>NC_086322.1:234699272-235018647 GCF_036172605.1 Pelobates fuscus
CATAGCAATAACATACACCACAACAGCGTGTCTGAGAATATACTTTGGTTGAACAGTGGCATGAGGAATCGCACAGTTTTATATAATTATAACAATCATCAGCTTGGCAAAGCAGTGAGGTCTTGAGATTAAAGTGGAAAGGTCAGCGCTTAACAGTGCTAGGCTAGTTATGCTAAAATATTTGGAAACTGCACATTTTTAATTATGTTGAAACTTGCTAGTCACAATTTTTAAGTATATAATGTAAAGAGAACACGATAAACATATGTCGCTAAACAACAATGAGACAACCGTCTAAGCTTAGTACTCTGACAGCATATGAGTGATTAGCCAAGGTGAGTATCCAATACGTAAGCAGGGTTGCAGTTATCGCCTGCAGGTCATTAAGTATTCTGCAACGGGCATTTTGATGTGCACGAGATTTACAGGTTATCAACAGACGCCACCACAGCGCATTTTAAGAGTCACCAGCATTAAACCGTGGCATGATACTTCTCACGATTTTTATATTTTCCCAATGTTTAACTAAACAGTTATTTCGTCAGAGTGAGGTTTAGATAAAACAAAATGAAATAAAGATGCTCGGTGCCAAACACCGCTAGATCAGCTATGCTAGTATAGGTATACTGCGTTAACACGTTTTTTAGTCGAGGAGAAAGTGATGCACAGATACTTTGTGCTGTGAGAGTTTAGGCTAGGAGGCATTAGAAACATAGGCTAGTAACACAATAATGGTACCTAGACATTCTGAGTGCTGTGTGTGACAGTTATAAGGCAATTACAGCGCGGGTTAAAGTGTGTATAAAGCATTTGTCAGTAAGGTACTAAAGGAAATCACTTATAACTTTGCTTATCTGCAGGAGAAAGAGTCATTGGCAGTTCAGTTTTAGGCATGTCAGCCATGCAGATAGAAGCAACAGGCGTCCCGGTGAAGTGTAAAGCAGGTGTGGGACACATGCAGCCAGTCCCTTAACCCTTAACCTATGCCAGATCTCGAGGCCCGTCACCTGGTGGCAAGGTTCTGATCGGCAATAAGGGATGTGGTGAGTACTCTCATGTGTGCTTGTCCCGTGCCGGGAGATCGGCCGCCTCCCCCAGGCCCCAGGCTCCGCTCTTGCTTAGGCAACTATCATTGTTTTATTGAGAGCACTATTTTTATTTCTTCTCTGAGCACCTAGACAACCATCAGCAGAGTCCAACCTTCACCATATCACAATAGTGGGGATTATACCACTATAGGCGATCCACACTAGAGCTGGCCAAAGCTCCCGTATATGTGAGTGCAATATCATTATTACCCTTATATGGCTTACTAAGTCTTGACATATTGCATCCGGTTTTCTTTGTCTCTTCTTTGCCCACACACGGAGACCAAAGACACCTAGACCTTCCACATCTCCCAAGCAAAAAGAACCTAGGAACTACAGCTGAACCTACTCTTTTAATAAGAGATACTTTTGTATGTGACTGTTTGCACAGGTGGAACAAGACTCATAGTATTTTTTGTTCTTATTTTATCTTTTTTTTTTATTATATGTGGCACAGCCCTTTCCTGTCTTTTTTCCTTGTATTTTCAATAGTGTGTGTCTGTCTATCAGTGTGTCAAATCAGTGAGTGTGTGTGCATGTCACCATTTGTCAGTGTATATGAGAGTGTGTGTCTGTCAATGAGTGTGTGCGTCTGTCAGTGAGTGTGCGTGTGTCAGTGAGTGTGTGGGTCTGCCAGTGAGTGAGCATCTGTCAGTTAAAGTGCGGCCTTGACAGGAAGGGGTGGGGAAAATTTAAATAAGGGGGGTGCCCGAGCACCGTCCTGCCTAGGGCAGCACAAATCCTAAATACACCACTGAATGGGTGGCATTTGAAAGGAGTCACAAATTATTTTCAGTAGGCATGTGCATGGGGAAAATTTTCGGTTCGGTTCGGCATTCTGAAATTCGGGATTTTCGCATTTCGGGACTTCGGCACTTCAACACTTCGGAATTTCTGAAACTCCGGCATTTCGGGACTTTGGGACTTCTCTTGCAGCCGCTTAGTAGATAACTCCCTAATTCCCACGGTAGTATTAGTAAATTTTGCCCCTACTCGCTATACCGCGAGTAGGGGCATGTCTAGTAAACAGTGAGCAGCCTGTGGCTGCTCACTGTTAAAAAAAAAAAATAGGGTCCCCCCGCCGCTCAGGGGTGGGGGCCAGGGAGGAGGACATTAGGTCCCTCCCCCTTTATTAGTATTTAGAGCCCCCACCCACCGCTCAGGGGTGAGGGCCAGCGAGGAGGACATTAGGTCCCCCCACTTATTTTACTTTAGGGTCCCCACCCACCGCTCAGGGGTGGGGGGGGGCAGTGGGGAGGACATTAGGGTCCCCCCTATTATAATTTAGGGCTCCCACCCACTGCTCAGGGGTGAGGGCCAGGGGGGAGGACATTGGGTCCCTTATTCTGATTTAGGGCCCCCACCCGCCGCTCAGGGGTGGGGGCTGGGGGGGGGGGCAATAGGTTTAATAGACATTTCCCTACTTGCGGTATTGCGAGTAGGGGCATAATTTACTAATACTAAGTAATCTTTACTTAGTATTAGTAAATTTGGCTGAAAGACCAATTTAGGTCTTTCAGCCTTTTAGTAGATAGCTCCCTAATATCGTGGGAATTAGGGAGTTATCTACTTATTCATTCCTGTCATTACACTGACAGGCTAAGTAACTTACATTTTATATGAATGTATGTTACTTGATTGTTGTAAGTGTTGCAAATGCTTACAGCTGAATCCTGGCTATGTTTGTATACTTTTTATTTAAATTTGTATACAATGTAACATTCTTCTTCTTTCACTGTATAAGTATATTAGTACTTAGGCAATACTGTGCTTCAGCACTTCGACACTTCGGAAATTCGGTAATTTCGGAACTTCGGGACCTCTGCATTTCGGCAATTCGGACATTCGGAAGTACCCGAATGTCCGAATTTCCCGAAATTCGTCCCAATTCATATTTGGACCGAAACGAATTGCACATGTCTAATTTACAGGCTTAAGCCCTGGGTGTTTCTGATGCTAGCAATGCTCCTACATGCAGGTTCAATAACTAATTTGGGAATTGCCCAAAATCCCAAGTGAATTTGTAAAATTAAGGTCAAAATTGCTAAACTGAAAGCAGAGTTTTTTTTTTATTTTTATTATGCTATTTTGGCCTAAATTTAGACATTTACATTGTATTGGAAATTGTCACTTTAGTGAACAAATGTCTAACTGAATCTTTTCCCAAATTGAATCAAATTCACTTTATTTATTTTTTGGTCAATTCGACCTTTTGTATACATCTCTTTTGGTATTACACTCTTTAATAATTTCTGTGGTATTTGTTGACTTATATCAATATATGATGAAATAATAGCAGAATTAGCTCACATTACCACCAGCATGACTCAGTGGTTCCTCAGCTGACCTCTAGGAGGCACTGAATCTTTAATAACAGTTCCCTTTCAGATGTCATACGCACAAATAGAAAGCTATTTAAGTAAATCCCGTGATTAGCTTTCAGTTTCTTTTCAGTGCCATTTTCCTAGTACGTGAATGTGTTTTTTTGTGCTTTAGGTAAGTCTTGATTACAAAGAGTGCCTTCTTGTCTTAAAAGAAAATATATTTGTATATCTGTCTGTGTGAGTCTGTGTTTGAGCAGTACTTGGTATATTTTTATTTTTCAGATTTATAGATATTATCAGACCTTGTGGAGACATCTTTTGTAACAATTTACTAACTTATAACATGTGTGGAAAATGCATATTACAGTGCTACATTATAATGAACATTGCATGCAGTAGATATCCGTTAAAACACATCTAATCCAAAGCCAGTGATCTCTTGACACTTATGCAGGCTACAAATCCAACTTAGCGATATGCACTCTCAGATATACTTTATACAGATACTCTGAAACCTCTATGTGCACGTATATACTTATGACTATACACCTGTAAAATTATGTTAACTACTTATTGTATACCTTGCAGACCTCCCTTATGTGCATATAACTATGGAATCCCCTCCAACATCTATTGTTGTACCTACGAATACAAACTTCTCTCTGATCATCTTCAACAATGTGCAGAAGTGGTACAAAATTAATACTGATATTTCGTGCTGTTATACTTACACAGAACCATTCCAGCCTGGAAGAAAAGATTGGATTGGTATCTTTAAGGTAAGGCTGAAATTCATTTAAAGGACACTCCAGGCACCATGGCCTCTATGGTAATGCAGTCACTCTTTTTTCAAGCGTGTTCACAAAAACAGAGGATTTCCTTCCGCCTAAAGTCCACTTCTTTAGGCTGAGGTCACATCAATGGGTTTCAGTTTTCTCATAAGGCTGTGCAAAAAAAAACCCCAAAACGATTAAGTGGGATATGGCCTGGCCGAATTGCTCTTATCCCTTCTTGGTATCATGAATTGACACTGGCTCTTGCATCACAGGTAACAGGAAACAGAGGTATTTTGAATCTAATGATCTTGCCATTTAAAGGAACACTGTAAATACACCATATTTGGCTTTATACACTGTAAATAACTTGAGTTGTTTTTTGCCCTTGGAGTGTTGACGAGTGGTTTGGAGAGGAGCCATACCCATGGGTCTAGTGGTATGTTGGTGTGTAGGGCCTTGGATACTAGGCGTGCTATTTGTGACCATAATTGTGTCAGCTGCTTGCATTCCCACCAAGAGTGGTAATAGGTTCCCTTGGATCCACATCCCTTCCAGCACAAGTCAGTTTCTTTTTCCCCATTTGTTTTAGTCTCAGGGGGGTGAGGTACCACCAAAAGAGGGTCTTGTATGCCTGTTCTTTGTGGTTTACACATATAGTTAATGTGGCGGTGGCCTCCCATATGTCCTTCCAGGTTGATTGGTCTTCGGCTGGTCCCAGGTCCCTTTCCCAAGCCGACATGTAGGATAGTGCATTCTCGGCGGATGTGGTTGTGATGAGGGAGTATAGAGTGGTGATCTGTCCTGTTTGGATTGGTGTTTGTATGCTTGTTTTTTCAAGGTAGGTCAGCGTGCTGGTGCCCGCTTTTTTGTTAGTAGGGACCTCCAAGAGGCTTCGGACTTGCAAATCTCTAAAGTGGTCAAAAGTTGTGAGTGGGGTGGTTTGTGGGAGTTCTGAAAATGGAATCAATTGTTGATTCCGGAAATATTGGTGTAGTCTCACTAGATCGTTGTTTTCAAAGCAAGCGTGTTCGGGGGACATGCCCGGTGGGAAGAGTGCATTGCGTAGGACCGGCGTGAGTGGGGAGGGTGTGGATATGAGGGAGTGTTTGGTAGTTATTTTATCCCAGAATTTTATGGAGGTGTGGAGGACCGGGGTCGTTGTGGGCATTGGGTGTCTGTGGGTACCCAAATGTATAGAGAAGGGAAGTCTCTGCCGAAGACTACGTGTTCCAGGTTGACCCATTGTTTTAGTCCGTAAGGTGTGTGTAGGTGTTGTACTTGCGTGAGCTGGGAGAGTGGAAGTACTGGATGAAGTTGGGGAGCCCTAGACCCCCTGCCCTGTTCGGGACGTATATGGTCGACCTTTTGATTGTGGTTCGTTTGTTGGCCCAGATAAATTTGTCCACAGATGTTTGCAGGGTTTTGAAGTCCAGTATCGATATTATGATTGGTAAAGCCTGGAATAAGTACAGGAACCTGGGGAGCAAGTTCATCTTTATGGAGGCTAGTCTCCCCATCCACGAGATTGAGAGCCCCGTCCAGGATTGTAGGTCCTGGTTGGCTTTTTGGAGCAGGGGTGTGTAATTTAGCTGGTAGCATTGGGATAGGTCGGCCGGAAGGCGGGTGCCTAGGTAACGGATATCATTAGGCTGCAAGTCAAAGGGATACGTGTTTTTGAGGTTTGAGATTTGCCTCGTGGTGAGATTTAAGGGCAGGACTTCTGTTTTTTCAATATTTAGTTTGTGTCCTGAGACTGCTGCGCAGGCGTGTAGTGCTTCTAACAGCGGGGGAAGGGACTGGAGGGGATCGGTGATAGTCAGTTGAAAGGTTGTCCGCGGGGGCGGAGCCTGGACACCAAGCCGAACAGACGTACCTGGCATGAGCTCCTGTCAGGCGGGCAAAAAACGGGGAAAAAGTGGGGGATATATGGCCCAAAGACCATCCAGGGTGCACCACCGACCTCAGGGGTGCCCCGCTAAATCGAATGACGCCACCCCGAGACCCATCAGAGACAGGAGTGCAAAGCTTCAAATGCGGCCTACTGGGACTGGAGCTAGAAGGAGACGGCAGCTCTCCTTGGCGCCGAGACCCTTAAGCGATTTACCTACAGCCTACCTCCCTCCCCCCCCCCCCCGGACCGGTGGGGGTTATCCCGGTCCCCGCTGGTCGAGCCGACCGAAAAGGAGAGCGGACACCCTAACCACGCGGCACACAGGGACAAAGGACCTCCAAAGCCAGACCAAAATGGCCGCCCAGCACAAACCCCATGAACAGAGCACCCACAGCAAGCCTTTCACGCCGCCCCAGGGGACGTTCGACCGGACCTGCAAAAGTTTCTGGGACATTCTGCACAGCAGAGGAGCAACTTACCGCCAAGCTGAAAAATGGGTGGCTGCCTGGATCCGGCCAGCGACACTACGCAGCCATTACAGGCACCCCCCACGAGCCTCCAAGGCAGCCGTCCGGCAGCGCAGGTTCCAGCGGTCCTCAAGGCGGAAAAAGGTACCAAGTCTCACGGGCGCGAGCTCCCACAAGCAGCAGCACCAAAATGAGGACACTACGCAAGCGACACCTAACAAGACCCCATCATACCAGAGCCTCAGCAGCCGGCACAGAATGACGCAACTGCCCGCTGCCCACACTGCACAACCGGCGAACAAGCGATGGCGCACACCTCAGGGCACCCTCAGAGCAGGCCCACCGACTCTGCCCCAGACTGCTGACTCGCACAGGCGACTTCCATCACATCCACTGACCCTCTCACCCGGCCGAAATCACGGCATTCAGTGTCACATGTTTCCACGCTTTACAGCCGACGCTACAAAACCGGTGACTGTACCGCTGCATCTCTCACAGGGCTCTACCGGAGCTGCCTCCCGACGCAGTGACACCATGCCCAGGGGCAACAAAGGTGGGACTATTCATGGCAGCAACTGGGACTTACCGAGTTTGGGCATAGGCTGAAGCACTTATCATATTGCCGCACAAGGGTATACTTAGCCTGGTATGACACCAATCACCACTACAGCTAAATACCTGGACTCTGATAACAAATGCATGTCTCTCACCTACGATGCTACCATGCCAACATTAACCCTTAAACTGTAATGTTATAATTTCTGTTCAAACTTAACTCCAGTGGTATCTTATATTATGCTATTTATGTTATACATGTTAATACCTTGCTAGCTGATTATATTATGAGTCCTAAGCAGCCGTCCATTCCTGAGAGCAGCAAACAGAAGCGCCTATACAAACCGTCTTAAAATCACTTTTTTTTTGGGGGGCAATCACACTGCTAGGCAAACGCAGTACACCCACACAACGCAAAGCTTACCAGACTAAAGCTGTATGATTGTTTACTCCCTTATTACATGTTTAAATCTTACACACTGACAGTTCCACACAAAGGCCCTGTTAAGCCTTTCAAGACACTACTGTTTACACTAGCTTATCTGCCTACAACGCTGATCCTGCTACTACTATTGCTTAAACAAGTCATTAGTGCAAATACTTAAAGCATGCATCACATAAACAGTGAACAGAATGTTACCTGCACGTAACCTTAACTATCAGCCTAGTTAGCCAGGAAACATGCATTGCCTAGCAAATACTGTACCTGTTAATCATCTGCGGTCTACGCTTGTTAATATTATTTTATATAACCACATAGGCACTGAAAGCGCTAAACAGGTTATTTATTACTTGTATTTCATTTGTATTTTGATGTATTATATGTTTTAAGCGCCACTCAGCCGTAGCACTGCCACCATCCTCACGCAATGGAGACACTTAGGCACCCCTCTTGAACCTACTGCCGCTTATAAGGCAGCCGCTAATTACCGTTTGACATTGACATCAGCTCTCATGGTCAGACATGATAAAAGTCACAAATATGACACGTACGCCCTCGGACGACGGAATCATGCGAGACTATGCGCCTCGAAGCTAGACACCTCAGCGCATTTAGACGTATCATACACGGCTAGACAGTCCTCACAACATGAATCTCCCTAGGACGCACCAACTCTTTCATTGATTATAGCAACCTACCACACAGGCACTAAAAACGCTACCAAATAGTCACATGGCCACACATACCATACAGTACACACCACTTTGTTATATGTATTGAAACGTTATTTTCCTGTCTTGTTACTCTCATGTTTAAAACTAAAATATTGTGCTGTTTAAACTGCCACATGTTGAAATGCTGACAAAACGCTAGCAGACGCTGTTGTGGCGCTGCAGGCTCTATTGTTATTTCATGCACAAACAAAAATAAAGAATTAAAAAAAAAAAAAAAAAAAAAAGAAAGGTTGTCCGCATATGCGGCCGTTTTGAATTCCTCGTTTCGGAGTTGGATACCTGTGATGTTTGGGTTGGTCCTAATGGCCTGCAGAAGGGGTCCCAGGGAGAGGGCAAAGAGGACAGGGGACAGTGGGCATCCTTGTTGCGTGCCGTTATATATTTGAAAAGAGGGTGGGTGGGTGAGTGGGAGAAGTAGGTTTGCCGTCAGTGCCCCAAATAGGAATGGCCATAATAGTTGGTCGAACGCCTTCTCGGCATCGAGCAACAGTACTAGCGTCGGGGTCTGTTGTTTGCTACCCATATGAGATCAAAGGTGCGCCTTATGTTATCGCACGCCTGCCGTGTGGGGATGAAACCGACTTGGTCGGGATTGATTAGTTTTGTTAGAAACGGGTTCAAGCTTTCAGGTAGGATCTTTGTGAACAATTTGATGTCCACATTGAGAAGCGAGATCAGGCGGAAGTGCCCAGGTTCTAGGTGCGTTTTGTTGGGTTTGGGGAGCAGGCAAATATTTGCTCGTAGCATGTCTGCTGGGAAGGGTTCTCCTTCCAGGATAGTGTTAAAGAGGTTGGGCAAATGGGGGAGTAGTGTGGCATTAAAGGTCTTGTAGTAAAGGCCGGTGTGACAGATCCCTCTGTCTTGGAACTATAGTGCTATCCCAGTTGATTTGTGTGGATTTGTGTAATTGTCTGTCCGTACTTCCCCATTCGTTTATTTGTTAATCTACCGAACAAACTGCTGAACGGCTGGCCACCCAGAAGAGTAGTGTGCTGCTGGTTAACCTATTGGCCCCAATTCGAACGTTGTGGTTAACCGCAGACACCTCTTAATTGAAACTGTATGCTGGGTGGTTGTCGTTCGTATGCTGACCACGAGGCGGCGGCCATCTTAGATGCACGAATACACAGCGGTGTTCGTCGCCAAACCTATGGAACCCAAAACTGACACTTTTTCTCCCGAACACCGCTGAAACCGCCGACCTCCATTCTTTGTCATCCGGCATACGTACACCGGTCCGTTCGGGACTTTTATTTCATGAATGAATTTAACCCAGATAGCCATCCCATGGAGCCCTTCGTATACGGAAAGAACAGTGTGAAAGACTTTGGCTCCATGGCGATTGAACTGTGTGTATTGGATCTGAGCGCCATTCGGTAATAATGTGCACTCAGATCTAGGCTATCTGGGGATACGTTATATGTACTGAATACATTCGGTAGTTTTACAGTTATGGAATTTTATGTATTTTTACTGTATCATTTAAAATGGATAGAGAGGAGGGGTTTGCTTGTACCAAGGGGAGGGTTTATGCCTGAGCCACTGTCTTCCATCTGGTCCCCTAGGGGTGTGTCCACCAGGTGGGAGACCTGCATAAATACTGGGCATGTAGCCCTCAATAAATCAGATTCCTGTTTTACCCTCAAGACGGAGTTTGGTCTCGTGTTTGGGGGGATTTCTACTTTGGAGTATTCTTTTGCCTGTTCCAGGATAGAAGGTGTTCGCATGATTCTCCGTTCAGAAGTTTGGAGCATTCCCTTGTATTCAGTTCGGGAGTTTGGCAGTCTACAGTAACTGTGCCTGCGTCTCTAAAAGGGAGAAGATCGACTAAATGGCAGTTTCACTCCTTTATGCCGGGAGTGTCTTAACAGCTGGTAAAGCGATCCGGGCCGGGTGTCTTTTTGGGTTTCAGGGTTTTGGCTATCTCCTCTAGGGTGATCGGTGCTGCTAATGTCATAGCTGCGGTGGCGGATAGGGCAGGGAGTTGGATGGAGGCAAGTATTGGTTGGTGAGGTTTGCGATCGTGTCGGTTTCCCGTCGTGCTTGTGGATTGTGGTCGTAGAGTGTGGTGAAGTATTGTTGGAATATTTCAGCAATACGTTGTGGTTGGTCGCAGAGGAGCCCGTTGGGGTCGTGAATCATATCTGCTTGTGGGACGTCCTTTGTTCAGTCTACGGGCCAAGAGGGTGTCGGCTTTATTAGATTTCTCGCTGTTTGGTCCACTGTTGTGCTTTGGCGGAGTCTCTGGCCTTTGATTGTAGTCTTTGATTTATTTTTTACAATTTGCGATTTGGGAGTGTAGGTCTGGGGTGGGGTTTTGTTTGAGTTTGACCTCCAAGAGACGCAGTTCTTGGAGATTGCACTCTAGGTTGGCTAGTTGTTGGTTTTTGTGGGCTGTTGCTATGCTTATTATGGTGCCTCAAAGGACTGTCTTGTGTGCAGCCCAGAGGTTGCTCTCGGAAGAGACTGAGCCTTGGTTGAGGGTGAAGTAGTCTGTGATCGCGTGTTGGATGGATTCTCTCTTTTGTGGGTTATGCAGGAGTGTAGGGTTCAGGCGCCACGTCCATGGTCGCACCGTGTTGGGAAGGTCTATTTTAAGGTTAATTTTGGCGTGGTCCGACCATGTGATGGAACCTATAGATGAGAGGGTTGAGGGCATGAGGTAAAGGGGAGACCAGGAAGATATCGATTCTCGAGTGGGATTGATGAGGGTGGGAGAAGAAGGTGAAGTCCAGAGGTCTAGCAGGGGCGTTTTCACCATAAAGGAGTTTAACAATATGTCCACTTTGGAGGTGGGGGGACGACGTTACGTCCCCAAATTGTGGGGCGTTTTCTGTCCATGGATGGTGAGGGGGTGGCATTATAATCGCCTCCTATTATCTGGTGGTGGGAGGGAAAGAGTGCCAGGGGGGCTTGAAGGGTCTGCCAAAAGGTGGCACATGGTGCGTTGGGTGCATAAACTGATGTGATCACGTATTTTTAGGGTCCCGAGTGTCCAGTGATCGTTATGTATCTGCCTTGTGAGTCTGCAATAGTCTGTTGGATGCTCAATGGGCAGGATTTATGCAGTAGTATTGCTACTCCATTCTGCTTTCATGAGGGGGGGTTTGCTAAATGGCATCTGTTGTAATGTTGGATGAGGAGAGGGAACAGTTTATGTTGGGTGTAGTGGGTTTCTTGGAGTTATAAGATGTCTGCTCTCTTTTGGTTGGCCCATCATAGGAGTTGGTGGCATTTGCTAGGGTTGTTTAGGCCTTTACATTTTATGGACATACATTTCAGCTAGACATAGTGGTCTCAGGGTGTCGGTGGGGGCCTGGGTTTTTGTTTCAAGGGGAGAGTGTTTTCCCGGTGGGGGGGAGGGGGGGGGCGCAGGGGGAGAAGGGGAAGAAAAAAGGAGAGAAGAGAAAAAAATAAAAAGGGGGGTGGGGTAAGCGGCTTGGTCTTATGTTTTACTTGCCAAGTCTTGGGGGGTGGAGATCCTCCGGGATGGAGGGTGTGTGGGGGACAGGTGGTGTAGAGTTGAGTGGTGGGTGGTGTCGGTTCGGTTGTAAGGGGAAAGGACGTAGCCAGGGTGTGGGGCAGAGTGGTGCGAGGCCACTAGGCTCCGTCGTGCGCCCCCGGACATCGTGTATAGATGCCTTGGTGGCATCGAGGGGGTGAGGAATGAGGTTAGGGGAGCATGGTAGTCATGTCTGTGTTCGTCGTAGATGTTCAGATTCGTATTAGTGTGCGTGGATCAGGGGGGTACGGTTGGGCTGCAGGAGGTGTAAAAGCAGAAGGGTCGCCCTTTTAATGTTGAAACACAGAAGGAAATACATTCGGATATCATAGTATACACACTTATTCCAGTCCAGTATTGGTGTGCTAAAGGGCAGCCTAGGGTTAGTGCCTGTGAGCCAGTAAGTGATGAAGGATCCCTTTATGTTTTAGCAGTGTCTTTGTGGGCAGCCATATCTGTCACCCATGTGGGGGTTTAGTTTTTGGCCATTTGTAAGCTGGTCACACCAATTGCATCAGAGGGCAGTGTTTATAGTCCTCATAGACTTTCTAGGCTCAATTGTGGCCTGGGATGTCTAGCTGTAGTTCAGGTAGTTCGTGTTCAGATGTTCTTAAAAAGTTTAGTGCGATCTTGACTGGCGGTAGTATGTGTATTCCCTATTTGCATTGCAGGCAAATTTGTGTATTGTGGTTTCTGTCTGTAATCTGGGTCTATGGCAGGTGGACAAGGTTGGGCTGTTCCAGCCGGTGATGGCTGGGGACTGTGTGGGGGCCCCTGTGCGTGTCACCGGTGTAAATATGGACTATAGGGTCTGTCCTGTACGTTGCCATGCGTTATACGGGTAATAGTGAGCGGTTCTGGTTAGCTGCGGTTGGAGGCAGTGTGTGGTTCTTATGTAAGTGACATGTCAGCTTGCTGATTGCAGCATTTATCCCACAATTGGGTTTATATCATTTAGGTGGTTTGGGGTAATTCTAGCCTGTGGAGTCTGGGGGTTGTGTATGGCCCCTAAGCGTTGGACAGGCGTAATGGTAGACGCTAGCCTTCATTTCCAATAGGGATATACTTCAGTTTGACCAGTTATGCACTGGGGCACTGTGTGCGGCTTGTACCCCGTATATGGGTGTAGATCGGTGAGGCAATGTTAAGCCGTTCTGAACCTTTGTAGTTGGGGGTGGTATATGGCCCCACACGTCTGATAGACTTAATTGTAAACTGTCACTTTACATACAGCGCTGAGACCTTTCTAAATAAATAAATCTGTTCTGTGGTAGTTAGAAGCTCCCAGCTAAAGGTTTAGCGGGATAAACTGGTGCGTAACCTTAGAGAGCCCAGATGGTGATGTCGGCCGTTCACCGGAGAGTTCCTTGTCCTGCGTGGGCCCCTGTGTAGGTGGAAGTTTGGGTGAGTTCGCTCTGTTTAGGAGGGGGTCTCTTCCTTGGCATTTGGCGTTTGAAGGGGTGTCCCCACATATATCTCCAGCCTTGTTGATTTGGGGCCGTGGTAAGCAGTTTCAATTCCCGCAGTTTGCGCAGGGTAGATAGGGCTTGGTCCTGAAAGAATTGAAGTGTGTGATCTTGCAGGTTGGGTGGGTTATCTCTGGTTGCTACCATTAGTTTCTCCTTCACAGTGAAGTGCAGCATCCAGACTATCATGTCCCTGGGTGCCGTGGGGTTAAGGGCTGGTGGGCACAAGGCTCGGTGAGCTCTTTCGATCGCGAGCTCCTGGGTGGAGGCCTCTGGCGCGAGTGAGCAGGATAGGTCTGTCAGGGTCGGGGTTATCGCGTCCGCCGTGATGGTCTCTGGCAAGCCCCTTATCCGGGTGTAATTTCTGTGGGAGCGATTATTTAAATCCTGCACGCCGTCTTCTAGTTGAATAATTTTATCATATGCCAGAGCAAGGTCCCTCTCGTGTGTGCTTGTTTTATCAAGTAGGCCTTCCATGTGTACTTCGGCCTGTGATGTGCGGGAGGCGAGCGAGTCCAGGTCCTCCCTTAGGCGCGAGATGTGTTTCTCCAGTTCCGCGGCGGTGTAGGCCTTGATGTCGT
Organism: Pelobates fuscus; assembly: GCF_036172605.1. Taxonomy (NCBI): domain Eukaryota; kingdom Metazoa; phylum Chordata; class Amphibia; order Anura; family Pelobatidae; genus Pelobates; species Pelobates fuscus. The sequence goes on from NC_086322.1 coordinate 234,713,099, forward strand.
TGGTGGCCTCCCGTAGGAGCCTGCGCATGTCGGATTTGGTGAAGGGGGCTTCAGTGCCTTCCCCGGCGTCACTGCCGTCTGACTCTGAGTCGCAGCCTTGTGATGCGGACGGCCGCCCTTGTTCCCTGTGTATGCAGAACACCAAGGCCTCGGACTGAGGTAAGTCTTTTTTTTTTTTTTATTCCTCCCATGGTTGAGGTGGGCTTGGGGTACTTCCGATGTCTGGTGGGTTCTAGGGTAGTGCTTGTGGGCTCAGATGGTTGCGGATAGAGTGCCCGCGGGAGCAAAGGGCTCACACGTCTTTCTCCATGGATGGTTAGGCTCCGCCTCCTGCTGTAGTGTTCTTTTAAGCATTGACAATAAAATAATGTAACATTACAGAAATCATGGCCTTGATTAAATAGGCTTTCCAAATGATTCAATACTGTTAGAAAATGGTCCAAATGATTTATCTACAGAACTCGCAATTAAAGTCTATCAGAATTTTTTGTAGACAAATCATTGGAAAGTTTTCCAACAGTATTGGATCATTTTGGAAAGCTTATTAAATTGAGGCCCATGTTTATAATTATGTTAGTGTGTTTAAGTATAAATAGAAGATTACAGGTGAAAGATAAAAACAGACAGAAGAGAATGAGAGTTAGGAAATTGAATAGAAAGAAAACAAGGAGAGGGAATTAGTGGAAAAGGAAAAAAGGCTGAAGTTAAAGACAAATTATTTTAAAGGCAATCATATTTTTAAATACATATATGGTTTTGTATGCTTTTAATACATTATCCATGCAATTAATTTAAAATAGAATTGATGAAACCTTTCAAGCACCATAACTAGCACAGTGTGCAGTGCCTTGATGCCTTTAATATAGGCAGCCAAACTGTATTAGAATGATTTGACATATTTCCTGGCTTCTTCTGAGCGTGGCTCCCTACCTCAATGAGAGCCTGAAGTTCTCTTCCTGAACCAAGCCTGATAGTGCAGTTATTGGCTCATTAGCTGGAGTGATCAGCTTTCTGACTCCCTAGAGAGATGGGGAGGTAAGAAGCCAAGCTATTCTAAAATACTTTAATTGGAGGGGAACCGGTGCTGTAGTGGTAAAGATGCTTGGCATGTTCCTTTAACTTCAGCTTGAAGTATCACCCTGATTAGATTATAAGATAACCATGTTACCGTAACCATTCATCACTCATCACTTCACTTACTGAACAAAGTACTTTATAATGGAAATGGCACTGAATGTGTGTGCACGAATTGCATCAGCATATCTTGACCTTTTTCATATCTTGAAAAAAATACCTTGCATTCCCCATTTATCATTGTTTATTGAGTCATATGGCTGGAAGAAGATTTTCTCATTAGAATGATACGTGTATTCTTTTATATTTACCAACTATATTTAAATGTTTTTACTATGTAGCAACAGCCATTATGGGAATTGAACATAAAGGTTAAAACAAATGCAAGCAGTTGGGGGACTGAACTCCTTGACGCAGCATACTAAATAGTATACAAAGAAAGTGAGGGAAGACCAACACAGAAAAATATTTCTGTGAGATTTATGGAAAATGCTTTTGGTCTACAAGGACAGAGACAGCAATGGAGAAGGAATAGGAAGTCAAATCTTCCCAACACTGGAAAGTATGAAGTGGGATTGAGGGTGGACCAGAAGGAGCAATGATGAAGAGTAGGCCCACCTAAAAGAGTGGACAAACATGAAATGGATTGGGGACATGTCAACCTGACAACCTCAATGGCCAGCATTATTCACAGTTGCCCATGCACAGTTCTTCAGATGTTTACTTTCTTAGATGGTGAAGCCAGGATAGGAGCTAGTACTAATGATACGTTAGGACAGGGATAGGCAACCTTTGGCGCTCCAGATGTTGTGAACTACATCTCCCACAATGCTCTTACAGCCATAATGTTGGCAAAGCATCATGGGATGTGTAGTCCAAAACATATGCAGTGCCGAAGGTTGCCTATCCCTGCGTTTTTTTTTTGTTTTGGTTTTTTCTTCACTCAATCATTTATTACTAGATTTATATATACTATACTTGGCATAGGGCTTGGTGCATGCTTGGGCGTCCGCAGAAATTATTCAGATGGTGGAATTGTATAATGGTAATGACAAAAATGCTCTGCCTCTTTGACAGTGTCACAAAGGGGAGGGGCATAGTCATTATTGCATAAAGCTCAGGCATGCAAAGGGTTGAAAAACATGATATAATAATAATAATTTAATGTTAACACTGTTTAATGCACCCCATTAGTTATACACCCGTGATCAAGGAACTATAACTGAATTATTAAAAAAAAAAAAGGTAGAATCTGCATTTGGTGTTACATTTAGCCAAAGCAGAAGGTGGCATGCACAACACCAGATTGCACCCACAGCATTTTTCACCAGATTGCACCCACAGTACCATATTTTACTTGCCACAGCACCAGACTGTGCACAAAGCTATTGTCACAGCAGGTAGCATGCACAACAGTTGCCAAAGTACTAGGAGACACTCACAGCACCAGCTACAGCACCAGAAAGTGGCCACAGGCCCACATCACCAGATTGCACCAATAATACGTCACACAGCACCTTATAAATGCCAGAAATAATAATGGGCCCTGCAGGGGGTCTCTCACATAGTGTATCAGTATCCAATAGAGAATCTCCTGTTAGAAAGAGTCCCCTCCAGGCTCCATCAGAAACTACAATTGAGTGTAATGGACCCTGTAGGTGTCTTTCTAGCAGCTCCCCTCTCAGTGTCTTTTAGAGTGTCTCTGTTAGAAAAAGTCTCCTCCAGGCCCCATTAGGGAATACATTGGAGACTAATGGGCCCTGGAGGAGGGTATCTCTAACACTCTGGTTCCTATTTCCACAATATAGTAATATAACACAACTCTATGATACCCAGCCCAAGTTGGCTCCTCTCACCTTAATTATTTTTGCTGGCTGCAGTGGGGGCCATCAGACTGACTGCTGTGGCTGGCTGGTGTCAGACTTGGCGGCCGGCAGAAATTTAGGTGTGCCACACAGACAGGGCCTGTGCAAGCATTTTTGACTTCTAGCTGTAATTATACGTCTTTCTCCTCTTTAGCCTAGAAAAGAGCCAACATTTTTTCACTTGTGTACCCCTTGACAACCAGTTTCCATAAATTGTACCCCTTGTATTAACACAATATTAGTAATTAATATAGTTGCAGCTATTTCAAATTCATACATTTTTCTCAGTCCCAGGCTCCCTGCTTCTCCTCTACCCCAGGCATATTAGTAAATACAATGCAGATACACAGATACACACACTGACACACATGCTAAAGCACAGATACAAACACTCATACATACAGATACAGACACACAGAGGCAAACACTGTCACACATGCAGATGCACAGACACGCAGATACACAGAAACACAGTTACAAACAATGCCAGAAATGCAGATGCAAAGACACACATATACAAACACTTACACACATTCAGATACACAGACACACAGTGGCACACATGCAGATACACAGATACAAACACTGCTGCAGATGCACAGATATACAGATACAAACACTGACACACATGCATATACACAGACACACATAAGCAAATACTGGCACACATGCAGATACACAGACACAGAAGCACACACTAGCACACATCTTGATACACAGATACTCAGAAGCTAACACTGACACACACGCAGATACACGTAAACACAGATACAAACACTGCCAGAAATGCAGATGTACAGACACAAACACTGACACACATGCAGGTGCACAGACATACACTGACACACATCCCATCTGTTGCATGTCTTACCCTCTTTAGTGTATCCTATCCTCCCTTTACTCTTTGTGTTTTACACCTTCACCAGACCCGCTTTGTGTCTTCCCCCCAGCCCCTCTGTGTGTCACTTTATTCTGCCCCAGCACCTCTATGTGTATCTTTTCTAACAGCCCCCTCTGTGTGTCTCATTCACTCTTCACCCCTCTGTGTGTCTCATTTCCTCCCCAGCCCCACCATGTGTCCCATTCCGCCCCAGTCTCTAAAAGTGTCGTTTAGGGAGGCAGAGCTGAAGACATCTCACCAAAACCTTGTAAAAATGTTCTATAACCACCACAATGATGCGGGCAGATGTCCAGATTTTGGAATAACAAATATATTTCTCTATTGAGAGATTTGGGTGTGTCTTCAGTGTTAGAGAGTTAAATGCTGGCAAAAAGTGATTAACAGGAGAGTAAAAGTGTTGTAAAATGGGAGGCGGAGTCTGGCCATCATGACGGAGAGGCGCATTTTACATGTACTCCCACACAATCTTCAATAAATAAAATCCAGTACAGGCGAGCGTTCACTCACTCTGACTAGGGTAGTGTGATAATGGGAAACAAATCTATAAAGGAGTATGATTTAGTAGCATGTGAAAGGAATGTATAACATATGATCAGTCCTGCAGGATATGTAAGCCAGGTAACTTCTGGAAATTACATTTTTTCGAAGTTTGTACAAGTAGAATGACCAAGTTTAAATTAAAATCCTATAAAACGAATGCCCCTTCCTGGAAACCATTCAGACAGCCCCCGGATATGGAAAAGAAAAAAACAACGCCCAGCACTCTCTATAATTTTAAATAATAACACATCTGCTATGTGTCTTTTTCAAGCATGGGTCTTTTTTAATACTGCTTTAAAAAAGGCATAGCCAAAATGGTTTTGGGTTGCCAATAAAGGGATCTCATTTTAAATTATAAGGAGTGCTGGATTTTCATTTTATATTGCTTACTGTGTTGGCATGGAAGAATCTGTGTCCCTGCCCCTCAAAATGTGAACAGCTGGATGCTCTTTCCTATCAATGCCCCAGGATATGGGACAGAACAGCAATTTAGAATTTGGTAAATATACATTAAAAAACATATAGGGTACATTGAGGATAGTGCCTTTAACAATTGTGTATTGCTAAATCCACTATATGACCTACTAGAACAAAGGGAAAAGACTTTGCCAATGTGTCCTGGACTATAAAGCATGTCTCTTCGAGGAATATTGTTGATGCTTTAAAGGAGCCAAACATTGCTAGCTCCTTGGAACTTTTTTTTGGGGGGGGAAGATATTTAACCCCTCTAATGTTGAAAGAAAATATTTTAAGGTCCGTCATATGGAAAGATATGAGTTTAATGCATTGAAAACTCACTTCTTCAAGAAAGCATATCAATTAAACTGTTAGCAGGTTTTCATCCCCCCCATGACTCCTCTCCTGCAACTGTCAAAAATGACCTACTAAGCCCTCAATTAATACTTTTCTAACAACCTAGTTCGTACCCCTACTTTTACCCTTTGTGTCACTATACCCCATTCCCTCTAATATGTAAGCTCATGGTTCCTGTACGTCCAGTTGTCTGGTTACAATTACATGTCTGTTGGTCCACCCATTGTACAGCGCTACGGAATCTGATGGCGCTGTAAAAATAAAATAATAATAATAATAATGCAAAACAGGAAGAGTGTGTTTTGGTGTCTGAATGCTATCAGCATAAGAAACCAACGGATAAAGTAGTGCAAAAACAGTAACAGCAGAACATAATTCTAATACAAGGCAATGAGCTAGTTACAAAGTTTCTTTAAAGGAAAACTCCAGTGCCAGGAAAACAATCCGGTTTCCTGGCACTGGAGGTTCCCTCTCCCTCTCCCTCCCACCCCCCAATCCCCAGTTACTGAAGGGGTGTAAACCCCTTCAGTCACTTCCCTGAGACAGCGACGATGTCCCTCGTTGCTGTCTCCTCCTCCGCGCCGCTCCTCCTACTGTCTCTGTCGGCCGGTGGGTGAGACTGATCCCGCCCACCGGCCGAGGAGACCTAATGCGCATGCGCGGCAATGCCACGCATGCGCATTAGCGCTCCCCATAGGAAAGCTTCGAAAAAGATTTTCAATGCTTTCCTATGAGGAAATGAGCGACGCTCTAGCAAAGAAAATCTTTGCTATAAATCAGGAAGTGACCTCTAGTGGCTGTCTAGTAGACAGCCACTAGAGGTGGAGTTAACCCTGCAATGTAATTATTGCAGTTTATAAAAAAACTGCAATAATTACACTTGCAGGGTTAAGAGTAGTGGGAGTTGGCACCCAGACCACTCCAATGAGCAGAAGTGGTCTGGGTGCCTGGAGTGTCCCTTTAAGAGAAAACAACATACAATGTTCAATAGAGTTAAACATAGTTTACTATTTAAAGAAAAGACCACTCTAATCTAGTTAGCATGGGATACACAAATTAAAATTCACGTGAGCTTGTTCCATGTAGGAATGATGATAGTAAGCCGCTCTAGAGCATGTATAGAAGACACTATGATTGTTTGTCACTCTTTGTTGTTGGATATGGTAAGGCTCAGTGGATATTTTATTTATTTATTGATTCATAAAATATTTTACCAGGAAGGATACATTGAGATTTCTCTTGTTTTCAAGTATGTCCTGGGATATTCCATGTAGTGGTGGAGGCTTTTTGTGATAATGGTGGCAGTGAAGGCCATATCATTTTTTCAAAGCCTGCAAAGTTTATCTGAATAAGCCTTGGAAAATTTGGATTGTCTGGTTCTCCAGGGTGAATGAATTCCAGACCCTAAGGAAAATTGATTTATTCTTGTGAAACTTGGGATGGCGGGCCTGTGTGGAAAGTAAGCTGGCCCGTCCACTGAAATGGCATGCCAGCTTGATTTCAGGCTGCTGAAGCACTCTCAGAATAGTGCCCTTCACACAGCCCAAGCACGTCTAGTGATATCTGAAATGAAGACTTTAAGGACCATGTAACGGCACCCCCAGGCATAAAAGGTTTAAACCGCCGTTTAGGAGATCTTCCCCTTCCAGAGATACAGGCAAGCTACTGCAGAACAACAAACTCACGAACTGGATACAAAATAGCACTCCACCTCCTGAACTTGAACCTCACAAATAGCTGCTAGCAGATGAACAAGAAAAGCAGATAATTAGCTTACACTCCTGGCAATCAGTCTCTAACAGCATACAGTGAATCCCCCCCAAGAACGAGACAGAGCTCCGTGTTGAGAGTCAAGCAGTGGTCTGTTTAATGGCACCAAAGAACCTTCCTTTATGACAGTTTCCCTTAGGTAGGACCACCCACAGGGTGTTACAAAATAACCAATCATACACGTACATTTCAAAAGACACTCCCAGCATTTACACACAAAATCCTCCCCTCCGCCTGTGATACGATTATGTTACACAATGGTTTAACATAATTATCACAGACAGTAAAAATACAGTTTTTCCACATACCCTCTAACTTTAAAACCATACATCCAATCTCCATAAATTACATATTTAAACTCAGCATACTTTAAACATAAACACTCTCAAAAATCATACAAATCCCCCCAGTAGATAAAAAGATAGCCGGAAGTCCTTTATGACCGACCACAAGCACATTTTCCTGCCCAAAACAGTTCCATAGATTTGGGCTGTGCGGTCGGTCAATTTCCTGTAGAAAAACGGCTAAGTCCCATTGGAAGGCACGAACAGGTCCGTTCGTGCAAATAGCACATTAAAACAGTATGTTCGAATTGTCGAACGTACTTCGACTTTTACCGAAGTGTAGGCGACGGTAAGGGTCAGCGGTGTTCGTGTATTTGCGTAGCCGATTTTAGTTCCACAGATTCTTTAGCATACACCGCTGACCGCATTCGACTAAATTAAAATGGCTGCTGCCACGTGTTCCTTTGTCGAATGGCGGCCACTTCGACGACTTCGACAACTTCGGCACTTCGGCCGCATCCGAAGTGCCATATAAAAAGTGCCAAACCTTCCCCAACAGTATTAAAAGGGCCAGAATGGGGGCGTGGCCTGACAGCTCAACTGAATGGTCGCATGAGCTGTTAGCTCCTCCGTGAAACGACCCTCCACAGCGACTTTCATAGCGATAATCTGCCTATTTTACCCACTGAAACGGACAGGAGGAAGAAGACAACAGTATGACAACGAAATCCGCCAAAAAACCCAGGCACAAACAAACCGTGCTACACGTCCAGGAGCTATCCTCGCCGCATTTACAGGCCCAAAATGGCGCCGGAATGCCGAGATCCCCAGCGGCGTGCTCTGATGCCAGCGACCTCACCTCGGTCTCGGAGCCGGCGTATGCACCAGCCACGGATCTTTCGATCCACAAAATGCTACAGGCAATGCAGACATCATTGCAATCTGAAATGTCCAAAATGGCGCGGGACATCAGATCGGACATACAAGCCTTGGGAGACAGGACGTCCCGTCTAGAGGACAAATCGGAAGAAATAATATCTGCACATAATACCCTGGCAGATGCTTACACAGAACTCAAAGAGCAACTACATCGCCTTACAGAAAAGGTAGCGGATCATGAAGATAGGGATCGGCGCAGTAATATCCGCCTTCGCGGCATACCTGAGGCCGTTTTACCACAAGATCTCCAGGCCTATGCCATAAGTCTCTTCCAACTCCTAGTTCCAGACCTTACACCACGGGACTTCCTCATTGACCGCATACACAGGCTGCCTAAGCCGAAGTCTGCCTGTGACAGTCCCAAGGGACACTATAGTGAAGCTGCACTACTTTACCACCAAAGATTGCATTATGAGAGCCTCCAGACGCACGCAAGATCTACCGGAGCAATTCGCGGCAGTCCAGCTTTACACGGATCTCTCCGCATCCACGCTGTCTAAACGGAGAGAACTGAACAGCATTACCAAAGCCCTACGAGACGCAAACGTCCTATACCGCTGGGGATTCCCAGCCCGCCTGATTGTCAGGCGCAATGGCGTGGACCGCCATATTACCACCATCGAAGAAGGAAGAAGATCCCTAGCGGAGTGGAATATCGCCTTACCACCGCAACCTGACAGAGACACCCCACCTGGAAAGTGCCGCAAGACTGGAGTGTAGCAGCTTCAGCTAAGTGACTCTCCCACACCAACATTTACGCTGCCTTTCCTTCCATACATGAGGGCATATTAGCCCGACACCTTCCCTGTTACAGGACTTAATTTGTTATACTTGTTTTTTCTTTTCTAGTTATTTATCACCTTCTCAATTATCAGTACTAGCCTCGCAGATTTGCTCTATTTTTATCTGTGGTTTTCCCACACTTTTCTTAAGGGCTACTGGCAGGCTACGCTAGAATGTTTTATACTTGGGCTACTGACTTAGTAGTGTTACGGGGCTGGGGTGGTTAGCAAATGATGTATATATTGAGCCTCGCAGCCGCGGCGGGACTCTAACTCGGGTCCTCTCGCGGCGGCGATGCAAAGTGTTTGGAGTTCGTCCTACAGCACCCACACACCCCCGGCTACCTCTGTGGAATGCCCAGACCGCACGGACTGTTACCTGCCAATAAGGCAGGGTTCCTGAAATTCCATGCGGTCCCCCCCCGCAGCCTGATCTAGTTGTAGCACCAACCCGCAAGATTAGAGGCCAGTGCCGAAAAACACCATGCCTTAGAGCAGAAGTTCAGTTCTGATGGCTATGAGGGCCGACCACGGTGTGGTTTGCCACATTTCCCCCCACCAGGCTCAGAGGAGCCATGTTTTTGCTGTCTCAGCCGCAAGGCATTCTCTCTGATGGCCCTTTGTACATAGTTTATATCACCCAGTTCGCATACCAGGAGTCCCCCCCTGGTACTCACCCCACTATCCCAACTCTCCTACCCCAATATGGTATCTCAGGAGACGCAAGGCACCCGCCAAACTACAAATAATGCTCTATACACAACTTGACCACGCTATAATTCTGACGGGGTCATATTATACTGAGCGCACAACTTCGCTGCCTGTCACTTTCCTGTTAGGAAGGAAATTTAGCCTCTCACCACTTCGCCCCTGCGACCTGCATTGCACCACACTAATGCTACCCCCGCAACGAGTTTCACGACATACCAACTACAATACCTTTTTACCTCTAAATTACGATAACCACTCGCCCCACAAAGAGCTTACCACAGCTGCCCGCCTTCATACGCATTAATGACACTCAATATCTTGTCCTTAAATGTTAAAGGACTAAATACACCGCATAAACGGCGATTAACACTAGATGAAGCAAAAAAGAACAAGGCCCACATAGTGTTTCTTCAAGAAACACACTTCAAATGGGGACACCGTCCCAAGTTCAGCTCTAAATTATACCCCCACGACTATCACTCATGCTTCAAAACGAAAAAGAGAGGAGTATCCATACTAATAAGCAATTCGGTGGCATTTTCCCTTATCAAAAAAATAAGTGACAAACAGGGGCGATACCTCCTACTCCAGTGCCTCATTAACAATGAACCCTATACATTTCTCAATATATATGGCCCGCACACAAACCAGACGGAATTTTTAGAAACAATGTTTGCCCTAGCCACCATCCATAGACTCGGGGAACTCATACTAGGAGGAGATACTAATTTCCTCCTAGATTGCTCCCTAGATACAACCTCATCGCACAAAATTGCCGCATCATCGGCACGCACACTCAACAAGACTACCTCCTCGTTTTGTCACCTAATCTTAAATAATAACTTCCTTGACCCGTGGAGGGTTCTCCATCCCCTGGAACGGGATTACACGTCCCACTCCCCGGTGCATAATACCTATACGAGGATAGACAGGTTCCTTATACCTTCCACGACAATACACAGAGTAGCTAAGACCCAAATCGGTTTGATAACCTGGTCAGATCATGCCCCTGTAATGCTGACCATAACGGAACACTTCCCTGCAACAGGCAAAGGATCTTGGAGACTGAATGATTCCCTATTAACAGACCCGACACTCACAGAACAACTTACAGCGGACATCACCTCCTATTTCTATACAAATTCAACCCCCAACGTAGACATAACGACCATCTGGCAGGCACACAAAGCAGTTATACGCGGACTCCTAATCAGAGCAGGTAGCTATGCCAAAAAACAGAGACTCAAAGAATATACTACACTAATCTCAGAGATTACAAACCTCACGCACAAAAACAAATCAGCCCCAACACAATCCCTACAACGCCAATTGTTAACATTACAATCCAAACTCAGGGACATAGAACTTAGGAAAACGACTCATATGCTTCAGCGCTTTAAATATAACTTTTTCACACAAGGAAACAGGGCCGGGGCGTTGCTGGCAACACGACTCAAAGCACGTACAGCCAATTCAAAAATAGCTTATCTAACTGACAAGTCGAAACGCAAACTTACGAACCCTCAAGACATAGTGGAGGCGTTTGCAAACTACTATGGCACGTTATATAATCTCAAAGACGACCCTGACACCACTCCTCCGCCTAAATCGGCCATAGAGGACTTCCTGGCCAAGGCGAACCTCCCCAAATTGACACCAGATGATATAACCTCCCTTTCTGCACCATTAACCATAAAAGAAATAGAACGAACAATTCGGCACCTCCCCAAGCACAAGGCGCCTGGCCCTGACGGATACACAAACTTTTACTATCAAACATTTGCACCCACTCTATCACCTCACTTACTCACACTATTTAACCACTGTTTTGCTCAGGGCGCCCTGCCCCCTGAGATGCTGAGAGCCCACATTTCTACCCTCCCGAAACCAGGGAAATCTCCAACGCATTGCCCTAACTTCAGGCCCATCTCCTTGCTTAACGGAGACGTCAAATTATATGCTAAGCTCCTGGCCAACCGCCTCTCCAGCATACTTCCAAAACTTACACACAATGATCAATCTGGCTTTGTGAAGACCAGACAGGGCTCGGACAATACCAGGAAAATCCTGAATATTCTAGCACATACCAATGCCAACCGTGGAGAAGGCCTCCTCCTAGCATTAGACGCGGAGAAGGCCTTCAACAGGCTTAATTGGGATTATATGAGAATGGTCCTACAAGCTTTTGGCTTTACGCCCCCACTACTTTCTGGAATTATGGCTTTATATAATGAACCATCGGCACAAGTAGGAAATGCAGGTTTCCTGTCTACCCCCTTCAATATTTCTAATGGTACCAGGCAAGGTTGCCCCCTCTCACCACTGCTATTTGTTCTCTGCCTGGAACCGCTAGCCTATGTTATCAGACACCACCCTGATATTACAGGCATGTCGATGGGCACACACGAGTATAAACTGTCTATGTTCGCGGACGACATTTTCTTGACACTAAGCAATGTAGAGACGTCCCTGCCGACCTTACTACGACTTTTAGGCGACTATGGGGTATTATCGTACTATAAATTAAACCAGGCCAAAACCCAAGCCCTACCTGTTGGACTACAAAGAGCCACGATTACAGGGTTGGTTAGGGACTACAGATTCGACTGGCGAAAAGACCACATCACATATTTGGGGGTAAAAATAGCGCCCACTGTGGACCAAATATTTCATTATAATTATAGACCACTAATCCTAAAATGCAAAGCGGAATGCAACAAATGGAAACCAGTGAGACTGTCTTGGTTAGGCAGGATTAACACCATCAAAATGGTCCTAATCCCAAAACTACTATACGTATTCCGCCTATTGCACATACCAGCCCCACCTTCCTTTTTTAAAACCCTTCAGCAGATAATCTCCAAATTTATCTGGGATTCCCGGAGACCACGGCAAAGGGCGGAGTTAGTCTGCCGGACGTACACGCCTACTACAAAGCAGCTATTCTAGAAGCGGCGGTAAAGCTGCACACCCACAAAGGAATACACCAATGGGTAGATATGGAGGTGGCATACTCCGCTCAGATGCCTCTGGTTGACATTTTGTGGACCCCCTCACCCTACCGACCTAAAATCAGATCCCTACTCCCGACCACTTTACTGACCCTACGTCACTGGGATGCACTACATCGCAAACACAATCCTACCCACAAATTTCACCCTCGCACGCCATTATCGGTATTTCAGACAATCTCACCCTGGCTCTCACTTGGCTCCTGGGCCAAACTGGGAATTACCCATGTGAATCAAGTTATGCAGGGCAACCTCATTAAACCCTTCCCAGACCTGCAGAGGGAATTCAAGCTCGCTAATTCGTCAGTGCCTACTTGCAACTTAAGGGCATAATTTCATTTCATGTAATGCGAGATCTGGCGCCCTCATCCCCAGGTTCCAATGACATGGCCGCACTGCATGACAGATGCTGGCAAGCCCCAAACAAACACAAATCTCTATCCCTCTGCTACCAGCTGACCCTAGAGGCCACTACCGTGGTTACCCCAAATTTTGTGACCCAATGGCTCAAAGAGAGTGACGATTTCTTAACTGCAGCTGAAGTGCTGGCATCCCCACGGGCTCTCACTGGCCTTACACGATGCTACTCCCATGTGGAGGCTCACAAAAAACTGGTATATAGGTGGTACTTAACCCCCCACAGACTCCACTCGATGTTTAACAAGGTGCCTCCCTATTGCTGGAGATGTGGGACTGAACAAGGCACGATGCTCCACATCTGGTGGGCGTGCCCGCAAATACGGCCCCTGTGGATGGAAGCACAGGCTATCCTACAATCTCTGGGTATCCCGTCGCCACCTATAGATGTCCGTACAGGCTTGTTCCTCTCATACCCACACTCAACTCCAAAGCATGTAACAAAAGTAATGGCTATTGCTGCTATGGCAGTGAGAAATTTGATAGCGACTCATTGGAAACAACCCCAATGTCCCTCCCGAACACAACTAATAGACAAAATTCACCAGTACTACACATATGAAAGTATGTCAACCAAGTCTGCTGCTCAGCAAAAAAAATTCCAGGAGGACTGGGCATCATGGCTAGCCTTCAGGGCCGACTTGGCCATGACTCCACCACCCTAAGCCGTTGCGGCACTAACCAGGAAGAAGCCGACCCCTCCCCCCCACACTTTGCAGGCTCTGGTAGCCTGTCTCGTGTACCGAACCCTAGAGATAAATATGTAATAAGATAATGGGCCTCTGTACTATGATTAGACTATGCTATTATACAATGCTGCAATGTATATTTAATGTGACGTCTTCAGTGAAATGTTTCTAATGTCTCTAATGTGATACCCTTGCAAACCCCTCCCCCCCACTCCCCTTTTTCCTTTCTGTAACCCTAACCCTGATCCCACCTATTTGAAAATAAAAATTGTCAAATTGAGAAAAGGGCCAGAATGAGTGACATACACTCTGGTATGGCCGAATACTGTTTTTAAAGGGCCCAATCTCCCAGGGCCATAGTCCAGAGGCAACAGGCGGGCAACCAGGCTCCTCCAATGCACAGTGGCGAGATTGGGCTCGTCACAGACCACTATAGTGCCAGGAAAACAAACTCGTTTTCCTGGCACTTTAGTGTTAATAGGTCCCCCCCACCCTCAGGGTCCCACTCCCGCTAGGCTCTAGGTGTAGGAAGGGGTTAAACGCTTACCTTTCTCCAGCGCCAGGCTCCCTTGGCGCTGGGGACTCTCCTCCTCCTTTGGATGTCATCGGCTGAATGCGCATGCGCGGCAAGAGCCGTGCGCGCATTCAGTCAGTCCATAGGAAAGCATTCTCAATGCTTTCCTATTGACGCTGGCGTTTTCTCACTGTGAAAATCACAGTGAGAAGCGTGGAAGCGCCTCTAGCAGCTGTCAAGGAGACAGCCACTAGAGGCTGGCTTAACCCATATGTAAACATAGCAGTTTCTCTGAAACTGCTATGTTTACAGCAGGCAGGGTTAACCCTAGATGGACCTGGCACCCAGACCACTTCATTAAGCTGAAGTGGTCTGAGTGCCTGTAGTGGTCCTTTAATCAGGACAGGGAGGTGAATATTTGTCATGGAGAAACATTGGTATGAATGCTTCTCTGAAAGAAGCGTTGCTGTTGGATCAATCTGATTTCCATTGTGATAAAGTGAAGGCAGAGAGGCCTTTTAACCCCAGGGGAAGTACGTGTAGTTTGTGTGTTGCACAACACAAAGCTATGTTTAGTTATGGGCCCTTGGGGTGGAGCATTTGGAGAGAAAGGTGGGCCAGTGCTCCACTCCACAGTTTAGTGGTTTTCCTGGGAGACATAGATCCAGGCCAGGGTTTTTTGGACTGTCTCCAACCCACTGCTCAGCTGCAGATAATCAGCTGTAGCAGTGGGAATAAATCCCTCCCTGGTAGGCAGGTAAAGGGGGAAATGCTGGCTTCCTCCAAGGAAGCAGGTAGGAGAGAGGCTGTTTTCTCCAGTAAGAGCGTCAAGGAGACTGAGCGCAAAAGGAAAGCAGTCAAGGCTGGCTTGGAGAGCTGGGAGTGCAGAAGGAAGCAGTCAAGGCTGGTTTGGAGCACTGGGAGTGCAGAAAGGAAAGCAGCAGGCTAGCTGAGAGCACTGGAGTGCAGAAAGGAGAGCAGAGGGTTGCTATCTAATAGGTTTGGTAAACAAATAATTTTGCTCTAGTTTAACCCCTGAGAGATAGGGAACCTAATGTTAGTTAGTGCTCAGACGAGCTAGGTTTTTGTTTATAGGGATTTGTGTTATATTTATGTTTTCATTTGCTGCTGTCTCCTGTGTGGACTTACAAATAAAGCGCCTGGTTTATATGCAAATAAAAGGACTGTGCCTGTTGTTTACCCTAGAGGACCGTGCTACCTGCTGACAAGGATCACACCATGCATATGGCATATGTCCCAATGCTTCTCTGTAAGATGCATCTTATTGGACACAGGTCATCAATAACTTCAAAAGAGGCAGATCATTTATATAATGGCAATATCTTCTGTATGCTGTGCAATAGGAAACATTTATTTCTAACAAAGCATGTATGACATACGGAAACAGTAGGTAATACGTTTACAATCTGAAGTCTTCTATAAGTTCTCCTCTGTTTGTTTTTATAAATATCCTTCTTTGTGTCTCTTAAGGTTGGCTGGAAAACCACTAGAGAATACTTTACATGGATATTTGTACAAAGTGCTGAAGAATCGACTGAGAAAAGTGTGAATTTTAAAGGTTAGTTGGCAAATGTAGCAACATTTTGTATGGCATTGTATTTTGGACTGTATAGCAATATGTAGGGCTGTGTTGTTTAGAAATGTCTCATTGCTTGTGAGCATTTTTAAGGACGGGTAACAAACAAAGCTTTTTGTGCACACTACACAGAGACTAACATATTTCCCATTAGGTCACGTTAGGCATGTATTATTATAGTAGGTCGACAGGATGTTGATGCTGTTTCTTTAACAACACTTATTTATTTTTAGGTGATACTCGAAAAATTAGAATATCGTGCAAAAGTTCATTTATTTCAGTAATGCAACGTAAAAGGGGAAACTAATATATGAGATAAATGCATTACATGCAAAGCAAGACAGTTCAAGCCGTTATTTGTCATAAGTGCGATGATTAGGGCTTACAGCTCATGAAAACCCCAAATCCACAATCTCCGTAAATTAGAATATTACATGCAATCAATAAAACTAGGAGTGTACATGGAACAATATCGGACCTCTGAAAAGTATAAGCAGTACTTTGTTTGGGTCCCTTTTGCAGCAATTACTGCCTCAATGCGGCGTGGCATGGAAGTTATCAGCCTGTGGCACTGCTGAGGTGTTATGGAAGACCAGAATGCTTAATTAGCGGCCTTCAGCTCTTCTGCATTGTTCGGTCTCACGTCTCTCATCTTTCTCTTGGCAATGCCCCATAGATGGGGTTCAGGTCAGGCGAGTTTGCTGGCCAATCAAGCACAGTAATCCCACGGTCATTGAACCAGGCTTTCGTGCTTTTGGCAGTGTGGGCAGGTGCCAAGTCCTGCTGGAAAATGAAGTCAGCATCCCCATAAAGCTTGTCTGCGGAAGGAAGCATTAAGTGCTCCAAAATCTCCTGGTAGACGGCTGCATTGACCCTGGACTTAATGAAGCACAGTGGACCAACACCAGCAGATGACATGGCTCCCCAAATCAACACAGACTGTGGAAACTTCACACTGGACTTTAAGCATCTTGCAGTGTGTGCCTCTCCATTCTTCCTCCAGACTCTGGGTCCTTGGTTTCCAAATGAGATGCAAAAGTTGCTCTCATCAGAAAAGAGGACTTTGGACCACTGAGCATGAGACCAGGTCTGTTTTTCTTTAGCCCAGGTAAGACGCTTCTGATGTTGTTTGTTGTTCAGGAGCGGCTTGACAAGAGGAATGCGACATCTGAAGCCCATGTCCAGGATCCGTCTGTGTGTGGTGGCTCTTGATGCACTGACTCCAGCCTCAGTCCACTCCTTGTGTAAGTCCCCAACACTTTTAAATTGCCTTTTCCTGACAATCCTCTCCAGGCTGCGGTCATCCCTGCTGCTTGTGCACATTTTTCTTCCACACTTTTGCCTTCCACACAACTTTCTATTAATGTGCTTTGATACAGCACTTTGGGAACAACTTCCTTCGCACTTTTGAGGCTTTCCCTCAATGATGGTTTTCTGCATAACTGTCAGGTCAGCAGTCTTCCCCATGATTGTGATTCCTACTGAACCAGACTGAGAGACCATTTAAAGGCTCAGAAACCCTTTGCAGGTGTTATGGCTTACTTAGATGATTAGAGTGGGACACTGTGAGCCTAGAATATTGCACCTTTTCACAATATTCTAATTTACTGAGATTGTGGATTTGGGGTTTTCATGAGCTGTAAGCCATAATCATCGCACTTATGACAAATCATGGCTTGAACTATCTTGCTTTGCATGTAATGCGTCTATCTCGTATATTAGTTTCCCCTTTTACATTGCATTACTGAAATAAATGAACTTTTGCACAATATTCTAATTTTTCGAGTATCACCTGTATTTACTTTAGTGGCTATGACCAGTCCTCAATGTTGCTGCCTGCTAAAGAACCAGAAGGCCTCATTAAGAGGCAATATTTTTAAGTAAACACCCATTGCTTCTTCTCCTCTCCTGCTCCCCTTACAATGTGTGTGGTTGATGCCATTAAATTTTGTACAACGTTACACAGAGATATGTTGTTTACTCCTGCTGTTGGTGACAGGCAATCATTTTGAGTACCAATTCATTTCAGCGATTGGACATAGAGAGAGCAGATATGGCTTGCTCTGCATCACTCCTACAGTAAACATGAAAGGGGAATCTGCAGTGATATCCATGTGCACAAAAACAAGTCTTACGCAAACATAGGCAGTCCCATACACATTAAATACATACAAACACATTAAAAATACAGAAACAGTTAAACAAACTGTTAGTAAAGGATGTAAGCTAACACACAGAATGAACTCACACTTCACGTTGTAGAATAGGAAATGGATAGTGACGTATCGCCGGTCCTTAGACATGACCTGGCTTAACATACTAATAATCAGAAAAATAGTGAAGTCAAGGTCAGTTAACCAGGAATCAAATATGCAAATTCTCGGATCATCACAAGGGAAACCATGACAGGGCAAAGATATAGTAGCAAGTTAAAGCTTATATAGCCCTAGGTGTGTTCTAATTGGTCTGCGGCTCTTCTCCAATGCCAAAAGGCAGGTGAATGATGTTTCAAAAATGACGCAGGAGTGTGAGCACTGGCAATGATGCAGGACCTCCCCATGTCACAAATAGGCACATGGTTAAAGCGAGCAGTGTCTGAATTGGCACATAAATTGCACAAGGTAGATGCAAGTGGCATACTTGTATCTTGGATGTCGCCAGAATGATGTGAGTATGGGAGGCCTGCGTTAATACTGATGCGAGAAGGTTGGGCCGATCTGACATGTATCGTAATATAAACATTGCACATACATATGCAATCACACATATCACACATAAAAACATTATGTACACTCACACATTACGCACATTCATGCTTTTCTACACACATTCCATGCATACGTAGACAGGCACACGTGTGAACAGTCACACCAACTATTTACATACATATGCATTCACTGACACACACTCACATAAACTTTTTGTTCATATCAACAAGGAGCGTGCTTAACTGGTGATAAAGATTTGGACTTTTTATTTATTGAGTGGAGCACTCAATATTTAGATGGTCTTAGGACAGCAAATAGTCTGATTACACAGAGAGTAACTACACATGCATTTTTTATTTATTACTTTTGCAGCTTATTATTTACCCAAGGATTGTGAGGAATATTTCCAATTCTGCTATGTGGATGAAAATGGAGAAGTGCGAGGGGCGAGCACTCCCTTCCAACTTTGCAAAGAGGTGGAGGACGATTCTGATATGTTGATGGTTATGCCAGAGGTCTGTATATGTTGTTTGTACAGTGTGTTAAGAGAGATATTGAGTTTGTAACTTTGTAGCACCCTAGGGAATGAAGTGCTTGGTTAATTTACAGTAGTTTCTATGGGAGCATGACTCAGGAGGTAAACATGCTTGGGATATTGCAATTCAAGCAAGAACTTGGTGTATTGCATTGAACTTGGTGGGTTCATTGAACTTGGTGGGTCTACTGATGCTATGCATTGAACTTGGTGGGTCTACTGATGCTATGCTAAAAAAGACATCAGTGCTTTGCGATTAACCCTCTCAGCGAGCAACCCCCCAATCCTTAGCTGGAATTCCAGATGCATACCATTCATTATGGCTGCTGACAAACTGGGAGTAGAGCATAAAGTGCTGTGATTGTGGTTTGAACTACTGAATGTTACCAGGAGATGTGTGTGTGTGTGCCTCCAAAAGGAATGAGCATGCAGTATGTATATAACTAAGGTGCACACTCTTATACCTCATAACTGTGGTCACAATTACTGACAAAAGGAGCAGCAAAAATAAACATGCTTCTTAAGTCAAGATAATGAAGGAGTATGTGCATCATGATGGATTACACCATGATGGAGCATTATTATGTTATTATCTGAGCATGCCTAAAGTGATAGTCTGTTTTTCACCTTTCCTTTGCCACTAATGACAACCTGCTGTTTCTCATGGATGCCATCAGCACTGTCTCATCTCACTCTTCTGTAACTTGTATAAACCTCAAGGGACATCACACATGTCATCACATGTGACTTACACAATTGCTACCTGCTGCCTCACTCATTTAGTACTCTGTCAGCAGACATCCCAACATGTCCTCCTATTTTGATCAATGGAGATGGTGTGAGGTTGCAGCCCACAAACGCTTTTGCCTAGTTGCCCAGGGGCAATTACCTGTCTTGCCCCTTGGCAGCCTTCCCATTGGTAACATTCAGAAAGGGGGAAAAAAAGGGAAGAAGACACATCATAGGATTGTAGTCTACAGGTGTACATAGTGTTCATGATGCCTAGGTTGATGCTTCATCTTTGATACACATATACCAAATCCCTTGTTTCAGACTGGTCAAGCATATCCAATCTAGGGTTTTTAAACTTCATGTTAATTCTAATGTGTCATCATCCAGGAAATGGTGGATAAGCTCCAGGTAGAGATACTTGATTTGAAAGAAAGGGCATCTTCAGATCAAAAGACAATAGAGAATCTTCAGGAAACCATTAAGAAACTGGAAAGTAAAATCAAGGTAATTATGCTCTGTCCTTTTAATTCTCTAATGACCTCTAGAATTGAACTTAGTGAGACAAAATGACTGAAGATACCAGTCCTTACATATTTGTCTTTTATCCTTTCAGGGACTTTTAATTCAGTTGGAATCAGAGAAGAGCAGAAAAACAACTCCTGAGCAGCCACTGGAATTGGATAAAATACAAAAACAGTGAGTATAACCCCAAATAGTCAGTGTTTTCGAAAGAAACAACCCTATTGAAAGCCTAATCTCTTTCCTATTAGTTCATAATGTCTGGTAGGAGTGACTGAGCAAAATATATTGAAACAAAAGTAAACAATACATTTAAATTCTGTAAATAAAAAAGGGTTTATAATAAATTCATGATTTTCTGGTTGGACACGGTCTCAGAAAGCAGCTACTGATAGGATAAGATGATT
Source organism: Pelobates fuscus (assembly GCF_036172605.1). Taxonomy (NCBI): domain Eukaryota; kingdom Metazoa; phylum Chordata; class Amphibia; order Anura; family Pelobatidae; genus Pelobates; species Pelobates fuscus. The sequence goes on from NC_086322.1 coordinate 234,733,907, forward strand.
TTAAGGTTGCTCTACTTTTGGAGAGGAAAAACTTTTGAAGGCTTTCCTTATTATCTTTGATTACCTCTCAGACTCCATAGTTCTAAGAGTGGCCATGTAGAGGGAAGGTAGAAAGTGAAAAAGGAAGAAAGAAGCCGGTTTATTGAAAATGACCAACAATTACCAAAGTCTCATTCATCTGAAAATAGGGTGTGAGCGCTGTGGACTCCACCTCTTTGGAAGAAAATAAAATTTTTAGGCATACATAAATAAAATTCACCATTATGGACTTATACTCAGGCAGCAAAGGACACAGAGCCACAGTAAACAGGCAAATTGTTGATAACTAGACAGAAGTTATGGCCTTCAGAATATTCTTGCTAAATGCAATGGATAAAAAGAAATTACAAAACTGTAAAACCTTGGAAGACATATGGAAGGAAGACCGAGTGCTTGCTTTGGAGATCTGTTTGTTGGAAGCCATTGACAGAAAGACCAACTGATAACTACAGCTAGTAGAGTTAGTTAAACCCTGTTTTATGGTGCATGTTTAGTCGTAAACTAAAGTTAGCTTGCCAAAGTCAGTCCCAAAGCTTTTCACCCTATCCTTTGACCTGACTAATGAACAATCAAGAAATTAGTTTGCCAAAAAGTTAGTTTGCCAAAGTCAGCCACCAAACAATTTTGTCCTACCTGAACAAATGAACAAATGAATATTTTTTTTTTTATCAAAAGTCCAAGTGTCCTTTAAGTAATACTTACAAGTGCAGTCAAGATTGGAGAAGTTGTGCCTTAACTTTTATATAATTCACATAACAAATAGGATCAATAATTTCCTTGTTAACAGGGGTAAACATGCTACAGTGCAGCACATTCCAACACATAACACCCTCAAGAAATAGATAGAAGAAAATTAACCTTTCAGGATAGAAATCAAGCTTGTGAGTGGGTCCTAAATCATTGTGTTGTAACACTGTAAGAATAATATTAAGGCTCCAAGGAGTAGCACTTAGGAGCGACAGGAACATGTTTCATGAGATAAGCACAACTTGGAAAAACCTGCCATACTTAGACTCTTCTGGATAACTGTGTAAACAACTTTATTAGAGAATCCCATATGCTGTAAGACAAGAGATCCACACATTATGTTCTCAGAGATCTAGAATCTGAAAAGGCTTTAGAACCAGAAGGCCCACCTGTAGATGTTGTATCCAATGTTTTCAAATGAATGTCTTGATCAAATCAACATTCTTCATTCTATTTTTAGTGCAAACAGAATCCCAAGGGCCAACTGTCAAATTCTCAACATGATTCAATAAAACATGGTGTTAAATAAGAGATATTTCACTTGGAAGATGCAAGGGGAAACCAGGGCATTGTTTAGAAATACTATGATCACCACACAAATTTGTTTTTCTCTGAGATTGGAAGCTGTCATATTCTTGTCCAGGGCCCTAACTCTTCTTCTATCCCCAAAGAGAAACCACTGCATATATCCCTCCATGGTGAGAGGCACATACCACTGTTTGACACTGACATTGTTTGAGTGAATACAGATGTAGGGCTACGTTCTGTAAAGCAGGCCAAACTTGTACTGTATTAAAAATCACCTACAAATAGACCACATTGATTGGCAACCTCACCCTTAAAAGTGGTCAAGTCCCCTAAGCACTAAAGAATCAGACCATACCACTCAGCCAACGAAACTGGACATGTAAAAATCTATCTATGAAATGGGTGTAAAATTCACCTCTACATTGAGGATCAGACTAAGAGGTATAAACTGTGTGATCTTTCTTAAGTTTTAGTAAGGACAATTGAAGCAATCTGTGATGGAACCTAATAAAGGATATTGTGTCTGAAATGGCTACCAAGTCTACAATGAGGTTCACAAGTATCGAAAAGAACCGTTGTAGGATATGGCCACAATAAGCAATACCTTCGCCAAAATAAAAATTACTATTGGCATATTGCAGATATGTGGTTCAGTAAATAACTGAGTGCAAACTTGCCATATTAAATGTGGGAATTTGCAACAATCTTTTTTTAGGATCATCAGAAGGAAGAGACAGTCATTTAAGTAGAGCTAGAGATGTTTCCATTACTTAAACAGGGTATTACTACATAGCCAACTGCAATTCTCACTGGTGTTAAAGAGTGGTGTAGTGTCCTCCACAGCATGCTCAAAATTCTGAATTGCACTATACTTAATGGGAATCAAACCCAATATGCATGGTATCCTAATTTGTCTGGTATCACCAGTCAAACTAAAGAGTAAACAGTGAATAACACTTAGCTACCAAGTTCTTGGAGGCGTTTGAGGATCACATAAACAGAATGATAGTGTCAAGAGGCACTGAAAATACACACGTTAAAAATACTTATACACCCAGATACCAAAGATGGACTGTACAAAATAGTTACTGATAATAGCTAGAATAGTAATCAATGAATGGGTAAAATGTCTAGCAGGGTATGACTAAGACTTCTGAAATTCTGTAAATTATATAATTTGTTTCTTTAAAATATTTTGATATGAGTGCTTTTTAAATTAAGAATTTTCTTTAAATTTTAAAACAAAAAACATATTTTGATGCTCTGTAAGTAAGCTTTCTTAATCTCTGCAGGAGTGATTATACAGTTCAGAAACTACAGTCAGAATTGAAAGAGATGGAGCAATCACGTAATGAATCCAGGTTGGAGAAAGAACACTTGCAGGTAAGAACAGGAGACAGAAGAAATCCAAATGAACTGCATGTGTTTGAAATTAGCGATGCTCAACTTATATTTTCCTACTGTTTTTAGACTACATTTCCCAGAATTCTCTTTCAACTATGGCAGCTTTCTTTGGCTTTAAAGGGACACTATAGTCACCTGAACAACTTTAGCTTAATGAAGCAGTTTTGGTGTATAGAACATGCCCCTGCAGCCTCACTGCTAAATCCTCTGCCATTTAGGAGTTAAATCCCTTTGTGTATGAACCCTAGTCACACCTCCCTGCATGTGACTTGCACATCCTTCCATAAACACTTCCTGTAAAGAGAGCCCTATTTAGGCTTTCTTTATTGCAAGTTCTGTTTAATTAAGATTGTCTTATCCCCTGCTATGTTAATAGCTCGCTAGACCCTGCAAGAGCCTCCTGTATATGATTAAAGTTCAATTTAGAGATTGATATACAATTATTTAAGGTAAATTACATCTGTTTGAAAGTGAAACCAGTTTTTTTTTTTCATGCAGGCTCTGTCAATCATAGCCAGGGGAGGTGTGGCTAGGGCTGCATAAACAGAAACAAAGTGATTTAACTCCTAAATGACAGTGAATTGAGCAGTGAAATTGCAGGGGAATGATCTATACACTAAAACTGCTTTATTTAGCTAAAGTAATTTAGGTGACTATAGTGTTCCTTTAAGATCATTCTCGGAAATGTCATCCAACATACCAACATATGGGGATTAGAGAAAAAAGTTACCTGTGCTTTTTCCAAATCCCTATGCATATTTAAATAAATGGAGATTATTTAGTAACTCCAATGGCCATAAGATGGAAGCCCACCTGCCACGTCAATTAAACCTCTTAGGTGGGTCCTACACAGGGCCGTCTTTAACACAGGGCAAACGGGGCAGCTGCCCCGGGCCCAGTTACGCCTGGTGGGCCCAAAGCAGCTGCCCTGTGGGCCCACAACAATTTGGAGGGGCCTATCAGGTGGCCCATGCATTTAGGGCCACCCGATGGGTATCTCTGAACAGGGACCCGGTGGGGTGCCTTGGCCCTTTAAGAGACGACCGGGCACCTGTAGTATTAGCTGGCTGTGAGGAAGTGACAGACGATCACTTCCTCCCAGCTTCAGAAGAGAGCACCGCGAGTGGAAGGAGGCAGCAGCAGGTAGCAGCATGGGGAGGAGAGGCAGGAATGAGCTGCTGCTCATTCCCACTCCCATCAGCCTCAGCTAGCACTTAGCTGAGTTGAAGGTAAGTGTATCCAGTCCCTGATCCTATCCTTCTGGGTGAATAGCTGCAGCTAGGATAGGTTTTAGAAAAACTTATGAGCCACCCCACTCAATGCCCCTGCCCTGCTTTCCCCCACTTACTGCTTATCTTCTCTGTGCCCCCACTCAATGCCTCTGCCCTGCCTTCCCCACTCACTTCTCTTCTCTATGCCCCCACACTCTGCCCCTGCCCTGCCTTCCCCACTCACTTCTTCTCTTCTCTCTGCCCCTGCCCTGCTTTCCCCCACTTACCGCTTCTCGGTGCCCCCACTCACTGCTCCTGCCTTTCCCCCTCACTGCTTTTTTACCCTGTGCCCCCACTCACTGCTTTTTTTCTGTTTAGATGAGTTTAATTCTTGCTGCAGTTGCATTTAAGCACAGTGTTTATTTTATGTTTTTATTCTTTATTTTTGTTGTGTATTACATATAACAGTACCAGCTTGCCTTGCCACATCATCAGCATGTACAAGCTTTGTGCCTCCTCCAACTCTCTGCTTCTGCCCTGCTGCAAACATAAAAAATATGTATGTCAGAGTGTGTGTATCTGTGTGTATCTGTGTGTGCCAGTGTGTAACTGTGTCGGTGTGTATCTGAGTGTTTATGTGCCAGTGTGTATATCAGAATTTGTGTGCATGTGCCAGTGTGTGTATCTGTGTGTCAAGGTATGTGCATGTGTCAGTGTGTTAATGTGTAAGTAACTGTGTATGTGTATACATCCCAGCAATCAAAAACATGCAAACACATCCCTGATAACACAAACATTACATACAAACACAACCCTGATTTCAAACTCCAAGATTATATATAAAACACACCCTTTACTCAAACACCAATACTATACACAAATGTTTAGAAGACAACACTACATCCTATAACAACCCTGAAGGCAAATATTACATACAAACAAAACCCAGTATTAAAATGCCAAAATGATATGCATACACCAACTCAGTTACACACCTGCATTCAAACACAAAACACTCCACACAAGTACACCTCTGCATTCCAATTGTAATAGTACATACAAATACACCTCTACATGCACACATATACTCTATACAAAAACAGGCTTACATTCAAATGCACAAACACTGCACACAAATACAACCCTACAGGGATGGGCAAAGTATAGATCCCCAGCTGGCATAGCATTGTGGGAGTTGTATGACAGATGGGGATGTATCTTTTCGCCACTCTTGTGCTAGAGGGGGAGGCCCAAACAACTTTCTTGTACCAGGGCTTCTCTGCATTAGTTCCGCCACTGGGTTGGAGTGTAAGGCATGATTGCATGCCAGGGAGTGGGAGGGCAGCAGGGTCCAGGGGGCCTAAGCAAATGCTTGCCCAGGGTCCAATCACTATTAAAGACGGCCCTGGTCCTACACTGACTTTTTATCTTGCTTCCTTGAGCTTCAAGCAAAGATATCTCTAATGAGACAGATAGTGGTATTTTTCTAAACCCCTACATACTTGTTAACCCTTAATAGGGAACCCATGGGGATTAGAGTTGTAAAGCTATTGCTTATAGTGTTTAAAGAGACACTCCAGGCACCAACAAGTAATAATAATATGTGATTGTGTTTGTGTATGTGTGAGTATGTCTCTAAATGTGTGTATAGTCTGTGATTGATTGTATGTATGTGTCTGTCTGTGATTGGATGTGTATGGTCTTTGATTGTGTTTATGTATGTTTGTGAATATGTGTGTGATTGTTTTTATGTCTCTGTGTGTATATTTGTGTGTATGTATGTGATTGTGTATATAGGTCTGTGATTGTGTGTGTGTCTTGGAATGTGTGCATGCGTGTGTGAGTCTTTGATTGTGTTTGTGTATGTCTGAGTATGTGTATATATATGTGTGTGTGTGTGTATAGGTCTATGATTGTGTTTGTGTATAGATCTGTGATTATAGGTGTGTATATCTTTGATTGTGTGTGTATGTGTATATCTGTGGTGTTTTGTTTAGTAGATAGCTCCCTAATTTGTTATCCTTAAATATGGCACTCACATAAGGATCACAAATTAGGGAGATATCTACTAAACAAACAAAATATCAAAAGTATGATTAGGGATTTTATATTATTTATTGTATAAGTTTTAATTTATCACATACATTAATTAAATTATGTATATATTTTATGTGAGGCCCAAGACAATTCCTCTTTGCTCAATGTGGCCTCTGGAAACTAAAAAACACCGATGCTCTAGAGTCAAGAATATATATGTATCTGTGTGTATAGAGGCTGTACTCTGCATGTGTTTGTATCAAAGAGCAGCAGTGTGTGTATACGTATGTAGTGGTTGCATTATATGTGTGTATTAGGAGCTGTAGTTTTATAGGGGCTGCACTATGTGTAAAGTGGCATAGTATGTGTATAGCGGTTGTAGTGTGAATTGTACTTTATTTTTATGAGTGCAGTGTGTGTATAGAAGTGTATATTTATAGTGGGTATAAGGGTATATAGGGTTAAATGTGTCTAAAAATGGTTTAACACCTTGTCTACCTGGGTACACAGGTATACTTTTCCAGTGCACTATTTACCTACCAAGGGTTAACAAAGGTACTATTAACTTGCTGCTTTATACGGACAGAACTATGGTTTAACCTCTAGTTAATCCCTGTTTTTTAACACTAATACTATGGTCTAACCGCTTGTCTATCTTGGTACACTGGTTTATTTTCCAGTGCACTATTACCTACAAAGGGTTATCAAAAGTGCTACAAATAAGCCTCATTGATAAAGCTTTAAAAAATAATTTAAAAAATAATTGTCAAATTATTATTAATATTTTAAACACCTGTCTGGATAATCCAATGGTTATCCATTATCTATACTAGGTAGAGGAGTAGCCTTACACGGCTAGTATAGTTCACTTGCACTGGGGAAATATATATGTGGTTTGTGTAGAAACATAGAATGTGACGGGAGATAAGAACCATTCGGCCCATCTAGTCTGCCCAGTAAACAATGTGAAGCATTTACATGACATCATCTGCTTAATTATTGTATAATGTATTATAGAAAGATAGAGGCACTAGACAAATCAGTCCATATATAATAATAACAAAGTATTTAACCAGGAAAGGTACATTCAGATTACTCTGGTTTCCAAGTACGTCCTGGCGATGTTACCTTATCACCCAATTTAATAGTACTCATTTTATCTACCTCGGAAGGATGAAGGGCTGAGTCAACCCTGCCGGGATTTGAACCTGCGACCCAAGGGTTAGAACAGATTCTGCTGATGCCCACTGAGCTATTTCACCGGCACCGGTGTATGTATTGGTGCATGCAGAGTGGACTGTGATCCCATGTACCTCAGGATACTGATTACATTTTTCCAGTTTTTACCTCATCCACTTTATTGTGGATTAGGTAATTATTTCCTGTGTTATTATTATTGGGGTTAAGCCCTTTGGACACTACTGGTGTATAGATCCCAAGAATGAAACTCTTGGGTATCTTATTCTTTTTATTAGCTGTCTAATCAATGTGAGTTTAATCACCCGATCAATTTCTGCATGCTGCACTTTCTACAGTACCATCTGCATTAGTTTCTGTTTTCTGTTCTTGTTTTACATCAAGCATGTCAAACTAAAAGGCTAGCATGGGCCAAATAAACAAGGTTTAAGTCTAACTAAATCCCAGTCCCCCCCTCTATACTAAATCTCAGTCCCCCCCTTTATACTAAATCCCAGCACCCCGTCTATAAAAACCCAGCAGCCCCCTCTACTAAACCCCGACCCTTGTTTAAAAAAACAACAAAACAATATTAGCCAGCAAGCAGACCCCACTCACATTGCTGCTGCCAGTATGCAACACCAGAATCCAGCCTCTGGTATACCCCCAATGGCGCCGTCCGCACCCTGTGCCAAACCAGATCCTCCCGCTACTCCTTGAAACCCTGTGAAAGGTGGAGCATGTTTAAGGCACGTCGGAATGTGACGTGGCTTTGCGGGTCTCCGTGCACCTCCAGGTCCTCCACTATCCAGCACTGACAGACACACACTCACTCACTGACAGACACACACTCACTCACTGACAGACACACACTCACTCTCTGACAGACACACACTCACTCTCTGACAGACACACACTCACTCTCTGACAGACACACACACACACTCTCTGACAGACACACACACACACTCTCTGACAGACACACACACACACTCTCTGACAGACACACACACACTCTCTGACAGACACACACACACAAACTTACTGACAGACACACACACACACTGACAGACACACACACTTTAACACATTCTTGCACAAACTTACATCATTTTATTGTTCCCTACCTTTGGGAGCTGGTGTGGGGCCTTTCCCTGGGGTCCAGTGGGGATCTTCTCTTGGGAGGTCTCCTACCTGCTCCTCACTGCTCCCTCATGCTCGCAGTTTAGTAATGCCGGGCCGGAATGACGTCATATTCTGGTCCCCGCATCACAACAGAGGACACACACGAGTGATCAGTGAGGAGCAGGAAGACTGAACTCCCTCGCTGCCGCCAGCGACCTCTCCTTCCCGGCCTGGTAAATTTTAGCACAGTTGGCACCTGCAATGTGGGGGGAGCAGGTGCCTACTCTGCCTTAGTAAGCATGTCAAACTCGCGGCTCGCCGGGCCTTAAAGGTATTCATTTTGGGCGGCATGCGGCCTGTGGGCCGCGAGTTTGACATGCTTGTTTTACAAGACAATATTCAGACTCCCACTGTAAGGGGTAAAATCTAATGCATGTAAATATTAAGCGCTCCACAATTGATTTCTAAGTTTTACACTTATAAACACAGTTTTTTTTGTATATAATTGGTGAGGGACGAGAGGTACTCTTTCACGTGTGTTTCAGAGCTGCTGTTTTTTTTTCAGATTGTACACTATAGAAGAGCTAAACAAAACTCACTCTTTTGAGTTTTTGTATTTAGGATAAGTGAAGGGCTTGCTACCTTACCAATCCGGTGAGTTGCAGGAGTAATCAGGGTTTCTTGCTGTGAGAACTGGACCTGGAGTCCAGAATGAGTTTCCTTACATTTTGCAGGGGGATCTCTGTAGAATTTCTGGGGTGTGAAGCTTCCTGGAGCAAATCACAGGTAGAGGTTACCTACAGGTGGTACTGGTTATTAAGGAGCGTAATGTAGAGAGGCTGCTTTCTAAAGCAGCCACTCACTGTGCCCACTCCACTGCCTTTCTACTCGTGGAGCCCAGTAAATACAGAATATTGCTCCATCTATATTGTGAGCTGTGCGCCCACTGTTCATATAGCGCCCTCTGCAGCTGCACAGCTCGCACACCCCAAATTCTGCGTGACCGCAGCAATGGCTACATATTGCAAATATCAGACTCTCAACTGGGCGAAAACGTCTGTGCACCTTACACTGTAAGGTGTCTTTTAATTCTTTAATGACCTCTAGAATTGAACTTAGTGAGAAATAATTACTGAAGTACTTATAGATTCTCCTTCTACCCTTTCAGGAACTATTAATTCAGTTGGAATCAGAAAAGAACAGAACAAAAACTCCTGAGCAGCCACTGGAATTAGACAAAATACAGAAACAGTAAGTATACGTCCAAATAGTGTTTTGGAAAGAAACATTCTTATTGAAGGCCTACTCTCACAGTCTCTCTTTACTAGTAGTTCATAATGTCTAGTAGGAGTGACTGAACAATATCTATATTTGAACTAAACATACATTTAAAATAAGTCATGGAAATAATTAAAGGTTCATGATAAATCCATTGATTTCTGGGCGGCCACAGTCTCAGAAAGCAGCTACTGATATGATAAAGTGACTTTAAGGTTGCTCCCCTGGAGAGGAAAAGCCCTCAAAGACTTTCCTTAATATCCTTGATTCCCTCTAAGAATCCATAGTTCTTTGAGTGGCCATGTAGAGGGAAGGTAGAAATTGAAAAAGGAAGAAAGAAACAAAGCTGGATAGTTAAAAGTTGTCAAAACTCATTAATTGGAAAATAGGGTGGGGTATTTGGAAGAAAATACGTTTATCAAGTACATATAAATCCCATTTTAGTATAATGGTGTAAGAGTAGTCACTGTTGAGACTAATACCCAGACAGTACAGGACACAGAGCTTCAGTAGACAGGCAAAGTATCGATAATTGCCCTTCAGAACTTTCTTGCTAAATGGATTAATGGATAAAGAAAAACATTACAAAATAGTACATTTTGATAGACCTTGCTTTGAAGATCTGCTTGTTGGAAGCCATTTGACCAACTGATAACTACAGCTAGTAGAGTTAGTTAAACCCTGTTTTATGGTGCATGTTGAGTCGTAGACTAAAGATAGCTTGCCAAAGTCAGTCCCAAAGCTTTTCATCCTATCCTTTGACCTGACTAATGAACAAACAAGAAATCATAGAGACGTGGTGCCATAACATTTAAATATTTCATACAAATATTAGGAATCATAATAACCTTGTTGACACAGGTAAATGAAATGACAGGTAAACAGGCAACAGTGCAGAACATTCCATTTCATAACACCCCAAAAAAATAGCCAGAAGGAAATAAACCTTTCACGATCGAAATTATAAACCAAGTTTGTGGGTGGGTTCTAAGACAGGGGTAGGCGATCTTTAGCACTCCAGATGCTGTGGACGTTATTTCTCCTGATGCTGTGCCAGCATTATTGATGTAAGAGCATTATGGGAGATATAGTCCATAACATATGGGTTTCGAAGGCTGCCTAACCCTATTCTATGGCATTATATTTATTGTAAGACTGTAAAATAATATTAAGGCTCCAAGGAGTAGTACCTAGGAGTAACACATTTCAAAATTGAGAAGGAGCCTGTGTGTGCATGACAAGTGTGAAGTAATCCAGAATTGAGGCAATTTACAGTACTAGCAGATAATCCATTGTTCAGAGAAAATCTAGGTTAATAGAAACCTGAAAATAATTTTATGGGATAAACCCAAATGCAGTAAAACAAGAGATTCACACATCATGTTTTCAGGGACAGGGACTTAAAACCAGAATCTGAAAAGGCTTTAGAACTCAAAGGCCCACCTTTAGATATTATAAACACTATTTACAACTGGATATCTCTATCAAGTCTATATTCTATGTGGTAGGTGGCCATTCAGTGCTATCAGAATCTCAGGGGCCAACTCCTGTCAAATTCTCGGATGATTCCGTTAAACATGGTTTTGAGAGAGACATTTCGGGGGGAAAGATCCAAGGGTCAACCGGGGCATCATTAAAATATAATATGATCATGCCCAGACGCCAACTTTTCATCTGTCACCATAGAGAAAACACTCCGTATCCCTTTAGAGCGACACACATCACTGTGTGAATACAGATGTAGGGTTACATTCTGTAAAGCAGGCCAAACTTGTACTGTATGAAAAATCAACTTCAAATAGACCACATTGATCAAATGGATTGGCAACATCACCTTTAAAGATGACCAAGTCTCCTATAAGCATTAATGGATCATACGATACCACTCAACCAGACAAAACTAGTATGTCAAAACTGTATGATCTATTTTCCATTTCAGTAAGGACAATTAAAGCCATCTGAGATTAAACCTCATGAAGAGAACTGTATCTGAACAGTTTTGCCAGACACAAATGGAAAATTACAATTTGCATCTTGCAGAAATGTGCTTAACCCCTTAAGGACCAAACTTCTGGAATAAAAGGGAATCATGACATGTCACACATGTCATGTGTCCTTAAGGGGTTAAGTAAACAACGGAGTGCAAACTTGGCAAATTAAATGTGGGAATTTGCAAATATCTGTGTTGGATGATGGATCTTGGGATGGGGGATCAGAACGCAATGTCTTTTCAGAGCTTTGAATAGTAAAAATAGTAATTTGCTCCATAGATTCTGTTATGATCCATATCTGCCACAAGGTCCAAGCAAGGCTAAGCTAATAAGACTGAACAGTAGGATGCTCCTAGATCATGGGTTGTCAACCTGGTCCCTACCGCCCACTAGTGGGCGTTTTAGGATTCCAGGTGGGCGGTAGGGATTTCCAGGTTTTGACGACCTGGCGGGCGGGTGGGAGCTGGCGGTACCCCTGCGACTGGGTACCGCCGTGACCATTTGCGGCCCCGGCCCGCGCGGCAAACCGCCGGGGCCGCATATGGAGGGGTCCATCGGGTGGCCCATGCTGTCAGGGCCACCCGATGGATGTGGATTGTGAGGGGGCCCGGTCAGCGCTGGGCGCTTTAACAGCGCAACCGGGCCCCCTGTGATGACATCACAGAGCTGGGAGGAAGTGACTGCACGTCACTCCTCCCAGCTAACACTGAGAGCCGCGCGGGAGGAAGACCAGGGAGTCAGAGTGGGAACTCTGACTCCCATCCACCTGAGCCACCACTGGACCCCAGGGAAAGTCACCGTCCTGAATCGAAAAGGTAGGAAACAGGAGGGTGACTTAAATATAATGTGTGTGTGTTTGTATGTATGTATATCTTGTGTGTGTGTGTGTCTGCATGTGTGTGTGTCTATGTATGTCTTATGTGTGTGTATGTATGTGTGACTGTCTGTTGGTATGTATGTCTTTGTGTGTGTCTGTATGTGTGCCGTGTGGATGTATGTGTCGTGTGTATCTATGTGTCGTGTGTATGTGTGTCTTGTGTGTGTGTGTATGTATGTGTCGTGTGTGTCTGTATATGTGTGTGTGTGTGTGTGTGTCTGTATGTGTGTATCTGTATGTGTGTGTGTGTCTGTGTGTGTCTTGTATGTCTTGTATGGGTGTCGTGTGTGTGTGTTTGTATGTGTGCCTGTCTGTTATAGTGGACTATAGTAAGTGGGCTACCTAGCTCAGCCTTCCTACTGGGCATTGCTACAAGGAAAGTTAAAAAAAATAGAAAAAAGGGAAAAAAAAGGTGGGGAGGGGAATTGAGGAGGGAGAGGAGATGAGCTGGCGCACAAATGAGAAATCATATTATGCGCAAACAGAGAAGTCGTCTGAATATCACTGAAAGAGACCTTCGTTTGTTCCTTACGAAAATCGAACCAGATATCAAATATTTAGTCTCGCAGCATCAACCGCAAGGATCTCATTAATCACTAGTAAAGGTAATTTCAATTTACTTTATTGTTTTCTCATTAAACTTTATAAAGTTAAAAACCTTATAAACCTGCATTAAACCTTATAAACCTGCATTAAGTAGAAATAAAAAGATAAATGTACGTACATTTATTTTTTTTAAAACACCCTCCTTTCTAAAAAATATTCTGCATTTGCGCGAAAACTGGTGGGCGGTAAGGAAATTTTTTCAACCAAAAAGATGCATTAGTGGGCGGTAGGTAGAAAAAGGTTGACTACCACTGTCCTAGATCAACTGAAAATGCTGATGCTTTCTGGCAAGATTAACAAAAGGGAGGGACAGTCATTTATGTAGAGCTAGAGAAGATTTATTGACTTAAGGAGGCTATTACCACAGATCCGACTTGAAATTCCAATTGGATTCGGAAAAACAGCAACGTGTTCTCCAAAGCAGTGGTTCCCAAACTTTTTACACCAGGGGACCACATCCCCAAATCACATTTGAGTTGTGGACCACTGCTTGGGAAATACTGCTCCAGAGCATGTTTAAAATTCTGGATTGCACTACACTTGATGGCAATGTCCCAGTATACATGGTAGAGGCTATTTGGGTATCAGCCTAGGGAAATTGGAAAATAAGCAGTGACTAACTTTTGGCTACCAAGTTCTTGGAGGCCTCTAATGGTACATGAATGGTAGTGTCAACAGTCACCCAAAAGACATAATACAAAATATACTTGCATGTACAGATATCCAATATGGACTTCTGTCATCCTTCCTTTTCTTGAGAGCAAAACTCACTAAAGAAATGAACAAAAAGCAAACAAACAAATGTGCAAAGTGTTTCCCAACTGTTTATATAATATTCCAATTTAAGCTGCATGCAGATATGCAAGCACACGTGCAAAGAATAAAACACAAAATAATCACCAAGCACATTTTGGTGTTAACTTACTAAATAACTGCACAAAATGGGCATTGACAATAGCTAGAATAGTAGACAATGAATAGGTAAAATGCTTGGCAAGGTATGACTAAGACTCCTAAAATTATGTTAAATCTATTTCTTTAAAATAATTTGATATTATAATAATAATTTCTTTAATTAAGTATTTATTTTGTAAATATCGAAACAAAAAACATACCTCGATGCTCTGTAAGTGTCTCAAATTCTTCAGGTGTGATGATGCAGTGCAGAAACTACAGACAGAATTGAAGGGGATGGAACAGCTGTTTAATAAATCCACGTTGGAGAAAGAACACCTGCAGGTAAGAACTAGATAAACGTCTAAACAGAAGAAATCTGAAAGAACTGCATGTGTTTGATATTAGCGGTGTGTTTAACTTTTATTTCTCTACTGTTTTTAAAACATTAAAAAATAATATTACATTCTATTTAACAGACACTTTTAATGAATTCTGAACTAACAGTAGATGCCCTGATGAAATGATGATAGCATTTTTTTTTACCTATACCCAAACAAGGGAAGAACTTGACATTAGTGTCCAATTATGGACCGATATCGCTTAGCTGAAAGACGACCATTGAAAGATTAGCAATTAGTATTAGATCTAACAAAAAGATAAAGAGGTTCATTTGTGATCAAGTCAAGTGTAAGTTATGCCTGTATTCAGATGATGTCCTACTAACAATAAGAGACCCAAGCAACTTTCTACCTGAGTTATAAAAAAATGATGATTCAGAAATATCAAATTATAAACTAAATACTAAGAGATTGGTTATCCTACCATTTAATTTAGAAAAATATTTACAAGAACATTTAAAAGTTTTTTTTTTATTGTCTATAAAAGATAATAATTACTTGGGTTTAAAAAAAGTGATGGAAAGAAATTTATGATTGTCCTAAAAGACATAAATCGTATGCGTAACGAACTGAGAAATATGAAGCTCTCTTGGATAGCTAGGATTAGGTGGTCAGTTTGTATATTATCCCTAAATGGACATATATGTTGGAACATCTACCACTTAAAATATCTAATGGTTGGTTAATGATGGTTCAGGAGAGTATCTCAAAAATCTTATTGGCAAGAAAAGAAACCTTGACTAAGTTGTTAATTATAAAATATACAATAAAAAGGTGGCCTAGGATATAATTATTATTTATTATTATTGCCATTTATATAGCGCCAACATATTATAGCCATAGCACTTTACAATATTATGAGAGGGGGGATTTAACTATAAATAGGACAATTAGAAGAAAACTTACAAGAACGATAGGTTGAAGAAGACCCTGCTCAAACGAGCTTGCAGTCTATAGGAGGTGGGGTATAAACACATTAGGACAGGAAATAGCAATCAAATAAGGTGGGAGTGAAGTAGAGCTGGAGGTGAGAGTATAGTGCTGCCCTTTAGGAGAGAGCAAGATACAGTTATGTAAGGTAGAGGTTACTCTGGGAGGCCATAAGCTTTCCTAAAGAGATGGGTTTTAAGGCACTTCTTAAAGGATTGAAGACTAGGGGAGAGTCTGATGGCTGCAGGCAGGCTATTCCATAGGAAGGGCGGCGCACGCGAGAAGTCCTGCAAGCGTGAGTTGAGAAGGTCACGGGCAGAGCGGAGAGACCGAGAAGGGGCATACCTATGGATCTGTGAAGAGATAGAAGAGGGGCTAGAATTGTTCAGTGCTTTATAGGTATGGGTTAGCACTTTGAATTGATTCCTATAGGATACAGGAAGCCAATGTAAGGACTGACAGAGGGGTGAGGTGTGAGCAGGGCTGGACTGGCCCACCTGGATACCGGGAATTTTCCCGGTGGGCCGCAGCACCTGGGGCCGGCAGGAAACCTTAATGTACTATTTAAATCATTTTCCCCTCTTAGTGACAGAAGCTGTCGTATAATTCATGAGGCAGGCAGGTGCTGGTGGCTGCTGGCGGCCGGAGGGAACACTGAGTCTCCCTTCCTGATTCCCAGCAGCACTTAATCCGCGGCCCAGCATGTTGGCTCCGCCCCCGCATGAAAGCTCCACCCCCGTTTGGAAGCTCCACCTCCCGCATACAAGCAGGGGACCTTGTTGCAGGAAGAGGCCTGGAAATGGCCTGCCAGAGAAAATGTAACCTCCCACAGCCTCCAGTGCCAGGTAGTGTTTATATACTGTGTAGTGTGTGTGTGTGTGTGTGTGTGTTTGTGTGTGTGTGTGTCAGTGAGCTAAAGGAAGGGGGTATTGATTGAGTGAGGGGGGTATTGATTGAGTGAGGGGGGATTGAGTGAGGGTATTGATTGAGTGAGGGAGGGTATTGATTGAGTGAGGGAGGGTATTGATTGAGTGAGGGGGTTATTGATGGAGTGAGGGGGGTGATAATGTTGTAAGGGAAGGAGGGGGGAAGGAGGTGATGTTTTTTTTTTAGCTCCCTGGTTGTCCGGTGGCCATAATATCCGGTCTACCACTCCGCAGAACTGCAGACCATGTATCTTGCGAGATCTAGTCAGAGCGTTGCTGTGGTAGCCTCAAGCAACGCTTTGATTGGCCAGATCTCGCGAGACACGTGGTCTGCAGCTCTGCACATTGCGGAGCTGCAGACCTGTGTCTGCGATTGACGCTTTCCTGCCGGGCCGATTGGAGGGGCCTAGCACCCGGTGGCATACAGAGCAAGCCTCTGGGCCCCCTATTGGTGTCGGGTCCTCGGTCACTAACCAAGGACCCGACACAGTCTGCCCTAAGGCAATTTAGGTGTCCGCGAAGCCCCAGGCAGTGCGAGGCCTTAGGCAGCCGCCTAAATTGCCTAATTAGAGAGCCGCCTTTAACCACAGTCTAGCACCTGGACTTGGACACAAGGCCTTATGGGGCTGGCATGCATTTTTTTTTTCCAGGGCTGCTTTGAATCCCCAGTCTGGCCCTGGGTGTGAGAGGACTGACTAAGGAGGAAAATCAGTCTGGCAGCAGCATTCATTACAGACTGTACTAGGGCAATTTTGATTTGGGCAGACCAATTAGGAGAGAGTTACAATAATCCGTGCGGGAAATTACTTAAGCATGGACAAGCTCCTTGGTAGCATCTTGCGTGTCTGCATGCCTGTAACGGAGTGTGTATAACTGTCTGCTTGTAATGGAGTATGTGTGACTGTCTGCTTGTGACTGTGTGTGTGACTGTCTGCTTGTGACTGTGTGTGTGACTGTCTGCCTGTGACTGTGTGCCTGTCTGCCTTTAACTGTGTTTGGCTCTGTGACTGCCTGTTACTGTGTGTGTGTGTGACTGTCTGCCTGTAACTGAGCATGTCTGACTGTCTGCTTGTAACTGTTTGTGTGACTGTCTGCTTGTGCCTGTGTGTGGGACTCTATACAGGCAACTTGGTGGGGGGCAGGGGGCGCCGTTAAGACTTTTCGCACAGGGCGCCTAATGGCCTAAGGCCGGCCCTGGGTAGCAGTGTCAGAGGTGGAGAGCCATATTTCTATTAAGGCTAGTAAATCTAGGAAACGAGAGATGAAGAGGTCGTGGACAGCAATATCTGATTGTGATGTACTATTAAATGTTTTTGGTCTCAATGGAAACATTCTTGACTTGAAGTAGAATACCTAACCATTACTATTAAAGATGTAGACCCATCAGAAAGGTTAAGGGTGGGCATAAACATAAGTAAAGATGTAATTTCAGGAGATAAGATGAAACCTTTTACCCAATTGATGCAGGAATTTGACTTACTGTCATAGGTTTGGGATGCATGAGCTCAGTATGCATAAATTTGGACGAAACAAAGTCTCTTGACTTAAAGATAAAACAAATAGTAAAAACTGTAAAGTCCAAAGACAAAAACCATAAAGTGTAAGGCCAGAACCAGCAAAACAAAAGTAACGTCGCTGGCTGGTTAAACAAGTAATCCGTAGTTAAAGAAATACCCGCACTCCAACTTTAATAAAAATAACAAATTGTATTTAATACAATAAAATACAAATCAATATATGTATGCCTATGATATCGACAACAATGTCAAACCATATCTGTTACACATAGAAACATAGAATGTGACGGCAGATAAGAACCATTCGGCCCATCTAGTCTGCCCAATTTTCTAAATACTTTCATTAGTCTCTGGCCTTATGTTATAGTTAGGATAGCCTTATGCCTATCCCACGCATGCTTAAACTCCTTTACTGTGTTAACCTTTACCACTTCAGCTGGAAGGCTATTCCATGCATCCACTACCCTCTCAGTAAAGTAATACTTCCTGATATTATTTTTAAACCTTTGTCCCTCTAATTTATGTCCTATTGTTGTGGTAGTTTTTCTTCTTTTAAATATAGTCTCCTCCTTTACTGTGTTGATTCCCTTTATGTATTTAAATGTTTCTATCATATCCCCGCTGTCTCGTCTTTCCTCCAAGCTATACATGTTAAGATCCTTTAACCTTTCCTGGTAAGTTTTATCCTGCAATCCATGAACCAGTTTAGTAGCCCTTCTAATTTAATTTTTTTTTTTTTTTTTTTACACCATACAAAATATACTCAATGCATACAACCGCAGAAAAAATGAATCTGTATACAAAACATACAAAGAAATTGAAAATATAATGGGGAAAAATATGAGAACTGCTGTACAATATTACCTGATAAGTGGACAGGAATACACACCCAACGTTTCGGGTGGGGAGCCTTTGTCAAGGGTGATCTAAGGTCACTTCCTACTTAGGTTTTATAAGCATACAAACAGAAAAAAAAGCCGGTAAGTCCTCGCCTTCATTACCCAGACTGGATGGAAGACACCTGCTCCTCAGTGCCATGTATATAATTAAATCCCAGGCTGTTGGAAAATGTACTGTTGCCATGGCAACAGGACGCCACCCCAGATATGCGCATATCAATTGTAACGGCACCCCCAGGCATAAAAGGGGTTAAAAGCCGTTTAGAGGATATTCCCTTCTAGATACACAGGCTGCTACTGCAGAACACCAATCTCCCGAGCTGAAAACACACAAATGCTTCAAACTCCTGAATTGGAACCATGCGAATACTGCAAACAGGCGAACAGGAAAAACCATACAAACAGTGCACACTCTTGGCAATCGGTCTGAAGCAGGATACAGTAAATCCCCCCAAGAACGAGACAAAGCTCCGTGTTGAGGGTCAAGCAGTGGTCTCCTTTATTCAGGGCTACCTGCCCAGTATTTATGCAGGTCTCCCACCTGGTGGACACTCCCCTAGGGGACTAGATGGAAGACTGTGACCAAAAGGATACAGTAGCCAATCACATACATACACAGTCAAACACTCCCACAATGACATCATAATCCCTCCTCTCTATCCTGGAGATAATTGGGAAACAGAGGCAAAACTCCATTCAGCTCATGGCAGTAAAAAGACAGTAAAATACAATAAAATACACAAGGTTACATTTATCACATAAAATACAGACATGCAACATATCCCCAGATAGCTTAGGTCTGAGCGCACATTATTACTGAATGGCGCTCAGACCACACATATACAGTTCAATTGCCATGGAACCAAAGTCTTTTATTACTCGAATAGGCTCCATGTCATAGCTATCTGGGTTAAATGAGTTCATTCAGTAAATCCGTGAATGAACTGGCCACGTGTGAACTGCAGACTGCTGCCATCCAGTGTTCAGTATGCGTAGCCGCGGCTACCCGGTATAGTCAATTAAGCAGCGGTTAACCGCAGCTTGGCGGCGCTCGCCGGCTTCTGGGCGGGCAATAGACGGCCCGGGCAGAAATACATAAATAAAACCTTTCTGCATAGGAAAATAAAGTATTTAAATGCCGGTCCATAGTCAAAAGGAAGCAGGCAGGCAACCAGGCTCCTCCAATGCACAGTGGCGAGATTGGTCTCGTCACATCAATATACAAGAAATCGTTCCCCAATGGACATTAAGTCATGAATGGTTAGCCCATAACATCTCAGTCTCTAGCTGTACAGTAAAGTTCGTTGGTTAATAATTCTCTACAACATGGTAAGTTCATACGAAAAAAATCGTATCTCCTGGTTCAAGTACGGGAAGCCGTCGCGGCCAAAATACTACTATGTGCAACATCATGTCCGGATACAGAAGCTCGCACCGAACAACAAACTCAAGATTGCGCATACACTTTTGCGCTATTGGGTACACTGCGTTATTGGAAGTTACATCCCTGCCGTGAGACAGTCAGTTGCTCCAATACATAACTAACAAGTATGTACTGAAGCAACTGGGCATAAGTCAATAACCAATACGGAGCTTCTCATAAATAGTCATGGTTACCCCCCACAACGGGGCTTCTCATGACCAGCCTCGCTAGGGTCTGCCCCATTGTATCTCCCTGGAAAAAGGTGGAAAAAAAGAAAAGAAGAATATGGGAAAAGATAAACAATAATAAGAAAAATACAAAAAAAATACAAAAAATAGAAATGAAAATGAAAAAATATATACATGAAAATGAAAACAAAAAATAAAATAAATAGAAAAATATACTAGAAATAAAAAGTAATAAAGAAGTAAAGGAGTAAAAATTAAAAAAAAAATATATTAGAAAACAGAAAATATGAAAAAAAAGTATAAAAATATACAAAATGAAAAATAAATACCAAAAGATTAACCAAAATGAAACAAAAACTTTGTGGGAGAAGAGGCAAATTTGCCGAACGTGAGTACAGGGCATATATGTATCAACAAAACATCAATCTTGTTCTCTTGTGGATCGGAAAAGTCATTTTATACAATGTCAATACCAGGGAGGTCACTTGGATATAGACCAAATCGTCACCGCCTGCCAAAAACAAAGATAATAAAAGAACAATAAATATAAAAAATGAGTGACAGAAAATTGGGTATCCTGTATTAGTAATTAATAAGCTGCATATAAAATACACAATATCAGCCCTAAGGGGTCACAGGAGCACAGAACTCTACAACCCAGAATGGAGAAGTTGTTGCACATAAGGTCACCTAACACATGAAAAGTCCCTATCGGTATTAAGTCCCTTTGGATACAAGGTATCCAATTCATTAATCCAAAAAAGCTCCCTCTGTTACATAGTTGAAAAGAGACTTGCGTCCATCAAGTTCAGCATTCCTCACATTTGTTTTTTGCTGTTTTCTAAAACCCTTAATTCCCACCTTCCGAGTATTGGACCCTGAAGTCCCTAAGGTAGGGAGGGGAAAATATTGTTGACCCTTATTTCCCTCCCCCTGGGTCACTATAGTTGGTAAGAATTTTCTTATTTTATCCATCTACCCTTATATAGCTATCTGCTCCTACCTTTTTTTATTTTTTTATAATTTGTATATTATTGGTTTTTGTACACACGGTATACATTTCTCATTATCTGGGTTATAGCAAGAACAATTATCAATGCTTAAACTTTACACATCCTCAGTTATCGTGTCAGTGACAAATGTACGCTTGCATTGGGTGGCAGCAGGTTGTATAATGCTACTTTTGTGTGGAGATTACTGGTTAGTGAGGCTGCTTAACTTTGGTGTTCTCGCTGCCCTGTTCTATGTTTGTAAGGGCGGTTAGGTGTTTAGGGCGCTTGATGAAGTGTAGTGGGACAGGATTTTGGGAACTCCTAATATCAATATAAACTCTTAAACAGTTAAAACAGTGAAAACAACAGTGGGTGAATGCAGATTAGCGGTGGTGGCTCGAAAGGTCGAAAGGTTAGGCGACATCCAGCCTCTGGGGGTCACAGTCAATGAGTCCACTTAAGTATTGCGTTTCTCAGTGCTCTTGCCGTGCTTGGAGACTGTCGTACCCAGGCTTTTGAGGAGAGTCTCTGGATCATCGTTAGGGGTCAGAGTGAGTGCCTCGGTGCCCTGATGTACCACCAGTGAGCCCGCTGTGTCCCACCTGTAGCGGACAGAGTGCTCTCTCAGTTTCTTAGCGACCGGTGCTAGTCGTCTCCTTGCGGCAAGGACAGAGAAGGAAAAGTCGCTGTACAAGGCCACCTTGCATCCCTCAAATTTCACTGACCCCAGGGTTCTAGAGCTGGCCATAATGGCGGCTCGTGCTGCAATGTCTCTGGTTGTGGCTATGGTGTCTCTGGGGGCACCTGCAGGCGCCGCTGGCGATTTGCGCACCTGGAAGGCGGTTAAGATTATTGGGGTGTCTTATTATTGGGAGTTGCACCTGAGGCCCATTGAAGAGATAAGCCTCCGGGTGAAGGGTAGTAGGTCTTCTCCGCCCACCGTTTCAGGGATGCCTCTCATTCATATGTTGCGGCGGCGGTGTCTGGACTCAAGAGAGACCACCGTGTTGTGTAGGCGTTGGACCTGTTCGGTGAGTCTGTCCAGTCGTTGAGTGGTATCTTGGAGTTGATTTTCTCTGCGTTTCTCTCTGGACTCCACCTCTTGTACCCTTTGTTGTAGGATCCCAATTTCAGCCTGGGTCTCCTTTAAGTCGGCCTTCCAGACCTGTCTGAGATCTGTTAACAGCCTCTTGATGTCCCCCTTTGTGGATGGGGAATCATCATCATCTGAGTCAGACATGTGAGGGGTGTCCTCGGGTTGTAGCGAGGTCTGAGAGTCTCTCTCTTCTTGGGACTCCTCAGAGGTCTCCAGCGCCATGTGCGGTTCTGGCGCCATCTTGGCAGGCCGCGTTTGAGTAGGTCTCTGGAAGGCGATCCGAATGTCGGGTGCCGCGGGTCGCTCCACGTGGAGTTGTTTTCTGTGTTTGCGCCCCATATTGTCGGCTGTCGGGTGGCGGGTTAGTTGAGAGAATCTATAGCTGATTTCTCTGTTTTAAGACTCTTTATCTGTGGGACCAAGACGGAGCTCCACAGATGTGCGACCGTTCAGCTCTGTTGGCCACGCCCCCTGCTCCTACCTTTATACCTACTTTAGCTGCTTGAATTGAGATTGCAAGATCTGGTATATAAAATCACCTGTTGGTAACATATCTATACCAGTAGCTACTTTTCTAAAGATACTTTCTAATGTGTATCCAATTAGTTACTTGAGCTGCTCTCTATTTGAAATTTCTACAGTAGCCATTTTTTGGATACACTTGGCAGGCTACATGGATTTCTTCCTTTTTTAAGCCACTAGCATGTTTTTTTGTGTCGCTTATTTAGTCTCACGTTTATGTATAGTGAGAATAAAGTAATGAATAAAGATATTGTTATTTGTATTTCTAATCTCTTTAACTGAGTTACAACTCTTTATTTGGGTAAATCGTTGGCAACTTTTTGAGAATCGATATCAGGGTGTCTCTGGCACTCGGGTTTTCGCTCTCAATACACCTGCTCAAGATATCCTTTTTTTTCTCTCGAATTATTTAGGTTATGCCCATTTTACCCACTTAGTCCCCCTTTGACTTTAGGGCCAGGCTGTCCTGTCCCTCGAGTCTCTCTCCTTTTTTATGTTTAAAAAAAGAAAGTAAGTAAGGCAGTAACTAAATGTTATGGATTAGTAAAAATAAATTACGATCAGACACCAATTCCTGCAAGCCTAAAATTGTAAATATGGTCATTCAAGAGTTTAACCCCTTAAAGCTGTTACGACGTTCTATGCATTTAATGGGCTTTAACCCCTTAAGGACACATGACATGTGTGACATGTCATGATTCCCTTTTATTCCAGAAGTTTGGTCCTTAAGGAGTTAAAGCCGTTGTGGCGGCATAGAACTTCGTGCCACTTCGGAAGGACTGGCTGACAGCCCAGGCAGTCCTCCAACGGCAAATCAAGCCACAGGGGGCCATGTCATTGCTCTTACAGAGCGATCATATGATCTCAATAGCTGCCCATAGAGCTGCCTGCAGTGGGTTTGCCTGGGCTGTCAGGCAGTCCGACTGCTTGTGATAAAAGATTTAAAAAAGTATAATAACACACATTAAAATTATTATATATATATATATATTTGTGCTCGGAATTTAATACGTAATGGATAGTATCTGTAAGGGCAAAGTTGGTTGTGGTGTGCCGAAACCAACGTACGAGTGGGCCTGTAAATAAGAGGGCCCACCAAGGAGAATGTAATTATAAGAGGGTGTAGGTGGGTGGGGACAATCAGCTGAACGGCAAAGGTCAGTAGGTGCTGGGAGTTTAAGTAGGGGACTTACTCCTCCCACAAATTCAGGCCTAATGGCCTTTCTACTTGTGCTCGGAATTTAATACGTAATGGATAGTATCTGTAAGGGCAAAGTTGGATGTGGTGTGCCGAAACCAACGTACGAGTGGGCCTGTAAATAAGAGGGCAAAAAAGAAGTTCGAGAAAATACACACTTTATTGCCTTTTTACATAACCAAGTTCCTGAAAGCTTGACGAAGCTCTTTTTCTGGTCGAGGAATATAATTATGGTATATGGAGGATTTCCAATGCCCCAGTCTCTTGATGATGTGGACCGGTGTATTAGTGCTGGAGGCTGAAGAGGCGGCTCCTATGCGAAAGGAGTGCCCGGAGAATGAAGCCGGATTGAAACCCAGTTTAGATAATAGTGTTCTGACGTGTGACGTGAATTTAGCAGTGGTAAGCGGGTGCCCTTGTATTGATAAGAGCGGAGAGTCTGGTAAGTGCGCGTGATGGGTTGACCGTAGGTGGTCTAGTACCTTGACCGGACACCAGGCATTATCAGTAGGGAAGAGAGGAATTACAGTGGGGTGTAGTGAATGATTGGTTTTCGTTGATGGGATCGAAAGTAAATAGTGATCCTCCACCTTTGTGAGGTGCAATGTTTTTAGGCTGTGCGTGATATCTCCTTGACAAACAACGGTGAACTCTCTAGGTCTGAGAAAACCAGAGAAAGCAATATAGATAGCCGCTTTGATCACCAGGTTTGTGTCGGGATCAAACGGGGATTCGTCAAGGAGATTGCTAAGTGACCTGAAGATAGGCCCATCTATAGGTAGTCTTGTGATAGTGAATGGAGCTGAAACCTTTAATATACCTTTCAAAACCTTTTTAATGGGATATGATGACAAAAAGGGGGTGTTGTTAGGGAAATTTGTGAGGCTATGGTGCTGAACCCCGGTGAGGTAAAGTTTAATGGTGTTGTGAGAAAGTTTAAGATGTAAGTGGCAGAAAGAGGCAAAAGCCACCATGGTTTGTATAGAAAGGTCGCCTTGTAAACCGAATTCTGCAGTGAATTTGTTAAAAATGGTAAGTGCCCTATTATAAGAGATAGCTGTGTTAGGTGATAGTGCTTGGTAAGTGAGAGTCCTAGCGTGATGCATTAGTGTGCTCAATACAGGATTAGTTCGTGAAACCGTGGTGTCCTGGATGGCTGGTGGTGAGCCGTAGGGAGTGCCTGAGAGAATACCTGGAATTGAGAGCGAGAAAGAGCGTCAGCGGCCGTGTTGTGGATACCCGAGATGTGAAAACAAACTAAGTGAAACTGAACGGTTGCTGCTAGCCAGGTCAGCTTGCGAATCAGCCGCATGATGGTCAGGGATGATGAGCGCCCCTTGTTAATGATTTTGCAAGCTGCCGAGTTGCCAGAGTAGCATTTTACTGCCTTGCCGGGCCAGAGATGACCCCAGGTGTGTGCGGCCGCCACAATGGGATAGATTTCAAATAGGGCTGAGGTCTCCCTGAATCCTGGCAAGGCATCCGTCTCAGCGGGCCAGTGACCCCTAAACCAGTGGTTTCCAAAGATGGCTGCGAAACCAGTGTTGGCTGCAGCATCTATGTAAATGATGGGTGAAGAAGTGGAGAGAGGGGGGATAAACATGGAGATACCGTTCCAATCTGCCAAAAACTTCCCCCACATAGCTAAGTCAGCCTTGGCGTGGGGGTCCAATGAAACTGGGCAAGAGTCCGGTACCCCGTGGAGCAGGCAAAGAAGCCTGGATATAAAAGACCTTCCCTGCGGGATGATGCGCATGGCGAAGTTCAGGGATCCCAGAAGGGACTGAAGTTCCTTCCTGGTGCAAACATCATTCCGAAGGAACATGTCTATCTCCTCTCTCAAGCGGGTCATGGGGAAGGCTAGCTCTGAGGGTAACAGAATCTAGCTCTATCCCCAAAAAGGTTAATTTATTTGTGGGGCCAATTGTTTTAGATGGGGACAAGGGTACTCCAAGTGTGGAAAAAAGTGCTGTAGCACGGCTGATAGCGGTGGATGTTTGTGCCCCTGGCTCTATATCAGTAGGAAGTCGTCTAGGTAGTGAATAACAGAGTGACACCTGAGGACGTTCAGAAGCAGCCAGCATAGTGTCTCAGCGAAGATATCGAAAAGTTTGGGGCTGCTTCGAGAACCGAAAGTGAGTCGTGTGGAGAAGTAGTACTTTCCTCGCCATTTAACACCGTGCAAATGCCAGAGTTAGGGGTGCATGGGTAGTAACTTAAACGCATTTGTGATGTCTGTTTTGCTGAGCCAGGGGCGATTACCAGAAGAGATGGACTGTATAGCGTCGTCAATAGTTACGTACTGGAGTGAGAATTCGTCTGCTGGAATGAGTGCGTTTATGCTGTGAACAAAAGAGGAGTGCGGTGCCGATAAATCGATAATTAGACGTTTTTTATTTGAATATTTGTGAACTCTGACACCGATTGGGTTAGTGCGCCAGGAGGAAAAAGGTGAGGAGGTGAAAGGCCCGATCATGAAACCGTTGGCAATTTCAGTGGAAAGGAGAGTGTCTGTGGAGACTGGGTCTAGACGTGCTGACAGGAGATTAGGACATTCTAGTGTACCTGAGGGGATGGCTACTATACCCGTGAGAAGCCCCTGTGTGAACCCCGTGGTCAGATATTCCACCAAGTGCTTGCTAGAGTGTGACCTTAGGTAAAAAAACAGGTTGTCGACATTAATGTTGGTTAGCCATTTGTTAGGGGACAACCTGGCCGGACACACGGTCTTGGTATGTGCCCTGAAGCAAATGGAGCAGATGTGCAATAATCTACAGGCGCTGAAACTGCAGGAGCCTGCGTTGAAATTATTGCACACCTGCGCCTTGCCTAAAAAGGAGATGGGCCTACCCAGCTTGTCACGTAGACCACCTGCTGGTTTGTTGTGAGGGGTGAAAGTGGGATGAGGGGTGGGAGTGGATGTGCTGGGATCTGCTTCAGAGGGACATAAGTCCGCCATGTGGGATGTGGAATTACATATGGCACGAGACCAGCGAAGTGGCGACAGAATAGTTCTGTATCCATCTGACACCAGTTAATTCTAACGTTGAACTGTTTCAGATGGGTTGCCGCCTTCGCTGATACTGACTTATGATAGTCGTAGAAAGAAGAGAAAGAAGATGCCTAGATCCACCACCTTGTGAAGGTAGAGGTCTAACTCCTCTCTTCTGTGGGGATACACCGTGCAGATGACGTCACGGTATATCCCGAAAGCTATCACAAACTGGGGAATTGAAGTTTTTTTTATTAAGCCTGGGATCTCTCGTCTTAAGCACTACTGATATGTCCCCGTAATTGTATGCCTTGTTCTCCATTATGTCCTGTGAAGCTATAAGCAGAGACACCAGACACACGTCCTTCCCGTCTAAGATTTCTTTCCTGAAGAGAGTCTGGGACGGAGTGAGCTGGTGACTCGAAAGGTGCTATAGCTGTGACTGGTGCTGGAGAGGGGAGTATGGGGGGGCATGCTGGTACAGCGGGGACAGCCGGGGTGGAGACTGGGAGGCCCGGGGTATTACCTGGGGAGGCGATGGCGCTCTCCACCTTAGATAGCCTGCTATTAAGGGTCTGCAGGTTGGCCAAGATTGCTGCTAGGGTATCCTGGGTGGCCGTGCCAGCGCTTGGTGGCTGTCCTTGAGAGCTAGTGCTTGGCCTCGGCTCAGGGGCTTGGTAGGTAAGCAGCCTGTAAAGTTCTGCCTTTCTAGCTGTGGCCGGAAAGGGGATTACCCTGAGCCTAAGCTCGACCGTAATTTTAGGAATAGTCCATGCTCTCAAGGACGAGTTGAGGGGGTGAGAGATTCGCCTGGAGACTGGTCTGGTTGGCGTAAATGGTATCTCTTCTGATAGTTCTTCGATGTGGATTGGTTCTTGGGACATTCTACAAGAAATTATTTTGTGAATGAGATATTAGAAGGGGAGTAAGGAACGTGGGGGGAATATGAGGGATGGTATTTATTGGAAGAACTGGACTGTAATGCTAGTGCCGAAGCGAAAAACTTATCTGTGGGATTTTTGATAGGTGAGGCCCTGCTAATGCCAAGTGGCAGTGAGAGGCTCTACCTATGATTTGGCTTAGGAAATTGAGGCCACAGACGTGGTGGCGGGGTGTTGGCCTCTCGGTGACTGTAAAGAGAATTCAAAACGTGTGGCCGTGACAGGTGAGGCCCTGACTAAAGCCCTGTAGTAGGGCGGGCGAGGCGTATAACTATGAATTGGGCGTGGGGCCGTACCTCTGTGTTGAGGTGGGAGATGGCCTCGCGGGACCGGATTTCCTAATAGTGTGAGCTAAGGCGGTAGCCTAGACCCAGTAGCCAGTTCTATTGTATACTGTTGACTGGGAAATTCTGGTGTAATGTGTGGATACTAACCTTGAAAGGTTGTAAATTATAACTGGAACCTTCTAGTATTTTTAATGTGGCGAGTCTTGTCTGCTGCTGTCCTTGAAGAAGAAGCCTGAGGATTAAGACATATGTGGAGGTATTTATGTGTATCGTGGTGACGTATGGTTTGTAGTGAGGGTTGGCTGTTAGGAGCGCAACATGAGATCCTGAATTGAGGGATCTGAAAGGTTTAGTATAGGATTGGGACAAGTTTGCGTTAAAGAGAAAGGCTAATTGAGGCCTTGGGGTAGTGATTGCCGTACATGAGTAAGGACGTAAGTACCTGGTGGTATGCCTGAGTGCCGAGTCAGGTAGGTTGGATGTTTTTCGTGGCCTGATGGCAGTATGACCGTAGGCCTGGGTAGAGAAATTGTAAAGAATTAACATACCGTGGGCGTAAGACCGTGACTCAATTGTAATGAAACCGAGATCGCGTGAGGTCTTGTATAAAAAGGTCTTGAAAAGAGTGGAGAACTATACCTTGAATGAAGTACAGGAACTATGATGAGCGTAACTGGTCTAATGTGTAGAAACCGGTGGAGGCCTAGAATAATGCTGGAGCTAAGGATTAACCAATGAATATTACATAGTTAACGAAAGATGTGACAGTATGTAATAAATACCAACATGTCTTGCTGTGACAAGTTTAGATTGCTTAATTGTATTTGAGGCCTAGACCTGGATGAAACCAAAGTGAGAAAATACTATACCTGTTCCTGTAATAAAAAGAACTTGAAATAGTAACTTTGAGCAGGAATGCAAGAAACTGATGCAATCTGTGAAGCCAAAGACATGTGACAGAGGCAAGGATAAATGACTGCGTGATTTTAAGGAGAAGATGTAGTACAGATGTGGATTCAACGGAATTGCCCTAGAAGATTCTGTTTAATAATTAATATCTGTATGTAGGGTTTGAATAGGGTTGGTGTAGAATTAGAAAAACTGTTCTTTATTTTTGTGACATGAGAAGTCTTTTAGCATTGATAAAATGACTATTAAAATGTAGATACTAGTTAATTAGGTGTAGGGAAAAGGACCGGATATTCTTAAACCATTGTTGAGATTTTAATGTTTTAGATATATCAGACCGGCAAACACAGTTTTAGAAAAAGAATGGTAGTTAGACCTGATTAAATAACTAATACTGACAGGTAGGTATCAGCAGTTAACTGACCGAACAGGGAATATGCGTTTAAATTTGAAATTCGTGTGAATGAAATTCATGATTTATTTAGAATGGATTAAAAGAATTAACCGTACTAGGGATTTGTACCGTGCGTTCGTTTAAACCGTACGAATAGACTAGTAGTGAATTAGGAAATAGTGAGGGGTGAATAGGATTTTCGTCTAACGTTAAAGATGCACGAACGGGTAAGTAGGTAAGTACGTGGTTCGTGCGTATGACCGAACAGTAACTCAAAAATACAACGATTAATATTAGCGTTATACCTATACATAGTTCGGCAGTTTTTTCCCTGCGAATACGTAAATGATGCGTAAGTGTAACGGGCGTTCGGCCATTTTGGCGCGAACGCTGAATACGAGAATGGATACGTTTAAAGAAGACAAAAGGGAGCCTACCCCTACGTTTTTAGGCCCGAACGGAGGGAAATAGCCAAACGCTATTTCCCTCACTTAGCTTACGTGAGCGTGCCGGTCTCGTGACCGGAAGCCAGTTACCGCGACCGGGAGGAAAAAAACAAGTGTCAGGGCCTCAGAACGGACAGAGGATTGCTCTGGACCTCTTGCTGCAGGAGACTGAAGCTGTTCTGGCGGGAAGCTCGGACCGGAAGTGCAGGTTGCTATGGGGACAATCAGCTGAACAGCAGAGGTGAGTAGGGGCTGGGAGTTTAAGTAGGGGACTTACTCCTCCCACAAATTCAGGCCTAATGGCCTTTCTACATATGTATATATATATATATATATATATATATATATATATCTTATATATGTAATGTTATACTTAGTGTATTTTAATATTAATATAATTACATATATTAATATTAAAATACACTTAGAATAAAGTTACATAATATAAGCTATATATATCTATATACATATAAGTACAATAATAAATAAAATAAATAAAGGGGGCGGGGCTCGGACGCAATGCAGAGCAGACGCACAGTGCTAAGGCTCCTAAGAAGTTCAAATTTCTCTGCAAATTTACCTAATTCACAGAATCGCCTCTAATAATGGAAAACGCTGTAGTCCTGCCTGCTGGGGATGCATAGGTGCTGACAAATCCTTTTTATTTAGCAGTCTGGACCGCTGATCTGCTCAGATTCACTTACTGCCTGCTCAGTCTGAGGGAGAGACGGCTGCTCTTCTGCTGCCCAGAACATCCTGATATTTAATCAAGAGCCCCTGCACCCCTCTCAAAACCGGACCGGTGGGGGTTCATCCTGGTCCCAGGAGTCCACAGAGACTTACCCAATCCCACGTCGCAGCAGCAATGACGGGTTGGGCCTGTCCTTCTCCTACCCTGTGGCTGGCAGCCAGCAAAAGCAGACTGGAGGCCATCTTTGATGAATTCCTGAATCGGTTGCTTGTTATGCGGAGGAGCTCAGAGAGTTCTCCCTCTTGTCCAAGCTCACGGAAGAAGCATTCTATCCACTTCTCACCTAAAGTTGTGTCATTAGGAGCAGGCATAAGACTACGCTTGATGGGGTCGGACTGTTGCGGAAGCTTCGGGCCCAGTGCGGCCATCCTATCCTACAAAAGCCAAGAGTGAGACTATTTCTCGACAAGGCCCAGTAACAGCTGAGGAATCAACCATACCAGAGCAGCACCCTGGCCTCTCGGGAACAGTTTTGGAAAGTTAGAGAGTAATATAAGGTTTGCATTTCAGTTTTTTTCACATTGAAATTTGCCAGATTGGTAATGTTGACTTTGAGACCGTATGGTAGACCAGGAATGAGAATTACGTCCATGATGGCATACCATTTGCAAAGGTAGACAACTCAAGGTATTGCAAGTGGGGTATGTCCAGTCTTTTTTTCAATAGCCACTTAGTCACAAACACTGGCCAAAGTTAGCGTTCATATTTATTTTTTGTATTTTTCACACAAAAACAAATATGAAAACTACCCTGGGTTCTCTACTTTGGCAAATGGTATGCCATCATGGGGGTAATTCTCATTCCTGGGCTACGATGCGGTCTCAAAGGCAACATTACTAGTCTGACAAATTTCAGTGTGTATAATCTTAAAAATGGAACAAGCTATATTTGACCCTGTAACGTTCCAAAACACCATAAAACCTGTTCATGGCAAGAACTGTTGTACTCATGAGACATTGCTGGATACAAATATGTATATTTTATAGCAGTAAAAGCTAACAGTATTATGACATTCACAATTAAAGGAGTACTATAGGGTCAGGAACACAAACATGTATTTCTGACCCTATACTATTAAAACCACAGTCTAGCCCTCCTGGCCCCTCTTGCCTCTCTAAATATAGTAAAATCTTACTTGTATTCAAGTCTGCTGCTCCTGGCTGTGCCCTGTTTGCCTGTGAACTGCATCTGCCTGCTGACATCATTAGAAGTTGTCTGAGCCAATTACAGTGTTTTCCTATAGGATTGGTTGAGACTGTCAAGGAGGCAGATCAGGGGCAGAGCCAGCACAAGTCAAACACAGCCCTGCCAATCAGCATTTCCTCATAGAGAGATGAATTGAATCAATGAATCTCTATGAGGAAAGTTCAGTGTCTGCATGCAAAGGGTGGAGACACTGAACGGCAGTGTTGCTTACTCTGCAGCACTGCCCAAGAAAGCACCTCTAGCAGCCATCTAAGATGTGGCCAGTAGAGTTATCACTAGGCTGTGATGTAGGCACTGAATTTTCTCTGAAAAGACTGTTTACAGCAAAACGCCTGAAGGAAATGATTCTACTCACCAGAAGAAATGTAATAAGCTGTAGTGTTGTGGTGACTATAGTGTCCCTTTAAAATGCCATGCAAAAATAAAAAAAAATTAATTTTTAAAAATAATTTCTCACACTTTTTAAGATTGTACTCATAATAAATTTTATATATATGAATAAATATGTACTGGAGATGTAGTAAGAGATTTTACACATTTGGTGGTACTGTGAAGGTATCAGAGATTTCTGGAAAATTTTCTTTTGAATATTTATAACTTAATATTAAAGTAAAGGTACAGAAAAAAACAGAAATAGCTAGGCTACAAATTAAGCAAAAGAAGCATATTTGCTAGCTATTCACTTTTGTTTGCACCAAATTAACTACTTATTGCTAAAAGCTGGAAAGAAAGAAATACTTACAATTGGCCCGAACTAAAGAACCAATTATTATTCCAATTAAAAATGGAAAAAGGCCTGAAATGGTTTTACTCAAATATGGAAATGATACCGGAGAAACTGACGGAAGCCAAGCACAGAGAGATGGACACAGGTTTCTTCAGGAAGGAAGAGATTCTTTATTGGATCACCGATCGGGACTCAGAGGGACTAGCGTCACCAAAATACAGCAAAGTCTGAGTACTGAATACATAGAGTACATTCCTTATATAGCACTGTAGCTCCTCCCACAATTAACTACACCCACACATACCCTTAACCTATTTAATGAATAGAGTCTAAACTCATCCATCCGGTCTAACCACGTGGCTCATCTGATACAAAGGAGAGGGACGCGTAATTCCAGTTCTTACATTCCTGCACCTGGTCAGTACAGTGATGACAGTATCTTAGCTACGTGTGATTAACTAACTGATACTACAAACACATATACATACATATGCCTTGTGGCAATCTTAGCCTGCTAAACTTGTATTTTACTGGAATTACATCACATTCCCCCCTTTGATGCCTCTGATATTTCACAATTACTTGAGGCATCACTTAACCTTGGTTTGCATATACCTCAGGTTACCATGAACCAGACCAGACTTATCTTATGATGTGAATCTTCAACATTCATCTTCTTGCATTGGTTCTCCCTGATCTAGAGCCTTATACTTATATATCGCCATTATCTGTGCAGCAGCCTTCCTCTCTGCTATACTTCCTATCAGGCTTTGCACAGACCTAACTACTAAGGGTATAAGACACGGTAGGAGTAGACACAACAGTAAAATCAGTAGGACTCCACCTACCACTGCCTTAAGCCCTCCAAACCACTCATACCAGCTACCAAACCAACTACTTGGATTGTACCCTTTCCATACCTGAGTAGGCACATGCGCTAGTTTAACCATATGGCTAGTAAGCTCAGCTATTGCTTGCCCTTCGTCATCTATTTGAAGACAGCAATTACTTAGGTTAAACTTCCCACATACACCTCCCTCTACTGCCAAAAGGTAATCCAAGGCTAATCTATTTTGGTAGACTGCTGTCCTCATCCTGGTGTTATGCTTCGCTAGAAGATTGAGCGCTTGTGATGTCTCATTTGTGATAATCTCAACCACCGCCTGTAATCTTATAATACGGTTGAGCATATAAATAGGGGTTCTATAACCAAAGGTACCATCCTCAGCCCACGTGGCTGGCCCATAGTAATCTATAATACGCTGGGGAGGCCATTCATCATCTTCCCAGGCGCCTATCTCTATGGGTCCCCTTTTCTTCCTATGATTCACATCATACACTTTAACACCTAAAGTCTCACCTGTTTCAATCGGTAACAAGAAGAAGGATGGTTTGAGCATACCCAACACACATGCCCCTTCCCAGTCCTGTGGCAGCTCCGAATAGGCTTTCTTACCACAGATCCAGTACAAATTTGCTGGGGCTCTCCAAGTAGATGTGATGGATAGATCAAACCACACATCCTTTAAATTGGCATATCTAGCAAACGGGTTAGATGGTTCTGAGACATTTGAAGCCGACCACCAAGTTGTATTCTTTGTATCATCATCATAAGCTTTTTGCCCTAGACAAGTTAATTCTCCTACAGAAGTATTATACATTATTCCTTTCCTTGCTATGCAAACATAACCTATGATGGAGGTCTTTAATCTCCACTCAGATTTACCTCTAACACTCATATGATAATCGGCTTGTGTAGATATTAATTGGTCAACTGCCTCAGAACCGGACATTACCTCCTTTGCTTCCCAAGGCCATTGGTCTCCCATGTTAGTACCTCCACACACATAGCAGTTGGTAACATTAAGACTACCGGCAATACTTTCAGCTAAATCGATGAACAGGTTTTTAGCATTATGGGGGATCTTATTATCTATACTCATCTCTTCGTAAAAGGAATGGTATACTTGATGAGTCTGGGAGGATACCGTATCAGTCTCTATTCCTATAAACAATAATGTCCCAGGATCTAAACCCGTCCCGTATATTTGAAACCCAAATAAATTTCCATACTTATCTAAGAACTTGTCGGGGTTATTAATGAGTATATGGACTGGGTTGCATTCCATAGACTTACAATAAGGGCTAGTCGGCAACTTAGTCACTATCATGTCTTTGTCTACTGTCTGTCCCCAAGTTGCCCACCCCACACAAGACCAATATGGGCAAAAGTTATAATCTCTATTTGGGCATCTAGGACTTACATATTTATTTTTGCTACTGGGACAAATATATTTATCGTTAGACCCATACGTCCTCTCCCATCTAAGATCCCCACATACATTCCACGGCTTTCTACCACTCGATATCGCTTTACACGCATCAAATAGCAGAACACCCGAAGAATGTACGGATTCTAACACCGTTTTATTAATTAGGGTCCCCTGAGGATCTCCATTCCTGAGAGTCAACCAAATTGTACGAGGCTGATACTCCGGACTGAAGCACTTAGGTTCTCCTACTCCTAAATGGCACACACTATAATCTATATTTAAGTATCTACATCTCGATACATCTCCTTTACATTCGTATTGTGAATGCCAAATTAGGGTTTGGGAAATATGGTTACCTGTTCTCGTAGTCTTAATGCATACCTCACAGCTAGGAGTGTCGGTACCTCTACCTTCCTGAATATAAAAACACATATAAATAAACACTATCAAAAGCACATCTTTCGCCGTCATCCTCAGTCTTCGTCCATGCGATGGCGCCTCAGCTTCCAGGATGTGAGGGGCTGCAGGGAATGGAGTTCTGCTCATCTTCACAGGTGTCCCTTCGAGACTTTCCTGGCTTATACACTATGTGATGGTAAGCGGACAGGCTTTATTATGGCCTTCTCACTCACACCTGTAACAATAAAATTTGTAATCCACAATAATTCCTCGTTACTCCGACTGAGTAGTGCGTTTTAACCGGATCTTGCAGGGATTCTCTGGATCTGCTGTAACTTGCCAAGAATCGACTGCTGCTGGTTTAACCCTGGAGTGATGTATCCACGGAGTCACTTCTGCTACTTTTATTGCTGTAGGGGTAGACAAAAGAACAACATAAGGACCTCTCCACTTGGGCCCTAACGGTACATTATTCCACTCTTTAATCCACACTTGATCTCCTGGATGATAACTATGAACAGGGGGATAAATATTCACAGGTAATCTATCTTGTACCCATTTCTGTACCTCCTCCATAGTCTTACCCAACTCTACAACCTGCTGCCGGGTAATTCCTTCTCCCAACTGACTCAAGTCCCCCCTTAAGTTACCAAGTACGGGAGGTGGTCGCCCATACATGATTTCAAAAGGAGAGAGGCCCATCCTTCTGGTAGGGGTACTGCGGATTCGCAATAAGGCTATAGGTAAGAGAACGTTCCACTTAAGTTGGGTTTCCTGACACATTTTAGCCAACTGGTTCTTTATAGTTCTATTCATTCTCTCTACCTTACCAGAACTCTGGGGTCTATATGCAGTATGAAGCCTCCACTTTATACCAAGCATATGAGTCAGTTGTTGTAGGCACTGGTGAACAAAAGCTGGACCATTGTCCGATCCTATAGAACAGGGTAGTCCATATCGGGGTATTATTTCTCGTAGCAGGAATCTCACAACTTCTCCTGCTTTCTCTGTACGAGTAGGACATGCTTCTACCCAGCCTGAATAGGTGCACACAATTACCAGCAGGTAACGATGTCCACCCGATTTAGGCATCACTGTAAAGTCTATTTGTAGATCGGACATGGGGAGTCCCCCCTTAAACTGAACTCCTGGTGGCTTTACTGGTCCTTGTCTTGCATTATTCTTAGCACACGTTACACATCTGCGTACAATGGCCTGAGTCAAGTTGGACAATCTTGGTATGTAGAAATGTTTTCTAAGAGATTCTTCAGTACTGTCTCTCCCAGAATGTGTCCCGTTGTGATAATTTTGGACAATTTCTACCGCTAGCGATGCTGGTATAACTATTCTTCCATCTTCTAGCTGATACCACTTGTTCTCCAGATACTTTCCCGGTTCAGTCTTTAACCACTCCTCTTCTTGAGCTGTATAAACTGGAGTCCATTGGGACAGTGGAGTTGGTATAAGAGCAGCTATATGCCCTACATACTCCTGTCTTCCTGATTCAGCAGCACGCTTAGCTGCACTATCTGCCATCCGATTTCCCTTGGTTACATCACCATCTCCTCTCAGATGCGCTCGACAATGTATGATACCGACTTCTTTCGGCTCCCACACTGCTTCCAATAGTTGTAGGATTTCAGCTGCGTACTTGATTTCTTTGCCTTCTGAATTCAGTAGTCCTCTTTCTTTATACAAAGCTCCGTGGGCATGAGTGGTTAAAAACGCATACTTAGAGTCCGTATAGATATTTACTCTTAAACCTTCAGCCAATTGTAACGCTCGTGTTAGTGCTATTAATTCTGCCTTTTGTGCTGATGTTCCTTTCGCCAGTGGCCGAGCTTCTATCACCTTGTCTATTGTTGTCACTGCATATCCTGCATAGCGGATCCCTTCTTTCACATAACTACTGCCGTCGGTGTAATATTGAACATCGGGGTTCTGGATGGGAAAATCACGAAGATCTGGTCTACTTGAGAATACTTCATCCATTACTTCCAAACAATCATGTTGACTTTCAGTAGGTTGTGGCAAAAGGGTAGCTGGATTTAAGGTGTTTACAGTCTCTAAATGCACTCTTGGGTTTTCACACAACATTGCTTGATACTTGGTCATACGGCTATTACTAAACCAATGATTTCCTTTGTAATCCAACAACGTCTGTACTGCATGTGGGACTCGTACATAAAGTTCTTGACCCAGAGTGAGTTTATCGGCTTCAGCTACTAGCAGGGCGGCTGCAGCTACGGCTCTTAGACAAGGTGGAAGTCCGCTGGCCACTGCATCCAGTTGCTTAGACATGTAGGCAACAGGTCTTTGCCATGATCCCAAGTACTGTGTCAATACTCCCACAGCCATTCTTCTTTGCTCGTGTACATATAAGTAGAATGGTCGTGTGTGATCAGGTAGACCTAATGCTGGGGCACTCATCAAAGCCTTCTTCACATCTTCAAATGCCGTTTGCTGTTCTTGGGTCCATAAGAAGGGGTCGTGCTCTGTACCTTTGATAGCTGCGTACAGAGGTTTTGCTAGTATCGCATAGCTGGGAATCCATATCCTACAGAAGCCTGCTGCCCCCAAGAATTCTCGCACTTGTCTTCTATTCTTGGGTATTGGTATTTGGCAGACAGCCTCTTTTCTCTCTGGCCCCATAATTCTTTGACCTTCAGAGATATGGAACCCCAGATACTTGACAGTTGGCA
Source organism: Pelobates fuscus (assembly GCF_036172605.1). Lineage (NCBI taxonomy): Eukaryota > Metazoa > Chordata > Amphibia > Anura > Pelobatidae > Pelobates > Pelobates fuscus. The sequence goes on from NC_086322.1 coordinate 234,771,939, forward strand.
AACACAACTGAGCCTTCTTTCTAGACACCTTGTATCCTGCCTTCCAGAGAATGTGTAGTAGATCGTGCGTTGCTTGCTGACAGATTTCTTTTGTAACTGCTGCTATCAACAAGTCATCTACATATTGTAACAATACACACTCTCCTGGGATGGACTCGAAATCCAATAGATCTTGACTTAGGGCTGAACCAAATAGGGTAGGTGAATTTTTAAACCCTTGGGGCAGTCTTGTCCAAGTCATTTGGCGTTTTGAGCCCGTTACAGCGTTCTCCCATTGGAAAGCGAAAATACATTGACTTTCTGCGGCAATTCGGAGGCAAAAGAAGGCATCTTTGAGGTCTAAAACTGTGAAGTAAGTAGCCCCGCCCGGAATTAAAGCAAGCAGGTTATATGGATTGGGTACAACTGGATGTATGCTAACAACCGCATCATTGACTGCTCTTAAGTCCTGCACAGGTCGATACTCATCTGTGCCGGGCTTTTGAACAGGCAGCAATGGGGTGTTCCAGGGGGAAGTACAGAATTTTAGGATACCATACCGTATGAACTTATCCAGATAGGATTGGATGTTCTTCTTAGCCTTCTGCGGAATGTGATATTGTCTTAGGCTCACTGGATAAACCCCATGTTTCAGTTCAATTTTTATTGGTGGAATATTGCGGGCCAGTCCTGGTGGGTTGTTCTCTGCCCAAACTCCTGGTATGTTAAATAATGTCTCATCACTCCTAGGGTTTTGGCTAGTCAACACTGTATAAAGTCGCCACTCTTCTTCCTTTGGTACGGATAAAGTCATAATACCTGAAGGTCCATTAAACTTTAAAGATGTTGTTCCATCTGGTAGGAACGTAATCTGCGCTTGTAATTTGGATAGCATATCACGTCCCAGCAATTGGACTGGACATTCAGGCATATAAAGGAATTGGTGTTTTACTACGTGGCCTCCCAATGTACAGAGTCGACTTTTAAGAACCGGTCTTTCAGCACTTCTTCCAGTTGCTCCTATCACAGTAATAGTCCTTCCAGATGGAGGAGCAACTAGATTAGTCACCACTGAATGTTCAGCACCAGTGTCGATCATGAACGCACTCCTTTTCCCCCCTATTGATACATCGACCATAGGCTCCGCTCGACCAAGGGGGATGGAGCCCGGTCGGTATCAATAGTCCTCCATGACCGTGTCAGCCAATCCTACAAAGTCCCTATCTTCTCTATCGCGGGACCTTTGCGCTGCTGGAATATATCTGTCTTCCCTAACACTTCCTCTGTTCCCATTACTCCCTCTATAACCATTACTCCCTCCGGGGCCTCCTCTACCTCTCGCTCTGCCTCTAAAGTTTCCGTAGCCTGCCCTGGGTTGGTCTCTCTCGTACTGCTCTCTTTGCGGACATTCGTTCCTCCAATGCCCTTCTTCCTTGCAATACGCACACTGATCCCTACTCAAAGGCTCCCTACTCCATCTATTATTGCCTCTATCTGGGCCCCGTTTATCTACGCCTGCGATCGCTACCGCTAGCATATCAGCCTTTTTACGCATCTTGCGCTCCTCCTCTTTCTTGCTTTCTGTTTCCCTATTCATATAGACCTTATTAGCTACCTCCATTAGTTGGGAGATTGACATACCTGCAAACCCTTCTAACTTTTGTAGCTTGCGCTTAATATCTCCGTAAGCTTGGCTGACAAAGGCGGAGTTAACCATTCGGGAATTGTCTGCGTCTTCCGGATTAAAGGGGGTGTACAAGCGGTACGCCTCCAATAATCGGTCATAAAAGACACTGGGCGCTTCATCGCTTTTCTGGATCACCTCAACTGTCTTCGACATGTTAATGGCTTTCTTTCCTCCGGCTTTCATGCCAGCAATTATAGCGTCTCTATAGGCTCTGAGTTGAACCATATCAGCACCATTTACGTTCCAATCGGGATCAGTGTTGGGATAATGTGTTGCGGCCCATGCTGCTGGATTAGCTTGGTTCAAAGCACGGGCTCTATCTTCTAATGCTTTAATGGCTGCTTGATTTATTCTTGTCCTTTCCTCATTGTTAAATAAAGTCATTAGTAACTGCTGGCAATCAGCCCATGTCGGATTATGCGTCTGTACTATTGAGGTGAACAGATCAGTCATGGCTTGTGGTTTCTCAGTATACGAGGAATTATGGGTCTTCCAGTTTAAAAGGTCGGTAGTGGTGAAAGGGACATATACGAAGACAGGGTCAGCGTGTGCCATTTGACCTGCGGCATCGATATAAGCTGACCCGGGATTTAAGCGAAGAGGCATCTGATAGTGCTTTAATTGTTGGGCACCAGTCAACTGTCGGGTTTGGATGGGGCTACGTAGGGAAGCGTCAGTCATGGGTTCCGGTCGGGGAGATATAGGGTATGGGGATGTGGGAGGTTGGTTTTGGGAAAAGGTAGTGAATAGAACACTTCGGGCCGAGCTAGATGAAGCTTGACCGGAAGTCTGAAGTGGCGCCAAATCAGGATATTCGTTTCTAATGGGGGTGGGTTCTGGTTCCGGAAGGGGAGATTTAGTATGAGGGGGGGTGGATCCTGTACTGGAGGAGGAAGCGGAAGTGGATGAGGGTAATGAGGGAAGGGTTACAGGACTTCCTGTATTTGCGTCACTTCCTCTTACCGGAAAGTAAGGGGGCGGCAAAGGGATCTCGGACTCAGGGGGCGTGTCCAAAATGGGCCTAACACCAGCCCTAGTGGACGAACAAGTCCTAGCTACCATGAGGCGACACTGTTCCTCGTGGCATGTCCGGAGCCATTTTGGCGAGTCATTTACGGCCTGTCTCCAACAATCAATATAAGGAAACTGGCCGTAAAGTTCAGGCCTACCTGATACAGCCACGTGTAAGCGCTGTACCAGAGTTGGATCCAAACTGCCACGTGGCGGCCATGCCGCAACCAAAGTAGGCCACTCCCTAGTGCACAAAGTGACCAAACGTACAGGGGACATCTTAACCCCAAAATCACAAACTTTGAATCCCTTTTTAAAATTCTTAACCATACATCCTAAGGGATCCGGAATCGTTGACTGCGACGCACCCATATTTAACAGTGGAACGTCGTCGACAACGATTACTATACACGCGTACTATTCAACAGTCACACCCGTTTCCTCTGGCAACAGCACCACGTGGTATGGTTACCAAGTGAAACGTACACAATAACAATAAACACTCAGGGAATTCCCATACACACACAGCTGCTACACCAGTCACTATATAATCAATATTATGCCCTTTGGCGTAACTACACAGTCACCCACGCTATAATTCTCTATATACGAATTACCCGTCTATAACACACCCCAGTAACATCGTCTTTTACAAATAGCGGTTACAGTACGGTTAGCATAGGTCAAAGCACAAGTTAAGGTCACAATACAATTATTAGTGGTTATGGTGTTAAACATGCAATGGACGACAATGATTAGTACTTATTATACAGTGTCAGTAAATATACAGGGTTATGGTACCGTGCACTATAATACAGCAACACACTATTAACACTCTCGCTAGACGGCTGAGCTCGCGCTATCTAACAAGATATACACTTTACTAAACAATCATTAACACATTTACAATTCCCAACTAAACTATTGGCCAGTACCTTGAATGGACTACCTAAAACTATATACACCCGTTTTGGTTAGCCACACTGCCCAATCACCACATATACATAGCGAGCTAGAGAACCGAATTTACACAGGCGCCTCTTAGTCGCACTATACAACGAGCTAGAGATCCGAATTTACACAGGCGCCTCTTAGTCGTACTATCAAAAGTCTAGTGGGTTCCAAATTTACACGCCTTCCCACTTAGCCCAGATAGGATGAGAACTAGCGAACCGAATTTACACAGGCGCCGCTTAGTCTCCCGGTCCCTCCGACCTAGCGAACGTAATATACACCCTAGAACGCTAGTCTAGACAAGACACCGGTGTCCGGCTAGGGCTATTTACACCAGGACCCCGCCTGACTAACCAAATCAAACGGTCTGACTAAAGAGCGTTCGATCGAGCGGTGCGCCTTCGCTCCTTCCCTCCGACAGAGGGGGCAGATACAGATTCAAAAACCCCTTTGGGCCTACCGCACAATCGGTATACCCCTAGCGGGTCCTGCCGTCTAAAACAGCAGTTATCTTACCTCCTCGTTCCTGAACCTGAGTTCACACTCATCGACGGGGACACCCCAGCACTTCTCACGTAGAGGCCGATGATCTCCTGGACAACAGACCAGTGGCGCCGAGACGAAGGGAGGTCCACGCAGAAGTTCAGGGGTGCAGCCGTAGAGAACGTGGGCAAAGATAGACCGTCTCACGCCTCTGCCTCTCAGCTACCGTTGAACGATGAGCTTCCCGGCCAATGCACCAAATGATACCGGAGAAACTGACGGAAGCCAAGCACAGAGAGATGGACACAGGTTTCTTCAGGAAGGAAGAGATTCTTTATTGGATCACCGATCGGGACTCAGAGGGACTAGCGTCACCAAAATACAGCAAAGTCTGAGTACTGAATACATAGAGTACATTCCTTATATAGCACTGTAGCTCCTCCCACAATTAACTACACCCACACATACCCTTAACCTATTTAATGAATAGAGTCTAAACTCATCCATCCGGTCTAACCACGTGGCTCATCTGATACAAAGGAGAGGGACGCGTAATTCCAGTTCTTACATTCCTGCACCTGGTCAGTACAGTGATGACAGTATCTTAGCTACGTGTGATTAACTAACTGATACTACAAACACATATACATACATATGCCTTGTGGCAATCTTAGCCTGCTAAACTTGTATTTTACTGGAATTACATCACAGAAAAGCACGGTAAGATGATGGATGAATTTCTCAAAAAAATAAATCTTCATTACTAATCAAATAAGGAAAATACCTCAGCACATGTAGGTTAAGTAACAATCTAAATGAAGAAGACTCTATATGATTGAAAAACTGTTTATTATGGTTTTTAATGTTTAGCTGTCATGATGATTATGGATTTATGTTGACATTTAATATTTTGTGTTAAGTTAATTATGGATGACTATATCTGTAACTTCTTGACAGGAAAGTGTTGTATGTATTTCTATATGTCTGTAAAATGTTATATACACAATACAAATATACACAATACTATTTTTACATTTTTCTTTTTTTTTTTTAAGAGCAAAACAAAAAAACCAAACAGTGCCAAAGTTAATATTATTTATCGGTTTACGACTATTTTAACTAGACACCTGTTTAAAACTCGGTTTAAAAATCTGATATCATCTAATTGCAGAGCACTTTTCATTTCTTTGTTATACAGCAGAGCTCGCAGTGGCTTGAGAGTACTGGATAGAGGTCGGTGTTGCTACGGACACAGACTTTCTGCTCCACTCAAGCCTCCACTATACCACCAGGTTCAGAGAGAGGTTGCAGACTTGAATGGCAATTCAACTTTCTATGACCCATAAAGTGATGTTTGAACATTTCTTAGAAATACAATTTGCAGGGGCCTGAAGTAACTCTTCTGGGTTAGGTAGGGGCTAAATGACTACTGTATAAACCTTGATAAAATACATACTGCATCAACAAAAACAAAAGCATTATAGAGACCTTGATACCAAAAAAATGTGTTTCTTTTACAGGAAGTAATTACAGCTCAGGAAAAGAAAATAGCAAAGCTGTGTGTTGATTTAGCTATGCAAGAAGTGGCAATTTCTGAATTAAAGGAAAAATCTGAGGTATGTGACATAATAATGCAAAATTATATATTGATAAGATGTAAGATGTAGTACTAGTGATCAAATAAATACATTGTTTGAATATATAGGGATTAAATTCCATATATTTGTGAATATATTTTTAAAATAAATTGTTCTTTGCATTTATTTTTTATATTTTTTTGGTATTTAAAATTCAGATTAGCAATATTGGCACATGTTCTTTATATGGGAAAATAGAATATGTTGGGCATAAAACTTTTTTTTCGTAATTTACAAAAGAAATATCCTCTTCTATTCACCAGGTTAAATCCTAATTTTATTAAAGACTCGCAGGCTCATATTATGCATAACTCTTTCTTTATTCCCTCAGCAGCAAAGAGAGAGGAAAATAAATATGATCAAAATGAAAGAAAAAACTGTATAGGTACACAAGCAACCAATCACATAACAGAGGAAGTGACTATATAAGGCCTGTGTCTCCCACAATCCCCCTCTTTCTTTGCTGCTCCCTCAGACCAGCTTAGTATTATTGCTCCTCTTGTATTTTCATATTCATTGTATTTGTTTGATATTATTTATTGCTGCCTCTTATGTTGTGCAGTTATATTCCTTTGTGTATTGTGTGGTGCCTCTCGCTGGTGTACCTGGGCTAGCCCTGGTTTGTTTCTCCCTTGGGAGTGCCCTCTCCGTTTTTTCCCCCTGCGCCCACCCTGTTTATATGCGGGTGCCGTGCGGGACCTGGTGACAGTTTTCGCCGCGGCTGTTACTTCTGCCGCGGCTGTCTTTCCTCAATAGCGGGCTGCCCGCGCGGGTAGGGTGCACGCGCCCCTTCCCCCGCCTGGAGGCAGACCGCGAGCGTTATCACCTCTCCCTACACGTGCGGTGGCCATTTTGGGCGGTCCTTCCTCTCGGTCGGTCGCTTTCCTCTGTCGCTCAGACCACTGGGTCCCCTGGGTGCACCAGCGATCAGATTTTTCTCTTGTACTCTGTTACTGTGGGTTACTCAACCCTATACCTAGTGCTCATTTACAATATTTTTCAGTTTTCTTTTGTAATTTTGGCCTGCTACATTTGCCATTATACAGGATGGGAAGGAAGGGCCAGAGGGCCTCACTGGAGATTTTAACATAGACAATCCTGAGGGTGCTGTAGCCTCCCAGGAATTTCAGGCCATGGGTGCTGTATCTTCCTCCTTCTCTCAGTCCCTGCATACCATGCTTTTGCCTTCCCTGGCGGCCCCCGCCCTCCCGGGTGTAGGGACCCCTCCGCCTGCCCCGGCTGTGCCTGGAGCCCGTAAGGCAAAGGCAAAAACTAAACACGTTGACTCCCACTCCTCGACGCAGGTTTTACCTGCCATGACAGACACGCTTGAGGCGGTCACAGAAGTCGCACCTCTCACGCGGAAAAGAGCCCCTGGCGGGCTAAAAAGGCTAGACTGTGGAAACGGGCAAGAGCCCTGGATGAAGGGTCGGATACCGACCGGAGTTTGGAGAATGAGTCTGACGTAATGGAGTACGACTCCTATGATGAGGGCGAGGATCTACCCCTTACGGGTGTAACCCCTTCTGGGACCTCTACCGCTACCCGGGGTCATATGCAAGGCCCCACTGGGGATAGTAAGGCACTGTTTGATCCACAGGGCAATCCCCTGTTCGACCCTGATAACCTTCGCCATCCCCAATCAGTGGAATGGGTTCCCCCGGACCATATCGCCCAGTATGTGGCTCGACGCATGCGTACCCCTCTTTCCAAGGAGGGCCGCAATAAGTTGCGTGCCGAATGCCCCAGGCCTTCCCTCCCGGGCTCGGTCTGCAAGACCCCTGACATTGACCCCCAGATTGCACAGTTCCTAAATAAGTCAGGCTGGAAGCCAAAAAAGGGCCTAGACTACTCCCTTAAAGGATGCCAGGACAAGATCTTGGATACCCTGGGCCCTTTGTCGAAGCTGTACTTTGTCGAAGCTGTAGCTTCTGGATGCCGCTAGAGCTGGCGATTCCGCTCTAGATGTTGATGTGGCCATAGGTTGGGTCCAACGAGCTATTTGCCTTTTGGGAAATGCGAATACCGCTATGTCAACGGAAAGGCGTAAGGCGATTTTGCTTAAGATCGACTCGAAATTGGCTGCCATGACGGTGGCGGAACCAAGTTCATCCGACGAAAGTATGTTATTTGGTACTACCTTTGTGAAAGACCTGGGGTCGTATGTTAAGACCTTTACGGCCATCGATAAGGCCCAGGCGAACATGAAACGCATGTTCGCACCTAAGGTTTTCGGAGGGGCTGGGCGTAGCAGGAACCGTCCACCCGGCCGTGGTTTCCAAAGCTCATTCCATCCCGGCAGAGGTTCCTTTTTTCCATCCCGAGGATTTCAAGATCCGAGGACCCCTCCCTTCTTCCCAGCCAGAGGGAGATCTTGGGGCTCCAGATACCCCCACGGTGCCACTTCGGGCAGACGCCCTTTCTTCACCTCTCGCTCATGTACGGGTGGCGATAAGGCTGGCCTTATTCTACCGGGGGTGGGCAGATGTGACTTCAGATGCTTGGGTGCTACAGTCCATAAGGGGTTATCACCTAGAATTCGTTTCTCTGCCTGTCCAATTTTCTGTCCCCAGGGAGTTGTCCCTTCCTCCGGATCAGCACGAAATGATTTCCGCGGAAGTCGAGGAGATGTTGTCAAAAGGTGCCATAGAAGAGTTGCCGTTTGCCGCCCAGGGCTTAACAAGCAATCTCTTCCTGGTGCCAAAGAAAGGGGGCGGTGTCCGCCCAGTGATAAATCTCTGTCCTCTCAACGCGTTCCTCCGCTATTAGCACTTTCAGATGGAGGGCATACATTGCCTCAGGGACCTCCTCCGCCCGTCAGATTGGTTAGCCAAGCTAGACCTGAAGGACGCATATTTTACGATTCCCATCGCGGTGGAATACAGGGACTACCTCCACTTCACCTGGCATGGGAGGCGATGGCGTTTTACTTGCCTGCCGTTCGGTCTCTCCTCGGCTCCTTGGTGCTTCACCAAGATCATGAGACCGGTGGTGGCCTTCCTCCGTACGCGTGGAGTACGCCTGATTATTTACCTGGACGACATTCTAATCATGTCTCAGTCCAGAGACCACCTATTACTACATTTGGAATGGACGATCACTACTTCAGAACTTGGGTTTCATGATCAACTGGGACAAGTTGGTCCTGATCCCTGCCCAGTCGATGGAATTCTTGGGTTTCCAAGTGGATTCCATTCAACAATTCCTGTACCTGCCGGAATCCAAGATGAAGGCCATCCAAAAAGAACTTCGGCGAGCTCTTTGAGTATCAGATTTGTCCATCAGGCAGTTGGCAAGAATTATCGGCCTACTTGCAGCCTCCATTCAGGTGATATTCCCGGGTCCGTTACACTACCGAGCCCTCCAACGGCTCAAAGGGTCGCACCTCCGATCGGGTCACTCCTGCGAATCCCGGATACGGCTGGACAGAGAATCCAGAGATGAATTGGTGTGGTGGTTGGCACACATGGAGACTTGGAACGGAAGGGCCATTTCCGGTTCCATTCCGGACGTAGTGATAGAGTCCGATGCCAGCTTACACGGCTGGGGAGCTTGTTGTGGTGGCGTTTCCACTGGAGGCAGATGGTCCGAAATAGAGAGGTCCTTGCACATCAACTGTCTGGAACTCTTGGCAGGGGCCTTCGCGATTCGCAGCCTTACCCCAGGTTGGGCGAACTGCTGCGTTCTCCTCAAGATGGACAATGTGTTGGCAGTCCGCTATATAAATCACCTGGGGGGAACGAAATCCAGAATGTTGGCTCTATTGGTGAAAGATTTTTGGCAATTTTGCCTTTACAACAACGTCTCTGTGACAGCGGAACACATACCCGGTCTGGACAATTCGGGAGCGGATTGGAATTCCAGACATTTAAGAGACTCGGGAGATTGAAGAGACTCCAAAGCCTAGACAGACCGTGGGGACGGTTCGCGATGGACCTGTTCGCATCACGCCTGAACACCCAGCTACCGGAGTTTTACAGTTGGAGGCCAGACCCGGCAGCGGTGGCGACGGCCGCTTTTCTTCAAGAGTGGCCGTTGGGCCGTCTGTATGCCTTTCCCCCATTCAACATGATTGCTCGCACAATCTCAAAGTTGGTTCGTCACGATTGTTGCCTGACGCTGATCACCCCTCTGTGGAGATCCCAACCATGGTTCCCACGCCTGATGGAGTTGTCGATAGATTACCCTCGATTGATCCCGAATTTCCAGGAAATCCTTCTGGATCCGGATGTGAAATCACACGGGCTGGTGTTGCAGAACCAATTGCCTCTAGTAGCGTGGCTCCTTTCAGGGTACCTTGGGTTGTCCCAAATGTTCCGCGAGCGACTCTCCTGCTCCTCGATAACGCCTGGGCTCCAGGTTCAAGATCAGCATACCATGCTTCATGGAATTCATGGTCTAGTTGGTGCATGGAACCATCAATGGATCCCGTATCTGCCCCTCTCCATCTGATCCTGGAGTTCCTCACGCTCATGTTTGATTCGGGTAAGGCGTACCGCACTATCAACCTTTTCCGCTCAGCTATCTCAGCTGGACGTAGTGGTTTGAATGGTTCACCCATCGGTAGACATCCTTTCGTATGTCGCCTTCTCAAGGGTATACGCCTCGCTCGACCACCTAGGACTCGTATCTCTGCCTTCTGGGACGTCAACGTGATGTTGCAGTTTCTATCATCATGGTACCCTAACCAGGGACTGACACTTAAACAGTTGTCCTCTAAACTAGTGATGTTACTCTGTTTGATTTTGTGTAAGAGAGTGTCTGAGGTCAGAGCCCTTGATTGGGACGCCATTACTTTCACTCCCGAGGGTGTTGCTTTCAACATATCCAGGAGAACTAAATCAGCTTCCAAGTCATTTGTGTACCCTAGATTCTTGGGGAGTCCGGCACTCTGTCCAGTGGATTGTCTAAAGCTTATCTGGAGGCTACGCAGTCTCTTCGTTCGTCAGATTTACATCCATTATTCATTTCTTTTAGATCGCCTCACCGACCTGTATCGACCCCGACTCTGGCACGCTGGGTGCGCTGGCTCTTATCTTCGGCGGGAGTAGACACTTCTATCTTCACGCCTCATTCTGTACGGGGTGCTATGGCTTCGAAGGCTTCTGCAGTCGGCTGTTGTCTAGAGGACATTATGCGAGCGGCGGATTGGTCTTGGGAATCGACCTTCCATAACTTCTATTTCAGACCAATTGAACACATCGCATCTCAAGTGATAGCGCAGCTTTAACCCCTTAAGGACACATGACATGTGTGACATGTCTTGATTCCCTTTTATTCCAGAAGTTTGGTCCTTAAGGCGTTAAACTTGCATAATATGAGCCTCCGTGTCTTAAATAAAATTTCCAGATTTTACTATTAACATGACGTAAAGTCATGATTTTATTAAAGACACGGAGGCGAGTATTATTCCTGTTTCCTGTTCTTACCGAGTGGGATATCATTCATGTTCCCTGGTCTTCGGTTTTCGCAAGAAAGAGGGGGATTGTGGAAGACACAGGCCTTATATAGTCACTTCCTCTGTTATGTGATTGGTTTTCATTTTGATAATATTTATATTCCTCTATCTTTGCTGCTGAGGGAATAAAGAAAGAGTTATGCATAATACTCGCCTCCGTGTCTTTAATAAAATCATGACTTTACGTCATGTTAATTGTAAAATCTGGGAATTGTTCTTTCAATAATTAACTGCTGTTTGATGTTTGCCGTGTTTACAGTACAATAAAAATTATTTTACTTCATCTCTGTTTCAGTGCTTACTCAGATGCGAAGATTAGCCCCTCTGCCTCATGCTGGGATATTAAAGGATCACTATAGGGTCAGGAACACAAACATGTATTCCTGACCCTATAGTGTTAAAACCACCATCTAGCCCCCCTGGGGCTCTCATGCCTCTATAAATATAGCAAAATCTTACTGTATTCAAGCCTGAAGCTGTAACTCTGCATGCTGTTTGCCTAAAAAAAAAAGCAGTCTGCTGACATTATCAGAAGTGGTTGCCTGATCCAATCACAGTGCTTCCCCATAGGATTGGCTGAGACTGACAAGGAGGCAGATCAGGGGCAGAGCCAGCATGATTCAAACACAGCCCTGGCCAATCAGCATCTCCTCATAGAGATGAATTGAATCAATGAATCTCTATGAGGAAAGTTCAGTGTCTGCTTGCAGAGGGTGGAGACACTGAATGTTTGGATGCATTTTAGGCAGCCATGACCCAGGAAGGATCTCTAACAGCCATCTGAGGAGAGGCCAGTAAAGTTATCACTAGGCTGTAATGTAAACACTGCAGTTTCTCTGAAAAGACCGTGTTTACAGCAAAAAAACTCTGAAGATAATGATTCTGCTCACCAGAACAAATTCAATAAGCTGTAGTTGTTCTGGTGACTATAGTGTCCCTTTAAATCATGTCACCCTGTCCTCTTCTGCACTGTAGAGGGGCTTCAATGGTCCATACAAACTACTTAACTTAATTTGACAGCTACAAACGTCGCAACTCACTTCACTGAGAAGATTTCTGCAATCTCTAATCGCTCTCCTACCCCTACCAATTCTTTCCCCAACCCCACTCCCTCCTCTGTTTTATGCTCACTTTCACCCGCTAGACCATAAGAAGTTTCTGCTCTGCTTTCGGTCCTCCTGCTCCATCGCCCATTCCCTTGATCCTATTCCCTCACATCTCATTCGCAGTCTGTCTCCTTCTCTTGCTCTGCCCCTCTCTAAGATATTCAATCTCTCCATCTCCGTTGATATATTTCCTTTACCCTTCAAGTTGGCAACCATTACCCTGATTTTAAAAAAAGCCCAACCTTGACCTTAATTCCCCATGCAACAACCACCCTATTTCACTACTACCGTTTGCCTCCAAGATTCTTGAGTGAGTTATGTACGCAGGATTAACCAACTTCATTGAATTCAACTGTATGCTTGACACACTTCAGTCTGGATTCCACACTGTGTTGAAATGGTCCTGACCAAAGTATCTAATGATTTAATCCTGCTAAATCCCGTGGTCACTACTCTCTTCTAATTCTGGTTTACCTTTTTGCTGCCTCTGACACTGTTAATCATCAACAACTTCTCATTGTCCACAATCTCAGTCTAGGAGACTCTGCTTTTTCCATGTTCTCCTCCTACTTCTGCGATCACTCTTTCAATTTTTCCTTTCTGGCTCCTCCTCTTGTCCTCAACCCCTCCCCAAAGTTCTGTCTCTGGTCCCCTGTTATCGATCTATACGGCCTCCCTTGGTAAACACACCAGCTCCTTTGGCTTTTATTATTACTTCTATGCAGATAACACACAAATCTATCTGTCCTCTCCTGAGCTCTTACAGTACTTCTTGACTTATGCCTCTGACTGCCTTTCTGCTATTTCTAACTGGATGACTGCTTACTTCCTTAAACTTAACCACTACAAAAGAGAATGTATCATCTTTCCTCTCTCAAGTGTTGCTACTCCCATGTCTGTCTGTCTCCAAGCCAATGGTACTACCATCAACTCTTCCTCACTGGCATGCTGCCTAGATATTCTCTTTGACTGCAACCTCTCATTCACTTTTCATGTCCTGTCAATGGCCAAATCCTGCTGCTTCCATTTAAAATAAAAACCATAGCTTGCATCTAGTCCTATCTTATGCCGTATGCAGCCAAGGCGCTAGTCCATTCCATTATCCTCTCTTGCCTTTATTACTGCAATCCACTTCTAATAGGTCTTACGCTTTCCCAGCTTGAACCATAACAGTCTATAATGAAGGCTGCAGTGAGGCTCATCTTTCTATCCGTCCGCACCTCCTATTTCTTCCCCCACTGTCAGACCTTACTGGCTACCCATAAGATATATGGCTCAATTTAAAATTCTGGTGCTTACTAATCTCTACATAACACTGCTCCTACCTATCCAGTCTATCCTCTGTTTGTACTCACACCTCTGACTCCCACATTCAAGACTTCTCTGGGACTATGCTGTTCATATGGAACTCCCTTCCCTTCTCCTTTGGACTCTTACCCAGTCTCCATTCCTTCAAAAATTCATTGAAAACTCCCTTCTTTAGGAAAGCATATCAGTTAAACTACTGACAACTTTCATTCCATGCACCTTGGTAATCCTCCTTCCTTCCTCTTCTGTAACTTAAAAACAAAGCTTTCATTGTAAACTATTCTACCAAACTGCTTTTCCCATGCTTGAAATACATCCAACCTTTACCTAACTCCCTGTAGACGGTAAGCTTCTTTGAGAAGGACCCTCCCTCAACACTCGTCTTTTCTGAGCGTCCAACTTGTCCTGTTGCAAATACTTGTCTGTTAGTCTACCCATTTTTTTTATAAATAATAATAATAATAATATATATACCTAGATATAGACAGGTAAAATGAGAGGGGGTGGAGGCTAAAGGGAAACACTCTTTGTGGGGTTAACCCACGAGACACTACCAAAGTAGTCAAAAAGGACAATATGCAGAAAACTGAGTGCCCCAGAACAATATAGAAAATAAAAAATAACTTTAATAGAATACACGTACAATTTAAAAAGCTGAGTGCATCAAGCATATATTATACAGCTTTAAAAATCACAGCGCTGAAAAAGTATATATATCTCTCTCAATCAAGCACATTCGCTGTGATGATGTGAATGACTACAATCAGCGCTGTTTGAGAGTAAAGATAAATATTGTGTTCACAATCAGTGAATAAATATAGTTAGGTAGAGATATAGGAATAAGTGTAGTCCCTAATACAGACATCACTAAAGCTGAAATCCAAGAGAAAGGAGTACATATTAGGTCAGCACTTGCAGCCCATGGTGTTTCAATATGGTAAATAATGAGATGCGTTGTAATGTCACTCATAAACTGTGAAGCCTAAAATGGCCACACATGAGGGACCACACATGGAGCTGATCACAATAGGGTGAAACTAAAAAATATATATATGCCTATATCTGAACCTACAAGCAACAAAATTAGTCTCTAAATATAATAAACATTTAGTAAGATAGTACAGAGGACCTGTTCAAAAGTTTTCAGTGTGCCTCTGGTTAGTCCCTGAAGATGTAGCAGAATGATGGATACATAGTGTATCTTATCATGCTGCACGAAAATGCAAAGCCCAAGTTGCTGGCGGAAAAGACACAGAGTATAGTGAACCTGTCAGTGAATTAAATAATAAAGAGTGGGGAGCTTGCCCCAAACGCCAGCTCGGTATATACGGCAGTGCAGAGGGAGATTCGGAGGAAATGTGGCAATAACTTATAAAGAGCCCACACGTATAGTAGATACACAGAATCTCCGTTAGCCCCTGACGCGCGCGTTTCGTCCAAAACTCATCAGAGGGGAGCCGATATGTGGAGGCTGTTTGACTATTTATCAGACAAGAGGTGTGCTGATAGGAGGATTCAGAAAACCCATTAATTCGAATTGGCCAATCACAAAGAAGAGAGATCAGTGACGTTGTAATTAACCCTATACCGTATAGTAAATAGAACCACGGAAATGGGTAATAACTGAAAAGAAAATTATGAACATCAAATAACTGACAGGGAGTGCAAGGTACCGGCATAAGTAAAGGGTGAGGGAAAGATTAGCTTAGTGGTTTGAGGAATGGTAATGAGAATTCTACACTGTAAAGCAAAATAACGAAAATTATGGATGCTAAGATAAATGTCCCTGCCAATCCTGTCCATCTAGAAAGGTAACACTTAAATGTTCTAATGTAAGTATAAAGGAAATGCCTAAGATAAGAACCTGCAGAGTGGGACTAACTAAAAAAAGAAAACATAATGATAATAACTATATACAAAAAGTAGGATAACGCCCTCCTCTACTTACAATAATGGCTATCCTACAGAGAGGCTAAAAGGATTGCCAATTAGTTCGAAATTGAACTAAACGATGTTTGAGAAAATAATCAGAAAAAGATGATCTACACTAATAAAAGCATAAAATAAAATTAAAAAATAAAAGTAAAAAATAATATTGGCACTGATTAACGCCCAAAGCGATATGGGATACGTGATCATATTAGTTCTATGAATGTATTACGAGTGTATAGCTCGTTAAATTCAAACAAGTATCAAAGGACAATGATCGTCCAGAAGGTTAATATATATATATTGCCCCAGGGTGGTTAGAATCTCAGACTTAGTTAGATGCCTGGAGATTTAGATATTTGATAATTATTATCGGAAAAATGTATGGTCAAACATTAGGTCATCATTAGGCAGTAAATTGGATTCAAGTGGTAAACTTAATAATAGCGGATAGCGATATGCTAACTGAATCTTACAGTTTATAAGAAACAAAGAGAGAAAGAAAGATGATCCAAATTGATCAAAAATTAAATAAAAATTTTTTTTTACTTTCCCACTGTTTCAAGATCATAACGATATAAAGTATAAGATATTAGTTTTATAAATTTGTTAGAATTATGTACCTAATTAAATATAGACAAGTATTAAAGGACAGATAGCTTCCAAGAGATATATATATTTTACACTAAAATGAATAAACTTGTAAAATCGGACTATAGTTAGATGCCTGGGAATTAGATGATAGACAGATAATATCGAAAGAAATGTGTTAGTCAATCACCAAGGCATTATGCTGACCGCGAATAACTTAATAATGACGGATAGTAATAAGCTAACATAGTCTATTGGTTTGATGAAAAAGGACAGCGGAGGGTAGAAAATAACCAAAAAATAGGAAGAAATGAAATGGGCCCTGCTATTGAAAGTTTATCCATAATTGGAATACAAATACGATACCAGTGCAGTCTAGTAGTTCAACAAATAAGAACAGGGAGAATAAAAGATACAAATAAAAATAAACATCAGTGAGAGTGAATAAAAGGGGTAAAGTTGAATTCCTCATTCAGACCTCCTGGAGCAAGGGTTTTAAATTCATAAATCCATCTGGACTCTTTTTGAAGGAGTATAAGATTAAAGTTGCCTTTTCTAGAGTTCAGAGTTACTTTTTCCAGAACTTGGAAAGAGAGATGGTTGGGGTTTCCATCATGAAAGTTTTGTACATGGTTTGCAACCGGAGTGCTCATGTTCAGGTTTTTAACCGAGTTCACATGTTGCAAAATCCGTCTCCTTAGTTCTTAATAGGTTTTTCCTATATACTGCATCCCACACGTGCAAGTAATGACATAAATGACACGTGTGGTGGTGCAGTTAATAAATTGGTTAATTTTAAATTATTCTGAAGTTCTGGTGCATTTGACAGTTTTAGACTGTTTGATGAAGGGACATGCCTTGCAGTGTCCATATTTGTGGACTCCCATGGGTGCAGTGGGTTAATTACAACGTCACTGATCTCTCTTCTTTGTGATTGGCCAATTCGAATTAATGGGTTTTCTGAATCCTCCTATCAGCACACCTCTTGTCTGATAAATAGTCAAACAGTCTCCACATATCGGCTCCCCTCTGATGAGTTTTGGACGAAACGCGCGCGTCAGGGGCTAACGGAGATTCTGTGTATCTACTATACGTGTGGGCTCTTTATAAGTTATTGCCACATTTCCTCCGAATCTCCCTCTGCACTGCCGTATATACCGAGCTGGCGTTTGGGGCAAGCTCCCCACTCTTTATTATTTAATTCACTGACAGGTTCACTATACTCTGTGTCTTTTCCGCCAGCAACTTGGGCTTTGCATTTTCGTGCAGCATGATAAGATACACTATGTATCCATCATTCTGCTACATCTTCAGGGGCTAACGGAGACTCTCTACATCACCTTTATGTGTGGGATCTTATTAGTTATCGCCACACTTCCTCCGTATCTCCCACTATACTGACGTTACATACCGAGCTGACGTTTGGGGCTAGCCCCCCTCTCTGTATTATACAGTCTACTAACAGGCTTACCATACTCTGTGTTTTTATGCCAGCCTTTCAGGCTGTGCATTTTTTTGCAACATGATAAGGTACTCCATGTATTCGTTATTTTGCAACATTATTGTTGCAACTTTTGACTAACCAGAGGCACACTGAAAACTTTTGAACAGGTCCTCTGTACTATCTTACTAAATGTTTATTATATTTAGAGACTAATTTTGTTGCTTGTAGGTTCAGATATAGGCATATATATTTTTTCATTTCACCCTATTGTGATCAGCTCCATGTGTGGTCCTTCGTGTGTGGCCATTTTAGGCTTCACAGTTTATGAGTGACATTACAACGCATCTCATTATTTACCATATTGAAACACCATGGGCTGCAAGTGCTGACCTAATATGTACTCCTTTCTCTTGGATTTCAGCTTTAGTGTTGTCTGTATTAGGGACTACACTTATTCCTATATCTCTACCTAACTATATTTATTCACTGATTGTGAACACAATATTTATCTTTACTCTCAAACAGCGCTGATTGTAGTCATTCACATCATCACAGCGAATGTGCTTGATTGAGAGAGATATATATACTTTTTCAGCGCTGTGATTTTTTTTTTTTTTTTTTTTTTTTTTTTTAATTCTTTATTTTTGATTGTGCAGATGTTTACAAGATATCCACGGACGCCACAACAGCGTATTACAAGCGTAATAAAAGATAAACAGTGGCATGATGAATCGCACATTTGTATATTTTGCATGCTTAACTAAACAGTTAGTTTGTAAGAGTAGGATAAAATAAAATAAAGATGTTAGATGCGTAACCTTGCTAGGTCATCTATGCTCAGTATTTGAGTAAAACAATAGTAGTGGCTCAAGATATGGGCACAGTAGTGTAGGCAATCGCAGACTATTATGTCGGTAACATGGAGCTTGAACCTATATAGGCTGGTTAAACCGACAGCGGGGTGAGTGAGATTAACATGAGTAACAAGTATATTATAGCCCTGCACATTGACATGTATGTAGTTATCTAGATTAGGCATAGAAATTTAAACTGGCCTACCCTGCCTTTTGTACAGTGTAGCTAGCTAGGTTCAGGCTTAGGCAATCATTTGAGGATCATTAGGATAAACATGTTAGGCTATGCTAGTATGCCTAGTAGTACTATTACCACTGGATGCCTCTGGTATTGGAAGTCAGTGAGGCTACAGCTGGCCTTTCCCTGCAGTAATGAGGCGATTTTATAATATATTAGAGTCCACGGCTGCAGGGGAGAGATGTTCTGTGTTGAGGTGTGCTCACCCTACACCTGTAGACAGAGCTCCAGCGACACCTGTGTGCTGTGTTCTGCTGGGCTGCAGTGCAGGACAGCTGCTGTTGTGCATCGTCTCTTGAGGATGTACGTCCTTGCCGACCTCAGCCGCGGAGTCTCCTGGGCTCCACTCCCCCAGTCGCCTTTCTCCCCAGGTTGCCTCTTTCCGGTGGCGTATTCTGCTCCCGCATGGGTCGCTTTTACCGGGATGCTGTGTGGATGTACGCCGGCAGAGCCGGAGGGTAGGCCCTGACAGCTTGGGCCCTCCATTGCTCCGCTTCACTGCTGGAGTTGTCTGCGCATCTGACCATGTTAGCCAGCGTGGAGGAGGTGAGAGGGTTTTTCCTTGGGCGGCACTCTGCACAGGTAAGCGTGCTCGTTGAGCGATGTGAGCTGGGCTATTCGGGTCACCCTGGGGGGTTCCCCTGTCATCCGGTGATAAGATTATCTTGTCCCTCTTGTGCTGGGGTCGGTGGTGCAGCGAGGTCCGCTGCGGTGGTGAGGTCTTCCTTGTGGTTGCGACCCGCTGAGCCTCTTTTCGGGTTGAAGGCAATTTCTTGGCAGGGAGGCTTCTTGGCTGTTGTGAGGCAAGTGGCTGTGTTCTGGCCTCCAGCTTGCGCCAGAATTTGGCGAATATTGCGTCAAGCCTTTGTAGGGTTCCATGCTGTGGATCTTTATGATCAGGATTGATCGTGGCATCCGCCATGTCGGGTGTTGCGCTGAGTTGTTGGCGTGTATGTGTTGCCTTACTCTGTGCTCCCATGTGGTGTGGACCGCGATCACCCCCGACGGTCCAGGGGGGGGAGTAACGGGGCTCTTGCTTGTCATGTGTCGGCATCTTGCGGCCCCGGCCCGGGAGATCGGCCGCCTCTCCCGCCCGGTTGGCATTAGGCCTCATGTTGCAGTTAACGCTGTCTGCAGGCTTCAGATGGGTCAAAGACCACAGTATCGGTTCCTTTCCCAGTCGTGGGTCAGGTAAGTCGATTTTTGTCGTCAGTTTCAGGCTTTTTAGGGCTAAAATCAGCATTAGTTGCCCTGTTTCCAGAGGAGCTCTGTTGAGGCACGTCTGTCCTCCATGCTAGTTAGGCCCCGCCCCCCAGCGCTGTGATTTTTAAAGCTGTATATATTTGTGCTTGGTGCACTCAGCTTTTTTAATTTTACGTGTATTCTATTAGATATAGACAGGTGTTTCAGTTTTATTTACTGTATTTAGACCTAATGTTTGCCTTCTGCTTGCACGTTACCATGCAGTTACAAATACCTGCAGATTTCTTACAAATACAAAAATGCACAGTATTTGGCAATATTTAAGGTTTGTCTTATACAATGTATATTACCAAAATTGTATTTATGATTCTACATTAAATATAATACTGTCACTGATGTTATTTATGTATAAAAGGTGGAAAGTCAAAATATGAAACGCTTACAGAAGGAAAATAAAAATCTGCAGAATGACGTGGAAGAACAGGTAAGAATGCTCAATACGTGGACTATGAAATAATTTGGAATTCTTTATTGTCAAGTGAACTCCCATTTATTATGTGTGTAACGATACGGCCCAGGTGTCTCTGCTATGGAATGTATAACAGTTCAGGCAAATTATCGTCCAGGGTTTCTTTTGCTAACCTGTATAGCTAATCGCTATTCTAAGACCCAGTACTTTGAGTCGTGAATGCACCGACAATACATGATAGATATGACTGATAGCTTCCGGTCCCCATAGGGTATTCTATCTGTCTAGTCCACTGGCTATTCTCTATGAGTCGTGGTCGACAAACAGCAATATACCTGGATGCTTCAAGAGACACACAAGCTCCTTGTCGGTACATGAACACACTTTATTCGGGTTCATAGACAAGAATATATAGCAGTTCTCAGAATTACACAGAAACAACAGTGACCAATCCGGGACATTAGAGGACCAGGGAAAAATTAAATCAATTAGAACATGGTAAATATCAAACAGTAGAGAGCCTAATTCAAAATTCAATTACAGGTACACCAGACAACACCAAACAACTGATGTGCTTAACAGAAGACATCAGATAAAAGTAATTCTATACAGAGAGGGAAACAATGAATCCAATTAACAGACCCCACTCTGTGTCACTAATTGTGCACTGTAGGGGGCAAATCATCAACCATTGTCCCTGACCCATTTACTGTGACACAATGTAATCCTGTAGAGTCTGCGTTACCTCTGCTTTGTATATAAAGCAATGTACCAAAATACCAGAGAATTGCAGTATGCTATGATATTTTTTTTTTATTGGACTAACATAATATTTAAAAGACAAGATTTCGAGAGATTTCCTCTCTTCCTCAGGTCGAAAGATTGTCTTTGAAATGTTTGTCCAATAAAAAGGTATCATTGCATACTGCAATACTCTGGTATTTTTACATCTTGTCTACTGGACTAATGCGGCTAATCCAATCTACACTAAAGCAGTGTACAAAGACATGGTTATGGTCCCTGGTATCTTTGGAAAAACAAGGGACAACACAGGCCTGACATTATGACAGACCAGTAACAGAACCATATCTTGTCACAATGTGACATTGTTTTCATCTACTTCCTGCAGAAAGCTATAACCTTAGAGGCAACAGAAAAGTTGAACAAACAGCTAAAGTCAACTGAAAAGAAAATGTCAGAGCTACAAATCGACCTTCATCAACAGAAGGTAACATTGTGCATACTTGTTTATCTGTACGGCTACAGAGCTTATGAAGAACAGCTATGGTTGCCATCATACCCACATAACAATAAGCTACTGTTAATGGCAAACACCTTGTGAAGGTATGCTTTTGTCAAGTGCACGGTTTGTCAGCCTGTGTTTTGTGCTTTTTACTGTCGTGACAAGAAGCTACTTCAGTACCACTTTTAAATCAATAGCTAACTGCATATCAGTTACTTTATATCAGTCCTTTAGGTATGTTAAACAGAAAAATGGTCATAGACTATGCTTCGACTGGACTCATTTGTTGGCAATGGCCCATCATATGACTGGATGACAGGCTCAAAAACTCACAGAACACAAAAAGTTTCCCCCAAGTTCATCGTGTGCTCGAGTGAATGACCTGAATGAGTTTGACTTCTGTCTTTTTGTTACTTTTTTGTATACAAATCTTAAACTCTCTTTACTCCTCACTCCAATGTTGATGTTTATGGATTGCTGAATCCTCACAAACTAGCTGCTATAAAACAAAAAATAAACACGAGATTACATATGTGGAACGTCTCTCCATTTGTCCAGTTAAGCATAAACTTATTTTCTTATTTCTTTTGGATTTGATGAATAACCAACAGACTGCAGAGGTCCATACTCATAGATTTCTACATTTTCTTGCTCGTATGTTGGTCTTGGCTTCTTTTTGTCAGCTTAAGCAGTCTCTATTTTCCAGCCGATAAGATGTTTGTTGGTTTGTTGTCAATGATACTAAACATTGTTTATTGAATCTTATTATGCAATATCATTTCTATAACTTTGTAAAACGTACAATTTGTCAAACACTGTAATAATATACAAATTGGAAAAAACATTATAAATATATTGTTATGACAAGAAAGATTTGAAAAAAATATATAATTTTATTAGGTTATAATTACATTATAGTATGGTTGAAATGTGTGACAAAATGCCTTTTGTCACTGGATTTTTTTTTTTTAATTCTTTATTTTTGTTGTGCGGGTGGTTATAGAGCATTGTCATGTGCCACAATAGCATTCATTTACATAAAGATACATATAGGTTAAACAGTGGCATGATAAACTTGCACAATTTTTTTTTTTTGTAAAACATGCTAAACTAGGCAGTTTTGTTTAAACGATAGCAATCTATTTGATAAACGAATGTGTTTGCGTTAACCTGACAGCGTTGGGTCTCAGCGTTGCACATAAAAAAAGAGAACAGTGACCTAGTATAAACATTTGTGTCATTCTGCGGTGTTGTGTTATGATGATTATTGTATTAGATAATGACTTATGCGTTTCAAAAGGTTGTCTAGTTTTAATATTTGCATTAGCAGTGTGTGTTTGAGTGAGACATGTGTAGGCATGGTAGGCAAATGCAAGATTGGCGGTGCTTTATGTACTGGATTAGGTAAGATTTGACATTGACTGCGTTTCTAAAGTATTGTGTGTCAGGGTAAGGCTTTTCGAGCTAGCAGGTTGAAGCTTGAGCTAGTCTGGCTAGTCCTGGGTAGGCAGGAGCTGAACTACTATGCGTAATATGTTAAGCGTTAAATGGTAGGAACACAGCTCTAACATTTTAGTAATAGAATGACAACTTTAACCTTCATAATATTTTTGTTGCACTGGTGCCGCTGGGTTATTAGTAGCCTAGGTTAGAGTCCCCGTCTGGAGACTTATCTTGGCCGGCAACCAGCACCCAAAGTTATTAAGTCAGCCGATTCCCTGGCTGGGCCTCCTTTTACCTTGTGCATAATGTCCACTCCAGCATGGCAGTTCTTGTGGTGTGGCTTTGAGGGACCACTTGCCGTGCGGGTGAGACTATTATGCCTGTGTCCCCCTATTACATTACATGCTGAATGTGGCTGGAACGTGGTGTGATAATAAGCAATTGTGTAGCTATATTTTAAGTAGCATTCAAACAGTGCATATCGCCGCAGTATAGTCTGGTGCGGTGTTAGCAGAATTCGCATGGGTCGGAGTCCGGCTTCAAGTGGTGGCCTTGGCATAAGGGTCCGAGGGTCGCCCCCAGGGAATAAACTCTGGGGCGTTCGCTGCATTTTCTTCCGAGTGTGCTTGTGCGGCGTTAGTGTTAGCGAGTCTGCGGGTAGGTTAAGTAGGCCCAATGTCCCAACTGCTTCCTGCATATCGCGCACAACATGTTTGGATTCCCCTTTGTCGATGTGGATGGTGCGGCTGAGTCCCCAGCGGTACCTGATTTGGTGGAGCCGTAGTAAAGCTGTGTATGCGTGCATGGATCTTCTCCACGCTAGTGTCCTTCCTGAAAGGTCAGCGTAAAAGGAGAGGGTCATCCCTTCGTAGGGGAAAGTGGCAAGTTTTCTTGTGGCTTCTAGAACCGCTCTTTTGTCTCTGGCGGATTGGAACTGAACTATTAAGTCCCCTGGAGCGGCAGGCGGGGCCTTCGCTGGCTTCGGTATGCGGAACAGACCCTCCAGGGTGATTGCTTTTGCTGCTTTAGGGGTCAGTAGCTCAGTGAGGAGTCGCCTGACAAAGTGTGGAAGTTCTTCCTCTGGTATTGAGTCGGCGACTCCTCTGAGCTTTAGATTATTTCTGCGGTTCTTGTCTTCCTGTGCAGAAATTTGTTGTTCGTGCTGCCAGGATTTTTGCTGCAGCTGCTGAACCGCTGCTTGGAGGTCTGCGATCTGGGTGGTGTGGTCAGCGGAGGAGGCCTCTACCGCTCCCAGCCTCACTGTTATGAGCTTTTTTGTTTTTGCGGGTCTCAGGCATACTCCTGAGGAGTTTGATTTGGGTGTGTGAGCCCTTAAGTCCCGTTTGTCAGACTTTCTGGCCCGGAGGTCTGCGGCCATGCGACCGTCCGCTTCAAACGCTTAGCTCCGCCTCCCTGTCACTGGATTTTTATGTGACCAACTGCCCTTTCCCCTGGCTTTTGGAGGAGCCTGATTGCCAGCCTCCTGCCTCATGACTATGGCCCTGGGGTGTATGGCCCTTTAAAAACTATATGTGGGCATATTGGGACTTTTAAAAGACTGTTTCCATGGGAGAATGTGCCTCTCCCCCTCCCTCTTTAATACCTATGCCATTGTTCTCCAGCAGGGCGTTGTCCCAGGGACACTGCCAGACCAGTTTAAACTGGCTGCTTTGTTCCTCCACAATCTCTCATCAGCCCTTGCTAAACTTTAACCCCATGGCGATTTGACTGTGTTCGTGGTATCTGAGCGCTGTTTGGATATATTGAGCGCTCAGATCCAAGCTATCTGGGGATAGGTTGAATTTGGGGGTTCTGTTCAGTATGATAGGAATTATGTATTTTTGCGGTTGTTGTGAATAGATATTTTCTGTACCTGGAGATAATTGGCTTCCACACCCAAGCCATGCTTGCAGTCGGTCAAAAAGGACTTCCATCTAACTTTTGAACCACTGGACCAATTTGTATGATTTTGACATATGTTTGTATACTGCGTATGCTGGTTCAGAATATGTAATGTGGGGGGCGTGGCCTGAAGCCGGAGCAAGATGGACGTGTCCAAGTGAAGCTCCGCTAGGACCACGAGGCCAATTGCTAACTACAGCATAAAAAAAGCCTGAAAGGCTTACCTGACCGAGGTACGTTGTTGGGGAGTCGATATGGACAAACGTGCCCAGAAGAAACAGCCCAGAAAGCCGGCGGAGCAGGGAGCGACGGTGTCCGACTTGTTCGCTGCCTCCCGCACCATGCGATCAAGCACTCAAGATGGCGGACGGGAGAGCCCGATGGCGCCTCGCTCCCCTCCCAGCCCAGGCACGGCGGCGGCCTCGGGTATCTCTGAGGCCAACGCTGCTCAGATTTTGGCTAAGTTGGCAGAGGTCCGGGGCTACCTGGCGGCCGAGATCACCAGGAACACCCATGTAGTTAAAGCCGAGATCCAGGCCTTGGGGGCGAGGACAGCGACGCTTGAGCAGCGTGTGGAGTCCACTGCCGTGGCCCACAACGCTGCCTCAGCCCAGATTAACCGTCTCTCCGCTAGATTGACTGCAGTGGAATCTTCCCTGGATGAT
The DNA here is from genome assembly GCF_036172605.1 of Pelobates fuscus. Lineage (NCBI taxonomy): Eukaryota > Metazoa > Chordata > Amphibia > Anura > Pelobatidae > Pelobates > Pelobates fuscus. Next base: position 234,797,543 of record NC_086322.1, read on the forward strand.
CTGGGGAACAGGTCCCGGAGAAATAATATCAGGCTTCGGGGCCTCCCTGAACAGGAGGGGGAAGGTCCGCTGATGGATGTCGTGACCAAGATCCTAAGGCCTCTGCTGCCCAACGTGCCGGACCATCAATGGCACATAGAGAGAGCGCACAGGGCGAACGATACCCGCCCGAGGGACGTGATTATCAAATTCCTGTTTTACCGGACGAAAGAAGCCCTCATGCTGCGTGGGAGGGAAGGCCCTATCCGATTTGGTGAGGCGGAACTTACCCTGTTCCATGATTTGACTCCGGCTACTCTCCAAAAGCGAAGGCTGTGGCGCCCGGTGACGGGGCTACTGCAGAAACACGGTGTGAACTATGCCTGGGGCTTCCCGTTCCGGCTGCTAGCCTTTCGAGATGGTCGCACTAAAATTCTGCATGCGGATGGTGACCCGGTAGAATTCCTGAAGGGTCTTGACATACGAGATCCTGTACCGTTGATGGAGCTCTCTCAGGCTGAGGAGGTGCTGTGCCCCCTCCCACGCGAGTGGTACGAGGCGGGTGAGTGAGGCACACGGATTTCGGCAGGTCCGGATGCTCGGGGAGTCGGCTGGAAGGGGAGCGCGCCGGCTGAAAGCCCAGGGGATGGTATGTAGGATGCGTGTGGGATGGCGGGTCCTGGGGCCTAGCCCGTTACGGGGTGTCCTCATGGGGGCTCAGAATGGGAGCAGCAGTTAGGGCTGCAAGGGTTATTGTTTGGGGGGCATCCTCCCTCGTTGGGTGGGTTAGGGTTGTTTTTTTTTGTCTTTTTTCATCGAGCCGAACTGGGGTTGTTTTTGGTTTTTTTTTGTATTGTTTTTCACTGTCCCTCTCCTGTTATCTGAGGGCAGCGGAGTTGGGTGGGGTCGTTATTCCTTTTTGTGGGCGGAGGGGCTGTTGGGAGATGGGGTGAATGGGCTTTTATTCTCCACTACTCCTCCCTACCACTGCCTCGGAGTGGGCCATGGAACTTCCGCACATCGCGGCATTGACTCCTCCTGGGGACTGGCTTATGTTCATACTTGTGTTTATTCGGGGGGCGGGGGCGGCGGGCACCTGGCTATTCCACTGTGTGATGTTATGTACTTATGCCTTGGCCCTGAGATCGCTTTTATTGGGGTGTGTTTGGGCGCCTGTTGGGGGTGGTGGCTTGCGTTGGGAGGCTCGCGGGACCTGCTCTGCTTGGCCCAGAGGGGATCCTTCCTTTGGGCTGGCGGGGTGAGTCGTGGGGCACCTCGATGGAACCCCTGGTGGTCGGCGCTGTGGTGGAGGGGGGGGGAGAGGGCGGCGGGGGCGAGGGGCATGACGACTGGGGCTTCCTTCTGTATCATCCCCCCGTCGGCGGGTGGGGGTCATCGGGGAGGAATAACTGTTTTAATGTGTCAGGGGGTCCCTTGTTTGGCGGGGTCACACAAAAAAAAAATTACAATAAAAAAAGGGAAACAACAAAAAATGGAAAAAAAAATAAAATACAATTGAAAATATAGTATTAGTTGTAGCAATGAAGTGTACTGTGTTTCATGCCCTACCCTAGCCTTCCAGATTGCGCCCTTTGCTGTGCCCTTAATAGCAGCCTTGCTCACCCTGCATGGTAGCGCAGGTTATAAATATGTTATATTTTTTATTGTGATGAAGATGACACTCTAGTAGTGTCTTTATTGGCTGGTCCATGTCCCTAACATCCCAGGGGTCTTTAGTCTTTCTGGGGATGTTGGGACATCTACCCCCATTACGCCTGGCAATAGGTGAGACCAGGCGATATATGTACATAGTGTTTGGTTCTTTTCTTCTTTTCTCTTTTCTACTTTCTCTGTTTTCATTCCCTATTACCCTCTTTCCTTTTATGTCTCCTCTGGGGGGGGAGTCGATGGTTGCCCTGTTCTACTTGTCCATGTTTAGACGTATCGGACTGCTTAAATTCAGAGATATCTTGCAGGATAACTCATGCCTGTGAAACTAATATCCCTCAATGTTAAGGGCCTGAACGCCCCGAATAAAAGAAGACTTATGTTTAGGGAGCTAAAACGCATGAACCCCGACATTGCTTTCCTGCAGGAGACACACTTGCTGAAATCGGCAAAGTTTGCCCTTAAGGACCATACATTTAGGACCACGTACAAAGCCAGAGCCCTTAATAAGAGGAATGGCGTCGCCATTCTTGTGCATCATAGATGCCCATTCAGGGTTAGCAAGGTTAGTACGGACCCGGGTGGACGCTACGTTCTGGTCTCGGGGTTCTTACATTCCCAGGCTGTACATTTCCTTAATGTCTATGCCCCTAATGAGCCAGCCAGTGATTTCTGGGCGGAACTGACGCACATGGTGCTCACGCTGCCACACGGTATTGTTGTGGTAGGGGGCGACTTTAACGCTGCTCCGACCCCAGCAATGGATAGGGGGCCGTGTAGGGGAGCTCCGTAGTCTCACAGGAGGGGGTGGGGCAGGACAAATTACTGCACACGTTCATGCAGCAAACAGGTTTGGTAGACATATGGAGGGCACAACATACTGACGATATTGACTATACGTTTTATTCGACACCTCACGGTACGTATTCTAGGATAGACCTCTTTTTGGTGAACTCACTAGCTATTCCCAAGCTCTCGGAATCCATGGTGGGTTCCATAACGTGGTCGGATCATGCTGATGTCTCCCTTACCTTGGATAAACTGAGTGTGGCATCCCCTTGGTCCTGGAAGCTAAATAGATCCTTACTTCCGGACCCAGGAGTCGTCGACGTCGTCCGTAGAGAACTCAAGGATTACTTCACCAGAGAAGCGGAGTCGGGGGTTTCGAAAACCACGGTGTGGCGGCTCATAAGTCTGTTATTAGGGGTATTCTGATTAGGGAAACGACGCTGAAGAAAAGGCGGAAGTCTCAACTATTAACGTCGTTGCTGGCAACTTTAAGAACGGCAGAACAACGGCATAAGTCGGACCCTACGCCTCCTAACTTATTATTGGTACAAGACGTACGGCACTCGATCAGGGAACTGCTTCTAGACGACACCGCGAGAGCTATCGTATGGTCCAAACGCAACTACTATGAAAAGGCGAACAAGATGGATACTTTTACAAAATAGATAACAGTGACCCAGTATATGCTAAGTGCAAATCAGTAAGTAACTCAAACACCCTGGTGAGGTCCCCTTAACCTTCACCAACATTAAAGTACAAACACAAAGAAAATAAGGCGGAGTATCTTACATGCACTTTCCAAATGGTTCTTTACATAGGTGCTTTCCTATAATACACCCTAAGGAAAATAAAACAGTAGATGATAGTGCAATATTGTCTGTACTGTTAATCACTTAAATCCAATAAGGTTTTCACAAGTGCAAACTCACAATGGTGGAGCCACTATAGATTAGACTCAAGCAATTCGCCTGGTGGGATGTAAAGGGTCCCACTCCCTCCTCTGTGTTCCGGAATCCTTGTACAGGATAATCACAGGTTCGCAGATGGAGTGTAGTCAAATACTATTTATTCGTAAAATACACAAATCAAAAACATAAAACAATAATAAAAGACCTTACAATCTCTGTGGATCAGTCTTAATAGCAAAACGCGTTTCGCCCCTTCAGGGGGCTTCCTCAGTTGCTGTTGAGTTTCCTGGATCCTTCATCGTTTTTAAATGCCATCTATTGCCGCTTTTTTTCGTCTCTTACTTCATTTCCGGTTTGCCGAACTTCCGGTTTCCGGTCTTTGCGTTCCACCCTTGGAACGCACAGGCAACGCGCCTGAATTTCCTGTAAGATACCAGTCTCTCTCCTCTTCCGGTTGTTTGATTTTGCGTTCCACCGTTGGAACGCATATTTGGGCTTCCTAACTGTCTCTTGTTTAGAACGCTTTATGCGTTCTACCTTATGTGTCCATATCACAAGGGGCTCATACATCGAAAGGCAGGGAGAGAGAAAGGGGGAATAGGGAAAGAAAGGGGGAAGAAAGATGTTATTTGCCTTAGCTGCCATAGGAAAAAAGGTGTTTAAAATGTATACATATAAATCTCTTCACAAAAGAATATAAATACACTTCACCACTTCTACTTGTAGTGGTATAAAAAGTATAAATAAAAGCTCCCATGTCTCTAAAAGTGCAGTAATGTAACCTAAATCTCACATTTAAAGGCACAAGCATCTTAAAGGTATATACCTCCATAATTTAAATATGATAAAAATAAGTTAAAAGGGATTGGAGGGGTGGGGATTATATACGCAAGCTAGAGAAAGAAGAAATGAAGTATATTTTTGAGTTTAATTCCCTATCCCCGCATGGCCTAAATGTTGATTTTGAAGTATGTCATTTTTAAAACTGTTCTTGATGATATATTCTCTTGGGCTTTATCTGTTGAATTTGTATGTTTTTGGAGAGAAACGTGGTTTTATTTACCAATCTACCATTAGGTCCAGGTAGCCCAATTCAGTAATTGTAGAATGGTATTATTTGAGCTTTTATTGCATCACTATTTTTATATAATTTTTTTTTAAAATCATTTTTATCATATTTAAATTATGGAGGTATATACCTTTAAGATGCTTGTGCCTTTAAATGTGAGATTTAGGTTACATTACTGCACTTTTAGAGACATGGGAGCTTTTATTTATACTTTTTATACCACTACAAGTAGAAGTGGTGAAGTGTATTTATATTCTTTTGTGAAGAGATTTATATGTATACATTTTAAACACCTTTTTTCCTATGGCAGCTAAGGCAAATAACATCTTTCTTCCCCCTTTCTTTCCCTATTCCCCCTTTCTCTCTCCCTGCCTTTCGATGTATGAGCCCCTTGTGATATGGACACATAAGGTAGAACGCATAAAGCGTTCTAAACAAGAGACATTTAGGAAGCCCAAATATGCGTTCCAACGGTGGAACGCAAAATCAAACAACCGGAAGAGGAGAGAGACTGGTATCTTACAGGAAATTCAGGCGCGTTGCCTGTGCGTTCCAAGGGTGGAACGCAAAGACCGGAAACCGGAAGTTCGGCAAACCGGAAATGAAGTAAGGGACGAAAAAAAGCGGCAATAGATGGCATTTAAAAACGATGAAGGATCCAGGAAACTCAACAGCAACTGAGGAAGCCCCCTGAAGGGGCGAAATGCGTTTTGCTATTAAGACTGATCCACAGAGATTGTAAGGTCTTTTATTATTGTTTTATGTTTTTGATTTGTGTATTTTACGAATAAATAGTATTTGACTACACTCCATCTGCGAACCTGTGATTATCCTGTACAAGGATTCCGGAACACAGAGGAGGGAGTGGGACCCTTTACATCCCACCAGGCGAATTGCTTGAGCCTAATCTATAGTGGCTCCACCATTGTGAGTTTGCACTTGTGAAAACCTTATTGGATTTAAGTGATTAACAGTACAGACAATATTGCACTATCATCTACTGTTTTATTTTCCTTAGGGTGTATTATAGGAAAGCACCTATGTAAAGAACCATTTGGAAAGTGCATGTAAGATACTCCGCCTTATTTTCTTTGTGTTAAGATGGATACTTTGTTGGCGAGTTCCCTTCGTCCGCGGCAACGGGGTACTCATATCACGAGGATCAAAAATGCAGCGGGAAAATATCAGACGAACCCCACAGAGATAGCCAAAGTGTTTACGGATTTTTTCACTAAGCTCTATAATCACTCTGCGGAGGACGGCGCGGACTCAGGTCGGGCCCTGGATAAGATACAGGCTTTCCTCTCTCTGTCACACCTTCCAAAGCTGGATATGGTCGCCTCGGCGGCCTTGGAGAATCCTATTACAGCTGACGAAATTGATGCAGCAATTTCCGCCTTGAAGAGCAACAAAGCGCCGGGTCCTGATGGTTTTGATGGCAGCTACTATAAGACCTTCCGTGAAGAGCTTCTGCCCCACTTGGAACCCTGGCTCAATGACTTGATGGATGGAGGGACACCTGATAGGGAGATGTCTTTAGCCAATATTGTTCTGTTGCCTAAACCAGGGAAGGACGACTCGGCTCTGGAAAATTTTCGCCCGATATCTCTAATAAATCACGACTCTAAAATTCTAGCACAAGTTTTGGCAGGCAGATTGAACCCGCTCCTTACAGGCCTGATACATCCGGACCAGGTTGGCTTTGTTCCAGGTCGACAGCTTTTTGAAAACACGAGGCGTAATATTGACCTAATAGGGAGACAGGTTGCGAGGGGCACCCCGACACTGATGCTGTCACTAGATGCCGAGAAGGCGTTCGACAGGGTCAAGTGGGATTATTTATTCGAAGTATTATACCACTTCGGCTTGCCGGGCAGATTCGTAACTGCTGTTCAGGCTATGTACTCCAACGTTAAGGCGCAGATACAGATCTCGGGAGCGCGAGTCGCTCCGTTTCGCTTGAGCAACGGCACGAGACAGGGATGCCCACTTTCGCCACTGCTGTTTGTCCTCTCGCTGGAACCCCTCTTACACGCTATACGGGGGGCCCCGGGTATCAAAGGAGTTACTGTAGGGAATTCGCAATATGTGGTCTCGGGATTCGCGGACGATGTATTGCTGACGCTCACTGACTCGAAAGCTTCCATGGCGGCTCTTACTGAGATATTAACAGTGTACGGCTAAGTTGCTGGCTATAAAGTCAATTTGGGAAAATCGAGTGCGATTCCTATAGGTGTGCCAGAAGCCGAGGTTTCGTTTATAGCGGAGACTTACCATATCCGAATGGAGAAATGTCAGATCAAATACTTAGGCATTTGGTTGACGGCGGACCCCTCCCAACTATATCAGCAGAATTATATTCCGCTGATAAGACAGTTGATCACCGACATGGAAAATTGGATTGATAAGCCGATCTCGTGGATCAGAAGGATACACACAGTGAAAATGAATGTACTGCCTCAGATACTTTTCTTGTTCCAGGCTCTTCCGGTCCACGTGACAAAATCTAACTTGGGGCCGCTTCAACAGGCCATAGGCAAGTTTGTTTGGCAAAATAGGCGCCATAGAATCTCTCGCAACGTTCTATATAAAGCAAAGGATAGGGGAGGCCTTGGCCTTCCGAACCTTTACTATTATTACGTGGCGGCCCAGTTGGCTCAAATAGCTTTGTGGCACTCACCCCCAGAGGAAAGGAGGTGGGTAGATTTGGAGTCCTCTATGATGGGCCAGGACCTACCTCAATTCCTTATGTGGACCCCTAAAGAACAAAGACCAATTGATCGAGTGGCGTGCCCGGCGATACACGGCTCCCTTAAGATTTGGGACTCTGCCGCCGTCAAATATGGCCTGACCTCTGCCCTATCGCCCATGACCCCTTTCTTGAGAAACAAGGCTTTTTCGCCAGGATTGTATCCCCGAGATTTCAAGGGTATTGAGAACGCGGGGTTGCAAAGGTTTTGTGAATTGTTTGAAAATGGATCCTTTATTACGTTCGATGCGTTGCGGAGCAGAGTTCCGCTGCGTCCATTTGACTATTTTAGGTATCTTCAGCTCAGAGACTTTGCTAGTGATCCCTGGATCAAAACGGCAGCGCTGACTCCGTTGACTTTCTTTGAAAAGATGTGCAAAGGAGAACAGTTCCCGACAGGCCTCATATCCTGTTTGTACTCTCATTTAAGCTCACGCACTCTGGAATGGGGGGATCTTGTGTATACAGACCAGTGGGAGGCAGACCTCAATGAGATATTAGAGGGTGCAGAATGGCAAGATATTTGGGAGATGGCTGCAAAGTCTTCGGTTTGTGTCTCTCTGCAGGAACAATCTTACAAGACGATGTTTCGGTGGTACACCACCCCAGTGAAACTGTGCCGTATGGGGGTAAACCCAACGGACCTTTGCTGGAGGGGCTGCGGTCTTAAGGGAACTTATATTCACATGTGGTGGGACTGCGTAGAGGCTCAGGCCTATTGGAGTCGGATTGCGGCTCTGCAGCAAGAAGTTTGTGGAAGGGAGGTTAAGTTAGATCCATGGGTGTATCTGCTATCCAGACCCATAGATGGTTGGACGAAAACGGAACAAGACCTCGTCCATAAAATAAACCTAGCTGCTAGGAGAGCGCTGGCGCAGGTGTGGCTGCAGAAGAGTTCGCCTACTATTGCGATGGTCAAACAAAAAATTAGAGATACTTTCCTGATGGATAAGCTGACTGCTCAGGTCAGGGGGACACAGAGGAAATTTGATAAAATCTGGGACCCCTGGATAAATAGCACTGCGAACGCTTGAGTTGGGTCGGGAAACTTAGGGATCCCACTTGCGTGCTGGGTAGTAAATGAAGGGAGTGGAATATAGTACCTTGATCTGGCCACAGGGAAAGCTCACGTTACCTACTGAGGGTGACAGTGGGGACAAAACGGGAAAAAAAAATAAAAAAATTTTTCAGGCACCTTATTCCTGGGCACTATTCCTCGGCCTACCTTTCCTACCCCTATGTCCTCTTTCTCTAAGTCCTCGATCCTCCGAGGCGCTTCTTATGCTCTTCCTTTCTTCTTTACCTCTACAATCTTTATTTGTTGATCAAGATCGCACATACGGCTAATACGTAGGGAACACCCGAAAAAGATACGTGGACACGTTGTGTTTTCTGCACGGGGATTGGGTGTAATGTCCCTAATATTCTTTTGGCATTATAAACACGATCTTTCGTTAATGTCTGTTATCAGTTTACTGTTTTATATATTGAAAAAACCCAGACGGGATGTCCAAGCCTCCTTTGGACTAATGTTTACTCTGGAGATCGGGGACATGCTGATACTTAGCGATCTCTGATAACGGAACTTTTTTGTTAATTTATTTTGCAAATGTAAAGTGTTCTAATCTCAGTGTATAGGCTTGTTTATGCTGATCGCAAAGTTGATGTATGTGAATTGCTTGAGATGTCTTGTACTGAAATAAATAAAGAATTAAAAAAAAAAAAAAAAGAATATGTAATGTGAATGTGATGTGTACTTTTTTTTTTCAATTTGACAATTTTTATTGTTTTAAGCGATTAAGGGTACAGAAAAGAAAAGGGTGGGGGGGAAAGTTAAACAGATTTCATCAATGCACAATTTCAACTCTTATACAGTAGGCAATGAGTACTCAAATTGCGTACACGTCGTGTACACAACAAATACTGATTTTCACATCCTTTATGGGACAGAGTATTGTGTTTTTACATTTAGCACATCCCCGTATGGGGTCTAGTATATTCTTCTAACCCTTGCTCTCCATGTCCTCACGCCGGTCTGTTGTCTCCCACCTATTTGTGGGACACAGTCACATTTATGCAGTAGGTACATTCATTATTATTGGTTAGGTACATTCACTTTTGTTTATTACACGATCTCCATGAGTCCCACATTTCCCATGTTGTCTGGGAGGTGTGATTTGGTGGGAACAGTGTTTTTAAACCCTTCTCATACGAACATTGTGTGTCTAGGTCTGCAAGTATGTGCTGTACACAAGGGGTGGTCGTTTGTTTCCAGTTTTGAGCGATTAATCGCTGCGCTGTCAAGGTTATATGCAGCAGGAGTTAGGTAGTCCTCCTCGGGAGGTCAGTTATCAACATCTGTTGGGCTGCTAAGGGAATGGAGCAACCAGTTGCTGCCTGTGCTATCTCATGGACACCTGCCCAGAAGGTCTGGATGCGGGGGCAAGACCACCAAACATGAAGGACAGTGCCCTCTGCCTCATTGCAGCGCCAGCATATGTTGGAGGTGTTAGGGTAAATTTTATGCAGCCTACTTGGTACCATGTACCATCTATAAATCGTTTTGTAGAGTTGTTCTAGATGTGTGGAAGATTTGATCAGGAGTCGAGGCAATCGGAATATGCGTTACCAATCTTAGGTCGGGTGATGTGTACTTTTAAAGTTATGAATATTGTGTAAAACTGTGTATTTTCCTGCCTTTGATAATTACATTAGCCCATTGTGTGCAGTAATTCTATCACAGGCAGAGGGAGTTATTTTGTTAATTAGTGTTTCCATTGGTTTGTGTCCCTTTTGTCACAGTTTACCACCAGGTCCAGGTGGTGTGCCTCTGCCTGAAAACTTGCATAAAAGAAAGCCCTTTGGTGCTGATTAATCAGATCATCTTGTACCTTCATGAAGTTTTGGCTCATGTTTGGGGGATTGGAGAACTACACTCTGGGGATTGCTATAATCACTTTACTCCCCAGGGTCTGCTAAGAGCTTGTTCCTGTTCCTGCTTGTGACGAGACCAATCTCGCCACATTACATTGGAGGAGCCTGGTTGCCCGCCTGCTGCCTTTGGACTATGGACCAGACTTTAAAAGACTTATTTTCCCTGCGGAAAGGCTTATTCGTGCCTTTTCTGCCGTGGTGTTCGGTAGATTTTATCTACCGAACAAACTAACGATTGCACGACCACCTGGCAGCTGGAGTGTGCCTCCAATTGACCACCCTGAAGTTGCGGTTAACCGCAGCTTAATTGACGAAGGCAGGGTGGTCTTTGTTCGTCGACCGAACACGTGGCGGCGGCCATTTTACAAGTCCCGTACGGCCAGCGGTGTTCGGCACCTAAACTATGGAACTATAAACGGACACTTATTTGCACGAACACCACTGAGCCGCCCGTCTCCTGGTTCCTATTCGTGGGGATGTAGCCGAACAGCCGTTCATTCTGTATTTTGTTTCATGTGAATTTGTGGTAACCCAGATAGCTATGCCATGGAGCCTATTCGTGTGATTAAAGACTTTGGCTCCATGGCGATTAAACTGTATTCGTGTGGTCTGAGTGCCATTCACCTAATAATGTGCACTCAGACCTGAGCTATCTGGGGATATGTGACATGTCTATGTTTAATGTATAAAAAGTAACTTCATGTATTTTAAAGCATATTACTGTATTTGGGTCCCCACGTGTGTAATGGAGTTTTGCCTTTGTCCTGGGAGATAATTGAATTACTTCTCCAATTATCTCCAGGGCAGAAGGGAGGAAGCCAGGATGCATTGTGGGGATGTTTTGCTTCTGTGAGTCTGTAATGTGATACATGTCTGTCTGTGTTAGTCTTCCATTTGGTCCCCTAGGGGAGTGTCCACCAGGTGGGAGACCTGCATAAATACAGGGGCAGGTAGCCCTCAATAAACAGACCACTGCTTGACCCTCAACACGGAGCCTTGTCTCGTTCTTGGGGGGATTCACTGTATGCTGTTGGAGACTGATTGCTAGGAGTGTAAGCTGATGTATGCTTTTCATGTTCGTCTGCTAGCAGCTATTCGTGAGGTTCCAGTTGGGAGTGCTACCTTTTTCCCTTGTATGCAGTTCGGGAGTTTGGTGCATTCACTTATATCCAATTTGTGAGTTTTGGTGATTTTACAGTAGCTGTGCCTGTCTGTGAAAAGGGGATTATCGCCTAAACGATTTTAACCCCTTGTCTGCTGAAACGGTCCGTTACAATTGGTGGCAAGCGGCGGGATAGTTCCTACAGCCAGAAGGACAGCTACAGGAGACACCATTGCTTTGGATTTTTACAAATTGAGGGCAACGCATGTCTGAGTACAGCGACCCTGACAGCACCAGGATGGAACCAGCAGTGGAGCATGAGGAGGGTGCCATGGATGACCGAGATACAGTCCGCAAAGGCATCTGGTACCAGGCACTGGGTATGGTGGAATACCAGCGGGGCGAGAGACTCCCCAAGGAAGACCAGCGACTGCAGAAGCGACTAGCCCTGCGGATGCCCTTCCTGGGAGAGCAGCCCCTAGAGGAATGGGTAAAAGAATTGGAGCTTTATAAGCACAACTCTCCAGAAGACCCTTAGAATAGGGTTCGGAAACGGCTCTTTTTTTTTTTTTTTTGCATTTAACCAGTTATTGTTACTGTTATTGAAACTGCTCTAGCTTTGAGACAAGCACCCATCTAAACTTGTTACACTTGTTTATAGTCTATTGATTGACAGCTTTTACGATGCTTGACACATGTGAGATTGCTCAAAAACGATAATGCCTACTGTTTACACTATTGATGCCATTGTTCAACTTGTTTTACAACGCATATATGATGTAGTGGGATAAGCATGTACTACAGTACTCACTTGAACATCACAATAAAGAATTTACAAAAAAAAAAAAAAGAATTGGAGCTCCGGGTATGGCAGGAGATGTGGCTGGAGGTTGCCTACCAGGCGCTCTGGTGGTATGGGACACAGTACCTGCCCTGGACAGCCGAGCATGACAAGCCAGAGGGAGAGGAGTTTGACGGTCCTGGCTTGTTATGGCAGTCTTTTTCAGAGCTCGAATTTGGGAGCCCTACACAAGCCCGGTTCAGTGATCTCTTGGGGTGGAGGGAGAGCAGGTATGACTGGGACGACACTCACGAAATTGAGCAAGACCTAGTCCACCTGGTGACCCGGGAGATGGAGCTAGAAAAGGGCTACCAGCAGCTGTTCCAATACTATGAGAAGGCTCAGCAGGAGAGCAGCAGGACAGACCCAGAGCCAGACCCATTCAGAGGGGACGTGATGGTAAAGTTTTACTGGGAAGAACCCCAGGTGGCCAGTGGAGATGGGACCGAGGTCTCTCCACCGGTCCTGCAGGGAATTAGGAGCCCAGTCTCCATTCCCCAGCGGCAGTGTAAAGTGCAGGGAGAGGAGAGCAGTGTCCTCCCTCCCCAGCGGAAGGCTGAGTTACAGGGGGCAGAGGTAGTTGTTCCTGCCCCCCAGCAGCAGAGTGATATGCCAGGAAGGCAGTGTGAAGTGCAGGGAGGGGAGAGCAGCGTCCTCCCTCCCCAGCGGCAGGCTGAGTTACAGGGGGCAGAGGTAGTTGTTCCTGCCCCCCAGCAGCAGAGTGATATGCCGGGAAGGCAGTGTGAAGTACAGGAAGAGGAGAGCAGTGTCCTCCCTCCCCAGCGGCAGCGTGATTTATTGGGAATTGGGAGCCCAGTCTCCATTCCCCAGCGGCAGTGTGATGTGCCGGGAATTGGGAGCCCAGTCTCCATTCCCCAGCGGCAGTGTGATGTGCCGGAAATTGAGAGCCCAGTCTCCATTCTCCAGCGGCAGTGTGATTTGTTGGGAATTGGGAGCCCAGTCTCCAGTCCCCAGCGGCAGAGTATCCAGCAGGGAATAGAGAGCCCAGTCTCCTTTCCCCAGCAGCAGGACTCTGTGTTGGGAGGAGAGACAGTCGGTCTCCCTCTGCAAAGACTGGAAGTATGTCTGGGAGAGGAGCTTGTTACCACTTCTCCCCAGCGGCGGATCATTAATGGGCAGGGAATAGAGAGCTCAGTCTCCATTTCCCAGCGGCAGAGTGTTCTATCGGGAGAGGAGCTTGTTACCCCCTCTCCCCAACGACAGCTTAATGTACCAGGGGGAGACTGTAAGCCCCCCACCGGTGCAGATGGGACCGTGGTCTCTGCACTCACCACACAGGGAGTAGGGACGGTCGGTCCTACCCCCCCCCCCACGACAGAGCTGTGTATCCAAGGGGGAGACAGCCAGTCTTCCCATTCCGCAGCAGAGCTATGCACCTAAGGGGGAGACAGTCAGTCTCCAGCAACCAGGCTCCAACCAGACTACTCCGGTGGTAGTACTGGCACCAGGACAGAGTACCGCTGGTCTCTGCCCACTCAGCAACCCACCAAGGCAGCCTACCAGTCCCCTACACAGCCGTGGTGAGGCACCTGGACATGGACAAGTTTCTCCTCTACCCAGGTGTAGTAACCATTTATTGTGGGTGGGCTGTACTGTTTTTTCTGCTTTGTGGGTGGGCTGCTGGACTAACAAGGGCACTGACCATCAGGAGGTCAGGTACCCTGTTAGTCTTTTTGGAAAGGGGGAAAGATGTGACGAGACCAATCTTGCCACATTGCATTGGAGGAGCCTGGTTGCCCGCCTGCTGCCTTTGGACTATGGACCAGACTTTAAAAGACTTATTTTCCCTGCGGAAAGGCTTATTCGTGCCTTTTCTGCCGTGGTGTTCGGTAGATTTTATCTACCGAACAAACGAACGATTGCACGACCACCTGGCAGCTGGAGTGTGCCGCCAATTGACCACCCTGAAGTTGCGGTTAACCGCAGCTTAATTGACGAAGGCAGGGTGGTCTTTGTTCGTCGACCGAACACGTGGCGGCGGCCATTTTACAAGTCCCGTACGGCCAGCGGTGTTCGGCACCTAAACTATGGAACTATAAACGGACACTTATTTGCACGAACACCGCTGAGCCGCCCGTCTCCTGGTTCCTATTCGTGGGGATGTAGCCGAACAGCCGTTCATTCTGTATTTTGTTTCATGTGAATTTGTGGTAACCCAGATAGCTATGCCATGGAGCCTATTCGTGTGATTAAAGACTTTGGCTCCATGGCGATTAAACTGTATTCGTGTGGTCTGAGTGCCATTCACCTAATAATGTGCACTCAGATCTGAGCTATCTGGGGATATGTGACATGTCTATGTTTAATGTATAAAAAGTAACTTCATGTATTTTAAAGCATATTACTGTATTTGGGTCCCCACGTGTGTAATGGAGTTTTGCCTTTGTCCTGGGAGATAATTGAATTACTTCTCCAATTATCTCCAGGGCAGAAGGGAGGAAGCCAGGAGGCATTGTGGGGATGTTTTGCTTCTGTGAGTCTGTAATGTGATACATGTCTGTCTTTGTTACAGTCTTCCATTTGGTCCCCTAGGGGCGTGTCCACCAGGTGGGAGACCTGCATAAATACAGGGGCAGGTAGCCCTCAATAAACAGACCACTGCTTGACCCTCAACACGGAGCCTTGTCTCGTTCTTGGGGGGATTCACTGTATGCTGTTGGAGACTGATTGCTAGGAGTGTAAGCTGATGTATGCTTTTCCTGTTCGTCTACTAGCAGCTATTCGTGAGGTTCCAGTTGGGAGTGCTACCTTATTCCCTTGTATGCAGTTCGGGAGTTTGGTGCATTCACTTATATCCAATTCGTGAGTTTTGGTGATTTTACAGTAGCTGTGCCTGTCTGTGAAAAGGGGATTATCGCCTAAACGATTTTAACCCCTTGTCTGCTGAAACGGTCCGTTACACTGCTATCTGGAATTCGGAGAAGTCGACCTACTGGAAGCTGGACCCTGGTCTTGGGTCCAGAGTGGGTGGAGATGGCGAGACCCCAACCAAGCTGCGGCAGTTTGTGGGAGTCTACAGTGGTTATGATGTCTGGTGGAGTGCTTGGAGTCCTTGGGAAGCACTAGAAGCATCCATCAACGGAAGGTACCTAGTCGGGGTACAAGCGGTTCCGTTACAAAATGTTTTATGGATATCGGTCTGTAACTGAGCTAGAAAAATTTGAAAGCAAACTTGATACAATGTGCCGTGTGGGTGGCATATTGCCCATAGAGTTAGAGATGCTTTTGAAAGACTCTTGCTACAGGGAAGTCAAGAGCTTGGCGGGCAGGAGTGCTCTAAAAGAACCATCAGAGTGGTATAAGGGGTTCCCACTCAGGTGGTTCATAGCATTTATTGCTAACACACTCACCCACATTCTGTGTATTGTATTTCTCTACGATTGTATACTAAAACAGTCATACCTCCCAAGAGTTATGTATCTGGTGAAGATGTTAATGGTTGGAAACTCACAGGATGCAGTTACCCACACACATATCCAATGCTAATCTCTCAAGCAAATCCATAACAGCAGTGTCCTATGAAGCAGGACTTCTATGGGCGGGGTTAAAGGGTTGGCTACTGACACATTTTACGTAACCAGAACAACACAAAGGGACAGACATGTCCAGAGAGGGGATGGGTCAGCCTTTAGTGAATGCATGTAGGCTAACCAACTAAGGGCACACTATGCAGACAACGCTCTGAGCTTGGCGCAAATGCATCTTATGATGCTCACACACTATGCTTTCTAGGGATGGTACCCTAGAATTCACTTGTCCACTCCTCTCCTTACCTTTTTACTAACACATAGAAGCTCCTGGTATGCAGTCTGGGACAGAGAAAAGGTGCATGTAGTGAATGCATAAGAAAGAGGCTCTGCTAGAGTGTTAAGAGAGACCGAAGCCACAAGAGCACAAAGTGTGCAAAGTCAACTTTATCGTAACTAATTTCATAGTCAGCCAGTCCACACAAGTTTTGTTCCCCTACATCCCTTTTAAGTTTCTATACTTAATCCCCTCTGCACAAAGTAAGAGCATGTGAAGAGTAGTAAAATAAATAAATAAATCAATTGGCCTATTCCATGGGCATGGGCCTGGACCTTCAGCTCCATCAACCCCTATGTTTATCCAGCCCAGTATGTAAGTCTTTGTATGCCAGTGTCAATTTGGTCAGCAAATGAATCTGACACATTGTCTAAGAAATGCTTGTGAACACATACTGATTATATTATTTGTTTTATAGATTGTAAATACAGCTCAACAAAAGGCAGTGGAGAAGCAAAATGATGCTATTGCTGAGCAAGAAGCAATGATTTCTCAATTGAGTAGACAAAACAAGGTAACAGACCCTTGAAAAATAGTTTGTAACAATATCTATAAAAATGGAATTGAGCAGAAATGAAGTGATAATTCTTCAACTCCTGACTGTACCTCTTCCTGCCCACATTTTATCCTTTATTCTCTGTCACCATCAGTGTTCTGCTTTATCCCTGTCTGGGTTCAGTTGTGTGTACCGCCTCCATATACATTTTTGTTTATTCCAGATCATTTTTCCAAGTATCTTAAATGTTACAACATGCTAATGGCTTGCTAATGGTTTGACTTCTTACCTGAAGTCCTTCAGGTACCGCTCCCTGACTCTTTGACAGCCGGCAGCTCTCGACGTGAGCTAAGCCTGGTGTAAGACTTATTGTAAGCCCACTGGCAGAGAGTAATCAGCTGATGCTCTCAGCCAATGAACTGCCTCTGGACTGCAGGGCTTAGCACAGGAAAGCTAACTCTTAGCAGGACCTCCTGGCTTCCCATGCAGGCAGAGACAATTAGTGGATTGGAGGTAAGACTTTAAACTTTAAGGAAACAGTTTGGCTATAAATACTGGGTGGACACCTGGCTTAGCTCACGTTGCAGGGAACTCCAGACACCATAACCACCACAGAACATTGTTGTGCTTATGGTGCTTGGAGAATTCCTTTAAAGGGCTAGATGATTTTATGGAGCATCATGTAGTTTTCAACATCTGTAGTCTAAAAATAGGCAATCTTAGAGTTTCAATGTCATTAGACAGCCTACTGGATTAATCTGAGACATCTGAAAACACAATATATAGAGGATGCAGCTGTGCACCTACAAAAGAACATAATTTAACACAGTCTATAATAAAAGACTGGTACAAACTCACTCACATAATGTGTTATGGGTATATTGCCTCTGTGTGCCTCCCTTTAGATGTTTTGGGGGCTATGCCTTATACCCTTCCCTCCTGGCTGTAGTCTCCACACCGGTGCAGTAAGCAGGACTAGGTAGCAGGGTAGGTTCCAAAAAAATACAGATAATACAGATAAAATATATAAGTTAAATAGTGTGGTCCTACGTGTTTCATCCAGTAGTAGGACTTCTTCAGTGTGCCAATGTGTAGTAAAAACAAAGAATACAATCAAACAAACAGAAAAATTCCCACAGGAAATAGCAGTTTAACCCCCTCCCCCCCGAAATATAAATGTATACTTCCATGTATCCAGAGGGCTATTCCTACAGTCTCACTGGTGGCAGGGCCGGATTAAGAGCACAGTGGGCCTGGAGCTGACAATTATGATGGGCCTAATTACTGACTCTTATCGAGCAAAATCACTAAAACAATCATACCTCCCAAGCGTGATGTATCTGATGGAGATGGTGCCCGAGGGAAACTCATAGGATGCAGCTATAAGAAAACACATACTCTATGCTAATCTCTCTCTAATGTATGCTTTCATCTTTCAAGTAAATCCATAACCCCTAACAGCAGTGTCCAGTGAAGGAAGTCAATGGGCAGGGTAAAAGGTGTGCCACTGGCGCAAATCATGTGACAAGACCTGTCAAAAGGGGTGAACACAGCCTTAATCATTTGTATAATTAATTAGTTATGCGTGAAATCACATGATGTAAATCACAAGGAGTGACATCAGAAAAAATTCTGTAAAATCACGAACAAACTACTCACAGTTTGATTCTGCTGTATAGATGGATTGCTCCCAGTGTCTCTCTGTCTCCCAGTGTCTCAGTGTCCCTATGTATCACAGTGTCAGTGTCCCCATGTCGCCCAGTCCCCTAGTCTGCCAGTGTCTGTGTCCCCATTTCTCCCAGTGTCCCAATGTCTCAGTGTGTCCCCATGTCACTAGGATACTGGGGACACTGAGAGACATGGGGACACTGAGAGACCCGGGGACACAGAGACATGGGGACACTGAGACATTTAGGGAGACATGGGGACACTGAAACATTTGGGGACACTAAGACACTAGGGACACAGAGACATGGGAACACAGACACTGGGAGACTAAGGGACACTGGCTGGGAGACAGACACTTGGGGACAGTTGTGGACATAGACATGTGGACACTGGGACATATAGGGGCACTGGGAGACATGGGGACACCAGGCACACTGAGACACTAGGAACACAGACACTGGGAGACCTGGAGACACTGAAACATTTGGGGACTCTAAGACACTAGGGACACAGACACTGGGAGACTAGGGGACACTGGGAGACTAGGGGATACTGACTGGGAGACAGACACTTGGGGACAGTTGTGGACATAGACATGGGGACACTGGGACATATAGGGACACTGGGACACATGGGGACACTAGGCACACTGAGAGACATGGGACACAGACACTGGGAGACTTGGGGACACTGAGACACTAGGGACACTGGCTGGGGGACATGGGAACATAGTGTCTCCGTGTCCCAATGTCTCAGTGTCTCCCAATGTCCCTATGCCTCACAGCGTCCCCATGTGTCTCAGTGTCCCCATGTGTCTCAGTGTCCCCAAGTGTCTCAGTGTCCCCAGGTCTCCCAGTGTCTGTGTCCCCATGTGTCTTAGTGTCTCAGTGTCCCCTAGTGTCTGTGTCCCCTAGTGTCTCAGTGTCCCCTAGTGTCTCAGTGTCCCCTAGTGTCTGTGTCCCGATGTGTCTGTGTCCCCTAGTGTCTGTGTCCCCTAGTATCTCAGTGTCCCCATATGTCCCCTAGTGTCTTAGTGTCCCCATGTGTCCCCTAGTGTCTCAGTGTCCCCATATGTCCCTGCTGCCTTTCCCCCCATCCCTCACTTACCTGAGCTGGAGAGCTGCTGTCTGGACTCTGTGCTGTGTTGCTACTTGAGTAGTAGAGAGAGGCAGGGATATGCTGTGTAACTTCCTATCCCTGCCTCTCTCCACACGCAGTGACCCCTACTGGCCGGTGCTGGTATTGCAGAGTAATTTCCATTTATTCTGAGAAAATTACGTGCATTTGTAGTGCCGGTATT
This sequence comes from Pelobates fuscus, assembly GCF_036172605.1. Classification (NCBI taxonomy): domain Eukaryota; kingdom Metazoa; phylum Chordata; class Amphibia; order Anura; family Pelobatidae; genus Pelobates; species Pelobates fuscus. The sequence continues at coordinate 234,816,871 of NC_086322.1, forward strand.
ACTGCAATACTGGCACTGGCCAGGCAGCTTAAAATACCAGCTGTGCCAGTAATATACCAGTCAAGTGGCAAACCTAAGAGTACTGTGTAAAAAAAAAAAAAATTTTTTTTTTTTTTTAAATGGGCCTATTCCATGGGCCTGGGCCTTGAGCTGCAGTTCCATCAGCCCCTATGTTAATCCGGCCCTGACTGGTGGCCCAGTGGGCGTTCCTTTCCTCCTCAGCTGTGTACCATATTCATGATCGGCTTCTCAGGTCTTTTTAGACACCTAAATCCATATTGATATTTATTTTGTGTATCCACAGCTGCAAGGGGACATTGTCTGGGATTGTCTTCCCCAGCGGAAGCTGTAGTCTTATTGTCACGGGTTTGGGGTGAATGGGCTCAGTATGCTGAGATTTGATATGAACACAGTCACTGAATGAAAGGTTTTATTTTGAAAACAAATATAATGCAAAAGTCCCAATGTAAGTATAAATGGTAAAGAGTTCCAGCACTTGGCAAATGAAGAAAGGCTTGATTGAAGTTGCAGTAGAATTGCAGGAGATAAATCAAAGCAGGAACAGTTTAACCAAGGTTGAAACAGCATTGCAGGGGTTAACCAAGGTTGAAACAGAATTACGGGGGTTAACCAAGGCTCAAGGCAGATTCAGGCAGACAAGAGTTGATTCAAGGAATCTACAGGTGAGCGTAATCAACTCAGTTCAATCAGGATCTGACTCTGTACTCCAGGGGAACAACAAAACAACTGAGCACAGACCTCTGAGCGTAACCCCTTCAGGACGGAGTCAATAGTGCACGTTCTGATCAAAACAAAATGTAAACAAAAACTGGAATTTGCGCTATATGTCTGTTCACCCGTAGTTCCCCTCTTTCATATTATATGCACCCACACTTATTATATATCATTTTGTTCAGGAGAAACAGGGCTTTAATTTATCATTAACTATTCATATATGGAACATAATTTATTATGAATAAAATTAAAAAAAAAATGAGAAAATAAGATTTTTTTTTACAATGTATATTTTGTCTGACATTTTAGCTGTGAATGTCATAATACTACAAAAAAAAAAAATGCACATATTTGTAATCAGCGATGTCTCACGAGTACAACAGTACCCCCCATTAACAAGTTTTATGGTGTTTTGGAAAGTTACAGGGTCAAATATAGAACGTTCCATTTTCAAATTGAAATTTGCCAGATTAGTAATGTTACCTTTGAGACGGTGTGGTAGCCCAGGAATGAGAATTACCCCCATAATGGCATACCATTTGAAAAAGTAGACAACCCAAGGTATTGAAAGTGGGGTATGTTTAGTCTTTTTTAGTAGCCACTTAGTCACAAACACTGGCCAAAGTTAGCGTTCATATTTGTTTTTGTGTGAAAAAATAAAAAAACTAATATTTGTCCAGTGTTTGTGACTAAGTGGCTACTAAGAAAGACTGGACATACCCGACTTGCAATACCTTGGGTTGTCTACTTTTGCAAATGGTATGCCATCATGGGGGTAATTCTCATTCCTGGGCTACCATACGCTCTCAAAGGCAACATAACCAATCTGGCAAATTTTAATGTCAAAAAATGAAATGCAAGCCTTATATGTGACTCTCTAACTTTCCAAAACACCATAAAACCTGTACATGGGGGGTACTGTTATTCTCGGGAGACGTCACTAAACACAAATATTAGTATTTTAAAACAGTAAAACATATTACAACAATAACATAGTCCATAAAAGTGCAGTTCGTTTGTAAAAAAATGCAAAAAACTTAACTTTTACTTAAAATATCATTGTTGTAATACAATTTATCAGTTTGAAACACTATTATTTGAGTTCAGCGAAGTCTCCCGAGTAAAACAGTACCCCCTATGTACAGGTTTTATGGTGTCTTGGAGAGTTATAGGGTCAAATATAGTGCTTGCGCATTCAATTCTCTGCACTTTCTCCCTGTGTTATCAGGCATGTCAATCAAATTTTAAATAATCAAATCACATAATTATGGTAAAAGATTTATAGGTATCTAAATTCTACGTTACAGACAGTCCCCCTGCTGGCAGATCCACAGCCAGCTATAGGAGGCCATGTGATCGCTCTTTGATCGCCCCCGGGGGTTTCTTTTGCCATGGGAGGGCTGTCAGGCAGTCCTTCCGAAGAGGATCGTGGCGGAGGTAAGTATCCCGGGCGCTCTGGGGGCTGCAGCCGTTACGGAGTTCTATGCCGCCGCAATGGCTTTAAAGCCCATTTAAATGGGGACGGTAATGGCGTTAAGGGGTTAAATAGGGAAAAGGGAATGGGAGCCCTCCCATGAGGAGGGATCTAAAGGCCTATATAAGTGGAGGGCTCTGCTGGGTAACTAGATGTCCACACCTTTCTATGTGGGCAGGATGCTTTGCCGTTTGTTAACTGAAAGCCACTGTTCCCCACACTGCTTCCAGGAAAACCTGTATGGCTTTCCCAGGGTTCTGATAGCCTGGGGGATCCTGGGGCAGTGTGGAGTACATGGCATACATGCCACCTAGTCCGCCCGCCAAAGGGGAGGTATGTTGCTGGACGGTAAGAGTTTGTGTCCATTTCACCGCATGCCGCAACCCATGTGGCACATCTGCGGGGCCCGGGGAGACAGGAAAGGCAGCGGTGATCCTTGTGCCAATGGCAAACCGCAGAGGAGTGAAGGAGACAGCCGGTCACTGTGAGGTAGGTGAAGTGTTTCCCTAACTCCCAGGACGCCAAGAAACACATGGTGATTGGCGAGTGAGTTGTGCCGAACCATCCCGGCGTGCCGTGGCCCTTATTAATCTAACAAGATAAGTCTGTTTTAACCACACTACTACATTTTGGGATATTTGTATATGTCCAAATCTGAGATATGTAGGAAATGTAATGGGTTCATATCCTTTTAAGACATGCTTTATACAGTGACCATTTGTACATTGCAACTATAACTTTTGTGAACGTGATAAGCATTAATTCTAAACTTTCATATAAAAGGTACACTTGGAAACAGTGGAGACTTGGAAGAAAAAGTTTCAGAATGCACAGAACGGGCAGGTGAGTAGGCATACACAGACAAAACTCAATTTGGTGGGCTCCTGGTTTTCAATCTTTGTACTCTTTGGCAAGGACATTTGGGCAAAGAATTTTATTTTATAAAACAAAACCATATTTAAGGCCACTTAGTATGAACAAGAATTAATAGCTTACTCTATGTATGCTCCTAAACAGGAGTGTCTCATATGGGTTTTAGTCTCTCAGTCACTTTAGATACAATATGCAAGAGGTCCTTATCTAAATTATCCTTTATATTGAGTCTTGTCAAAATGCAGATAGGCAGCGCAAGCAACAGTCCTAATCTTCTGGAGACAACCATGCACCCCCTCACTCAAGCGCTGGGTGGAGGAGGTGGAAGACACCCGGAGATTCAAGGACCTGAAGGCAACGACTGCAAACTCCAAAGAAAAACATCTTACGAGATGGTTCTACTGGCTAAGACACATCGCCTCGGATGACTTTGTGACGCTCTTGAATGCATCTGAACACTGAGAGGAACACATGGGCAGCATGTGGGAAGAGGCCACCTGAGGCACCGGCGGAGTGGAGATTCCCGGAACAGAGATGGGAGACAAACAGAGACCGGCTGACTAAGATACCCGCTTGCCGCCAAGCCGCCCCTCCCCACCCTTTTTTTTTTTTCTCTTCTTCTCGTCCTCTCCCCCTCTTCCCCACCCTCTCGTCCTCCCCACACAAATACCAGACTCACACCTTACATGACCACAACCCCTAGAGGGAGGCACACATGCACACAGACGTACGAACATAAACCAGACCCCAACTAACAACATAACCTACAATTTTGACCAAAGCACAACTCCATGCACTGCCTACTAGCACACCAAGATTTAGAACAGACGCTACAGACTGAGCCACAAAAACGCTCCCACTATCCCAAGCAATAATGAACGGGTGACACCGCTAACACCGGAACAACTATCAGCATTGACCACCTAGACACAAGAAACGATATACTAACACAATGGCCGCACCCGCTGACTAGCCGGGTACAATTTCAAACCAGATGCACAATATGCGATGCCTCTGGCAGGCACCAAAATAACTAAAAGTGATATATAGGCCGTGACCACGTAGGTGACAAGAAAACATAATCACAACAAAGTAGCCAACCCAAGATTACTACAAGTACCATCTAGCACAAAGCTGCTCCGCTAGCTAGCTACCACAAAGCACCTACCCAATCCAGCTAACGTGAGGCGACTATACAAACCAGATGACAAAAAAAAACTATATACACAAACCAGTTAACACAAGGCAACTACGCAAACCAACTAACACAAAACAACTACGCAAACCAATTAAAACAGGACAACCACACAGACACATATTACTTCGGGTTATACCCGCCTAGTTAATGTATCTTGAAGTACGCACCTGCTTAATTAAACTAAATACGCATGTTCAATATACCTGTTTCAATGTTACCGCCTCTGCGTAGGCGATCGTATGCTTTTACAATACTAAGTTTGAATTCCACAAACAGAATGTGATGACAATAAAAACGATTTAAAACAAAATGCAGATAGGCTAAAAAAAGTGTTTTGGAGATTTTCGAAAAAAAAATATGTTGTGTGATGAAATGACCAAATGTGAAAAAAATACAATGAACAAAACAATTGCTGATTTATTTAACTATAATTGCTGATTTCCTGCTCTTTTCCCTGCAGAAGCTTAAAGATGTGAAGATGAAAGAGGAGATACGCATTGTGCAACAAACTCACGAGCAGGAGAAGGTAGTTCTATTTGTTCTACGATGGGCTACAGTTTGAAAAGAGACAGCATGATCATCCTCTCTCTGCATAAATACAATAATTTTCTTTACATTGTGTGTCCTGATGATAAAACATGCTGAACAGCAGAAACACGCATTGCTTGAAAGTAAAATTATCTGAGGTCTGCAAAGGCAGATGCATGACATTCTTCTGAAGGAAATGATCAGAATCTGTTCATAGGACTGCAGTTAAAAGAACACTCCAGACACCATAACCCCTACAGATCGCTAGTAACTTACTTTTGTAAGTAGCCAAACTGTTTTTGCATGGTTTAAATTCCTACCTGGGATCCACTGGGAGCTGCTCCCCACTTTAATTACTAAGACCAGACAGCCAAAATTTCCTAAGCAGGAGCTTGCTTTAGTTATAGCGGATATGTTAAAAGGTTCCCAATTGGAAACCAGAACAGTTCTCAGATGAAGTACAATTGGACCAGTGCCTTATGCAAGTCTGAGATAAAGTTCCCTGTTAGAAACTGTCATGGGTTCTCTAGTCTATTGTCATTATTCCTTCGGTCCTCCACTAGTCCTAGTTCCAGATGTACTGCATATGGTGATATTGCTATTGCTGTGTAGAGTTTTCCCAATATAATGGACGCAACCAGTCCTATTGGGTAGAAAAAAAAAAAAATTTTAGGCTTTTTATGCACACTCGGCTTTTTATGCATTGCCCCTAGCATGGGGCTTCCAAGACAAAATCACAGGGGTTTCCTTCCCACAAGCCTTTGTGTTTGAGAGATAATTGAGCTCCAATTGAGAACTCAATTATCTCTCAAATAAGAAAACTTACATATTATTATTATTATTATTATTATTATTATTATTATTATATTTATATAGCACCAACAAATTCCGTAGCACTTTACAATGGGTGTAATATAATGTTAATCTATCACAAACATACATGAAAACAGTACAGGAACCCCACAAATATCATCTTCCCAAATAGCCCTGATCTGAGAGCACAACATATCCAAAAAGCACTCAGATCGGTTCGGTAAAAGCACTCAGATCGGTTCCTGATCTCTCTCCGCCCATCTTGACTCGTGTCTCTGACTGCCTCTCTGCGATTTGCAACTGGATTGCTGCTCACTTCCTTAAACTCAACCTGTCCAAAACAGAACTTCTGGTCTTTCCTCTCTCAAGTGTTGCTACTCCTGTGTCTGTCTCCCTCGAAATCAACGACACCACCATCACCTCTACCTCGCAGCCTTGCAGCCTAGGTGTTCTCTTTGATGCCGACCTCTCCTTCACCCCTCATGTCCAGTCAATTGCCAAATCCTTCCGCTTCCATCTCATCCGCACCTATTTAACACCAGATGCGGCCAAGGTGCTGGTCCATGCCATTGTACTCTCTCGCCTTGACTACTGCAATCCCTTTCTCAGTAGTCTTACGTGTTCCCAGACTGCACCTCTGCAATCTATAATGAATGTGGCGGTGAGGCTCATTTTCCTGTCCGCCCGCACCCATAATGCCCCCCTCTCTGTCAGTCCCTACATTGGCTTCCAGTTAGATATAGGGCTCACTTTAAGATTCTGGTGCTTGCTTACAAGTCCCTACATAATGGTGCCCGTCGAGGCCCCTGTCTATCCTCTGTCCGTACTCGCACATCTGATGCTCTCCTTCAAGACTTCTCCCGGGCTGCACCTTTTCTGTGGAACTCCCTTCCCTTCTCCGTTAGACTTTCACCCAGTCTCCACTCCTTCAATAAAACACACTTCTATAGGGAAAGCATATAATTTAAACTGTTAGCGGGTTTTCATCCCCCCATGACTCCTCTCCTGCAACTGTCAAAAATAACCTACTAAGTTCTCAGTGAATACTTTTTTTGCAAAATATTTCATTACCCATACTTATACCCTTTGTGTCACTATACCACACTCCCTTTAGTACAGAGGTCCTTAAACTTTTTAAACAGGGGGTCTGTTCATAGTCCCTCAGACATTGTTGGGGGCCAGACTATAGTTTGACTTTTTTTTTTTCAACAAATTCCTATACATAGTGAAACAGACACATAGACATATACAGACACACAGGGCCGGATTAAGAGCACAGTGGGCCTGGTGCTGACAATTATGGTGGGCCTAATTACGGAATCTTATCGACCAAAAACACTAAAACAGTCATACCTCCCAAGTGTCATGTATCTGATGGAGATGTTGTTGGAGGGAAACTCAAAGGATACAGCTATACGAAAACACATACATTAGAGTGCTAATCTCTCTTTAATTTATGCTTTTCATCAAGTAAATCCATACCCCCTAACAGCAGTGTCCAGTGAAGCAGGAAGTCAATGGACAGGGTAAAAGGGTGTGTCACTGGCGCGAATCACGTGACCAGACCTGTCAAAAGGGGGTGAACATGCCCAAAAACGGGGCATGTTTGTCCAAAGAATTGGAATGTCAGCCTGGCATGAATGCATGTCAGGCTGCCAGCCAATCCTGCAGGCTGTCCAACTAAGGGCATACTATGCAGGCAGCACCCTGAGCTTGACATAAATGTGTCTAATGATGCACTCACTCCATGCTTTCTAAGGACTGTCCCCTAGCACTCGCTGGTCCACTCGTCTCCTTACCTTCTGACTAGCAGGTAGAAGTTCCTGGTATATAGTCTGAAACAGAGAAAAGGTGTATGTAGTGAGTATAGAAGAAAGGGAACATGCCACAGTGTTAGAGAGACCAACCTATTACCTAAACATTACCTAAACTAATTTTATTGTCAGCCAGTCCACACAAGTGTGTTGCCATACATACCTCTTAAGCTTCCATACTTAAAGGGACACTGTAGTCACCAGAACAACTACAGCTTATTGTATTTGTTCTGGTAAGTAGAATCATTCCATTCAGGCTTTTTACAGTAAACACTGTCTTTTCAGAGAAAATAACTCCTTTGGCTGCTCCTTAGATGGCTGCTAGAGGTGCTTCCTGGGGCAGTACTGCCTAGTGTGCAGCACTGCCATTCAGTGTCTCCACCCTCTGCATGCAGACACTGAACTTTCCTCATAGAGATGCATTGATTCAATTTATCTTTATGAGGAGATGCTGATTGGCCAGGGCTATGTTGGACTTGTGCTGGCTCTGCCCCTGATCTGCCTAGTTGACAGTCTCAGCCAATCCTATGGGGAAGTATTGTAAATTGCTCAGAACACCACTTCTGATGATGTCAGCAGACAGTCAGTTCAGAGGCAGAGCCAGCAGCTGCCGACTTGAATACAAGTAAGATTTTACTATATTTAGGGAGGCACGAAGGGTGGCCAGGGTGGTGGTTTTAACACAATAGGGTCAGAAATACATGATTGTATAGTGTTCCTTTAAGCAAGAGTATGTAAAGAGTAGTTAAAGTTGCCACCTTTCTTGGAAAAAAAATACCAGCCTTAATCATTTGTATAATTAATAAGTTATGCATGTCATCACATGATGTACATCACAAGGAGTGACATCAGAGAAAATTCTGTAAAATCACCAACAAACTACTCACAGTTTGATTCTGCTGTATAGATGGATTTCTCCCAGTGTCTCCCTGTCTCCCAGTGTCTGTCTCGCAAGTCACCCACTGTCTCAGTGTCCCTATGTATCACAGGGTCAGTGTCCCCATATCGCCCAGTCCCCTAGTCTCCCAGTGTCTCAGTTTCCCCATTTCTCCCAGTGTCTCAGTGTGTCCCCATGTCACTAGGATACTGGGGACACAGTGAGACATGGGGACACTGAGAGACATGGGGACACGGAGACATTTAGGGAAACTGGGAGAAATGGGGACACTGAGACACTAGGGACACAGACACTGGGAGACATGGGGACACTGAAACATTTGAGGACACTAAGACACTAGGGACACAGAGACATGGGAACACAGACACTGGGAGACTAGGGGACACTGGCTGGGAGACAGACACTTGGGGACACTGGGAGACATGGGGAAAGTTGTGGACATAGACATGGGGACACTGGGACATATAGGGACACTGGGAGACATAGGGACACTAGTCACATTGAGACACTAGGAACACAGACACTGGGAGGCATGGGGACACTGAAACATTTGGGGACACTGGGGACACAGAGATATGGGAACACAGAGACACTGGAAGACTAGGGGACACTGACTGGGAGACCAACACTTGGGGACACTGGGAGACATGGGGACAGTTGTGGACATAGACACGGGGACACTGGGACATATAGGGACACTGGGACACATGGGGACACTAGGCACACTGAGAGACATGGGACACAGACACTGGGAGACTTGCGGACACTAGGGACACTGGCTGGGGGACATGGGGACACTGGGAGACATGGGGACATAGTGTCTCCGTGTCCCAATGTCTCAGTGTCTCCCAATGTCCCTATGTCTCACAGCATCCCCATGTGTCTCAGCATCCCCATGTGTCCCAGTGTCCCCATGTTTTCCACTGTCCCCAAGTGTCTCAGTGTTCCCAGGTCTCCCAGTGTCTGTGTCCCCATGTGTCCTAGTGTCTCAGTGTCCCCTAGTGTATGTGTCCCCATGTGTCCCCTAGTGTCTGTGTCCTCTAGTGTCTGTGTCCCCATGTGTCCTAGTGTCTCAGTGTCCCCTAGTGTCTGTGTCCCCATGTGTCCCCTAGTGTCTGTGTCCCTTAGTGTCTCAGTGTCCCCTAGTGTCTCCATATGTCCCCTAGTGTCTCAGTGTCCCCATGTGTCTCAGTGTCCCCATGTGTCTCAGTGTCCCCATGTGTCCCCTAGTGTCTCAGTGTCCCCATGTGTCCCTGCTGCCTCCCCCCCCATCCCTCACTTATCTGAGCTGTAGAGCTGCTGTCTGGACTCTGTGCTGTGTTGCTGCTCCCCCACGGATCAGTGAGTAGTAGAGAGAGGCAGGGATATGCTGTAACTTCCTATCCCTGCATCTCTCCACAAACAGTGACCCCTACTGGCTGGTGCTGGTATTGCAGAGTAATCTCCAGAGTAATCTTTATGCTGAGAAAAATACCTGCATTTATATTGCCGGTATTACTGCAATACCAGCACGGCCAGGCAGCCTAAAATACCGGCTGTGCCAGTAAAATACCAGTCAGGTGGCAAACCTAAGAGTAGTGTGTAAAAAAAAAAAAAAAAAAATTAACATTTTTTTTTTTTTTTTTTTTTTTTTAAATGGGCCTATTCCATGGGCCTGGGCCTGGAGCTGCAGCTCCATCAGCCCCTATGTTAATCCGGCCCTGCAGACACACATACACATACTAACATACTTACAGACACAAACACGCATAAGGACATACATACACACATACATACTGACAGACATACATACTACACACTGACATACATAGACAGACATAGATATACATACTGACATACATACATATACATACAAACAAACACATACATACTGACATACATACACACACTGACATACACACACACACAGACATACATACACACATACTGAAATACATACATACAGACATACAAACACATACTGACATACATACACAGACATACATACTGAAATACATACACACAGCCATACATACGAACACTGACATACATACAGATAGAGAGACCAGACAGACAGACACATACTGACATACATACACAGACAGACAGAGACATATACATACTGACAAATACATACACACACACACAGACATACATACTGGCAAACTGAAATACATACATACACACACACACACATACTAAAATACATACACATACATACTGAAATACATACATACATACATACATACACATACTGACATGCATACATACAGATACACATACTGACAAACACAGACATACATACATACATACATACATACATACACATACTGACATGCATACATACAGATACACATACTGACAAACACACAGACAGATACATAATGACATACATACATACACACACACATACTGACATACTGAAATACATACATACACACATACTGACATACATACACTCATACACATACATACACACACACACACATACTGACATACTGAAATACATACATACACACATACTGACATACATACACTCATACACACAGACAGATACATACTGGCATACATACACACAGACAGATACATACTGACATACATACACACACACACATACTGACATACTGAAATACATACATACACACATACTGACATACATACACTCATACACACAGTGTCAGTATGTATATCTATGTCTGTCTATCTATGTCAGTGTGTAGTATGTATGTCTGTCAGTATGTATGTGTGTATGTATGTCCTTATGTGTGTTTGTGTCTGTAAGTATGTTAGTATGTGTATGTGTGTCTGTATATGTCTATGTGTCTGTTTCACTATGTATAGGAATTTGTTTAAAAATACTGACATACATACATACACACTCACAGACATACATACTGGCATACTGAAATGAACAGATCATCATCAAGCCCACAGATAACGGCGGGAGCTTGGTGGTGATGGATACAACAAAATATGTGGCGGAGTGCAATAGACAGTTAGAGGACCATGAGGTATATGAAAGACTAAGGGAAGATCCATTAGGAGACATAAGAAAGACCCTGGTCCAGATATTGGACAAAGGTAAATTGGAGGGCATCCTTACTAAAAAAGAATATGACTTTTTAAATATTAAATCTCCCAGAACTCCGGTCTTCTATGTCCTCCCGAAAATCCATAAGAGCCTTGAAGACCCTCCGGGTAGACCCATAGTGTCGGGCATTATGTCGATCTCTTACAATGTGTCTAAATATATAGACACATTTTTACAACCTATTGTTTCTTTAACTAAATCCTATCTAAAGGACACTATGGATGTACTTGAAATGGTGAAAGGTTTCATATGGAAAGAAGACTACCTCTTAATTAATTGCGATGTCTCTTCACTTTATAGCTGCATTCCACACGATAAGGGTTGTGTGGTGGTCAAACACTTTTTTTATTGAAGGACCAGTATCTACCTTCCCCCCCAGGTGGACTTCCTGTTATAATGTATACGGTGGTCTCTCCATAACAATTATTTTTGGTTTGACTCGTCCTTTTTGTTTTTGCAATTACGAGGAACGGCGATGGGCAGCACATATGTACCCAGCTACGCCATCCCGTTCATGGCCCATTGGGAAGAAACTTTTATATATGGGAACCATGGCTGGGGTGCGCATGTGCTTGCCTATCGCCGTTACATATATGATATGTTTTTAATATGGAAAGGCACTGAGGAAAATTTAATGCACTATTTTAATTTTCTTAATGACAATGACTGGGGAATTCAATTAACTCATAAAATCAGCCCCTAAGTGATTTATTTTTTAGATCTTAATAATATATAGCAGGAGAAACACTAAAAACCAAACCAATAGTGGCCATTATTCGCCTTGGCTCAACAGTATCCCTAAGGGACAACTGTTGAGGCTGAGACGGAACTGCACAGAAGATAGCACGTTTCAGATACAGGCTTAAGAATTGCTTAACAAGTTTAGGGGGAAGGAATACCCAGCAGACATTTTAAATAGAACTTGGCAAGAGGTTGAAAAGATAACACACTAGCCCCTGCAGGGCTGAATATTGTCTTCAACCTCTTCAGATTTACTAAATAAACCCCCAAACTACAAAAGGGATCCCCCAAAGGACTTAATGGTTTTTAATTATAATACTGAACATAGGGCGATAAAGCGTATAATCAACAAATCCTGGCATATCCTTAAAATAGACAATGACCTGGGTGACACACTGCCGGAGAAGCCAAACATTACTTTTAGGAGAGCACCCAATTTTAAGAACTCATTGGTTAGAAGTTATTTGAAGAAAAAAAAACACCACTTACCAGCAATTCTTTGGGGGATCTAAGAGGCTTCCATAAATGCAGAACATGTTTAGGTTGCAGGAACACACATCAAACTGACAAAATATCAGTTAAAATAAGAAAAGAATATGATATGAGAGAACATATTACATGCTGGAGCAATAATGTAATATATTTATTACAATGTCCCTGCAAACTTCAATATATAGGAAGAACTACACGTCCACTCCACGTAAGAATACGGGAAACGTGTATAATATACGCAAAGGGGTTACAAGCCACAGTGTTTCAAATCATTTTAAGCAGGTACACAATCCAAGACCCTTCAGGTCTCTCCTTTATGGGTATTAAAAGAGTATTCAAAGACTGGAGAGGATGGGACTTCATTAGGAAAATTGGGCAAGAGGAGATGAGATGGGTGTTTTATATGGACACACTAGCCCCTGCAGGGCTGAATATTGACTTCGACCTCTTCAATTTCCTTTGATTATGCTTTTACTCCCTTTTCTAGACATTTTTAATTATATTTTTTATTTTATTCTATATTTTTAATTGTAAAAATGTGTCATACTATCTGGAAATATCAGCCTATCATGAGCGGGGGCACTTTGCTTTTAAGAACAATATTTTTATACAATTTTTTTTTATCAACCTTATAGGACTTTTCCCCCTTTGTTTTTGCCCCCTATCAACAGAAATGTCAATTATGGGAAATATTATCATGTGCACTTTAGCACATAGTAACATTCTGGGTTTTACTTCATTCATGTATTGTCTTCTGATTGATGAAATGTGTTTAGGAGACATGCCCCATAGGGAAGAGTGGACACAATCTCTACCTCATTTCTACATATATGTATTTTGCCCAAAGAGGTACAACATTATGTTTACTATAGTGAACCTGACCATATTGTAAGGTTCCATTGATGGGCACTGCCTCTATTTCATTTGCACTTATATGTTGAAAAAGCTGTGAACTGCCACATTTAGGCGATATACCCCGAGCACTTTACATTTCTTATTAGCAGTTCTGATATTCTTGGTTGATTACATCACTTGTATAGTTCTCTAATCTCCAGTATAATTCTTGTTTTGTATTGAAATAACTGCAACATAATGGTTTTAATATGCCGAGTTTGCTAATGGACTATGACCACTCAATATGCGGATGGTACTTAAAAGATGTTAAGAGTCGACGTCGCTCACGCTTGAGAAAGCCCCGAGAGGCTGGGCGAAACGCGTTGCGTGGACTGGAACCTGGAAGTACCTCTGCTGAGAGGGAGAGCCGGCGGCAAGCCAGGATACAGAGTGGAGTAGACGGTTTATCCTTTTCATTACCTGGACTTACTGGACTCCAACTTTGATAACAGCAGCAGTGGCTTTTTTTACACATTGTTTTTAAGATTTGTTTCAATAAAACTAAATACTTTTTTACTTTTACACCTGACCGGTTAAAGAGTGAGTGCTTTCAGCATACTACAAGTTGGATCCTACGACCACAAGGGGCTGATCCTCCTGGGGCCTGATAGTCTGGAGTACTTCAACCACTCCACAATTGTGAGTTTTTATTTTTCCTCAATTTTATTGATGGCCACTTCCTCCCAGCAGTACTTTGTGGCTGCACATTTTTAAAGGGGCCTGGTCGCGCTATTGCACGGCCGCATCGCTGACCGGGCGCCTGAAGATATAGGGCCCATCGGATGGCCCTGAGTGCTTGGGCCGGGTTCAGGACCCTGGCAGGCCGTACCCAGCCCGCGGGTTCGTAGTTTGAGGATCTCTGCTTTAGCATGTAAACTCATTGAGCAGGGCCCTCAACCCCTCTGTTCCTGAGCGTCCACTTGTCTGGTTACAATTACGTGTCTGTTAGTCCACCCATTGTACAGTGCTATGGAATTTGCTGGCGCTATATAAAAAAATAATATGGTTCTGTAGTGATTATGGTACTTAGAATGTTTCTTTAACAGCTAGTGTGTATGTGTGGGGCATTAAAATAAAGTATCTTTGTATTAATCCTACATTTCATAATTTCCCCACATACTGCTGTGTAGTCAACAGTCTCCACAGATACTCTAGTGCAGGGGTAGGCAACCTACGGCACTAGTGCCATGCACGGCACTCGAGGTGTCTTTGCACGGCACTCAAGGCTGCTAGAGCCAAACAGGCTCTGGCCTATCAGGAGTCCCAGTAAAACTTCAGATATCTGCTAATCCGAAAAGGTGGTGAAGGACAATCCTCAATTTATGCATTGCGGCACATAGAGGTAGTGATCTCAGATCACCTCCTCCCAGCACTTGTGAATAGGAATCCACACTGTAGTAGAGCAGCTCGCAGTTGCTGCTGCAGCTCCTGTCCTTGACATGTACCTGGCCGGCCTGGTCCCTACTGGAAGCCACCCACACTGCTAGATATACACAGAAATGCAGAATAACCCTCCCCTGATACAAATAATATGGACAGCCCACACACAAACATGCACACAATCCACACAAATGAAACACCACTAACAATCCAAATACATGCACACAACCCCACATGCAATACCCCAAACAGCCCCCACACACTGTGACATATCCATCCACACACACAATTCCACAAGCAGCCCCCATACACAGCTCACATTCATATGTATCATACACAATACCATAAACTACTCATGAACATATACAATATAATAGCTCATATACGCAGGGCCGTCTTTAACGCGGGGCAAACTGGCCAGCTGCACCGTGAGCCCTGCTGGCCTAAACTATTTCTAACCCTCTGGCCGGTAATCCGCACACTAAGGAGGCCCACCGGGTGGCCCATGCACAAAGGACCACCCGGTGGGCTTCTGTCAGCAGGGACCCGGTCGCACGCTGAGGCACTTTAACAGCGCGAGCGGGCCCCTTGCTTTTCGGCAGCAGGCTGGGAGGAAGTGACGGCCCCGCATCACTTCCTCCCACAAAGAGAGGAGCGCGCGGGTAAAAAGAGTAGGCAGATTGGAGGGGGGCTGGTCGAGAGCGCTAGACCCCAACTTTCAACACCTTTAGGCGACCAGCAGGAAAGGTAGGAAACTGGAGGGTGGGTTTTAAAGTGTATGTCTGTCAGTCTTTGTGTGTCAGTATGTCTTTGTGTGTCAGTATGTCTTTGTGTGTCAGTATATCTGTGTGTCAGCATGTCTGTATTTCAGTATGTGTCAGTATGTCTTTGTGTACGTCAGTATGTGTGTCAGTATGTCTGTGTGTGTGTGTCAGTATGTTTGTATGTCAGCATGTCTGTGTGTGTGTCAGTATATCTGTGTGTGTGTGTCAGTATGTCTGTGTGTGTGTGTGTGTGTGTGTGTATATATGTGCATACATCTCAGCATTCACACACTAACACTACACACAAATACACCCCTGCATTCAAATTTCAACACTACGTACAAACACATGTCTGTGTTACACACCCAAATTATATGTAAATACACCCCTGCATTCAAAAACCAACACTACACAAATACATGCTTGCAATCACACCAACACCACATACAAACACATTCCATAAAAAAACCTGTTTACATTTAAACACACAAAAACTGCTTAGTGCTAAATACAGACCTGCAAACATGGGTAAATGGTAGAGCCCCAGGTGTCAATGCATTCTGGAGTTGCACGACAGATCCCCACCTTTTAATCACCCGTGCAACAGGGAGACCCCCAAAAATTCTTGCACCTCTCTACTTTAGGTCCGACACTGCGTTGAGGTGGAGGACGTGATTGCATGCCTGCGGAGGGGGGACAGGTTCCAGGGGGCCCCAAGCAAATGCTTTGCCGAGGGTCCAGTCACTATTAAAGACGGCCCTGCATATACGCACAAATACAACGATAAAAAGCAATTACAGTAAAAATAACACAAGCAGAATACGGCAGCATACACACCTTTAAAAAAAAAAAAAAAAATAGGACCGGCACGCTCGGGACGTCACAATCCTATATCGGCACAGTGCTGCTAAAAGGTTGCCTACCCCTGCTCTAGTGTTTTGTATGTTGTAGCAATTAGTAGACTACAATGGCAACTCAGCCTAGATCAATGTAACCATTATTATAATCACCAAAACAACCTAATTCAGTGGTTTTCATGTATAAATCATGCCCCTGCAGTATAACTTCTCAGTTCTCTGCCACTTAGGAGTTTAATCACTTTGTTCATGCAGTCCTAGGCAGACCTCTGTCTGTGTATGTGACATACACAGTCTCTCCATATATTTTTCAAAGACAGATCTAATGTTTAAATGTTGTTTTTTGCACAGTCTGTTTATATTAGAACTTAGCTCCTGTTTTATTAATGGCATGCTAGAGCCTGCAGAAGTGTCCTACATGTGATTACAGTTAAATTTACAGGGTAGGAGAGGAAAAACGTCTATAGTAAACATAATGTGCTGTCACATCTGATTGAAAAACTTTTTTTTTTAATGCTGGCTGTGTGAGTCGCGGCCCGGGGAGGTGTGACTAGGGCTGCATTAACAGAAAGAAAAGTGATGTAACTCCTAAGTGGCAGATAACTGAGCAGTGAGATTGCAGTGGCATGCTCTATACACACAAACTGCTTTTATTAAGCTAAAGTAGTTTTTGTGCTTAGAGTATCAAGTTAATGTTTTTCTGCTTATATTAAAGGAACATTTCCAGAAACTGGAAGATGAAAATGCGATGTTGCAGGAAAAGCTAAATAAGCAGGTATGGAAGCAAATTATCGTATTTACTAAATTTGGATACAGAATTAGTGTTTTTTTTTTTTTTATAAATTTGATTTTGATCTACCTTCACTAAATGCCCACTGTAATATTTGTTCTCTGTGTAGATATGTAGAGAGGAGGAAATTAACAGACAATTGAAAGAAGCTCAAAAGGCATTGTCCATTTTGGAAAATAAAACAGATCAACAGAAAGTAAGTTTTGAAGGCGGTGAAGAATCAATTTTAGAGGATCTAAGAAATGTAATTCAGACCTGACTTGGTACCAAATTGGTCTCAGGGACATAGGACAACTGCTTTGTTTTAGTAACCCAGATCAACAGCTAAAACTTATTAACTTGAGTTGCAACATATAGGCTTATTTGAAGAATTTTTCACAGAGACATTTTGATCTTAAATGTGTATTTCGTATGTCTCCACTGCTGTCCATTTAGTGAAATGCCACTTAAACGTAATTAATTTAAAAAAAAAAATTACACTCAATAGCTTTCTTTTGTAACGAGGGAGACAACCTAAATAAAATTTAAACAGATTGCTTTATTATTCAGTATTACATAATGTAATAGTTCTTATACACCAAACACTTTTTCAAGGCTGCTTTCTCAGTAGTCTTCTTCATTTAGGTTGTTTGTCTCTTGTGTAGATACAGTTCAAGGCCTTAATCCAAATAATAATGATACACAATCATGATTGCAACATATGCCAAATAGCAAATTCAATTTTGGTAGCCAAGCATACTGTAATTGGATGTGTCTACAACGTAAACTATGGATGTCAGATCACCATTTTTCTGCATGATGCATATCCATTCTACAAGCTGCTGGACAATACACAAATATATTGTCTGGAGCATTTCAGAAATCATTTGCTGCCCGTA
Organism: Pelobates fuscus; assembly: GCF_036172605.1. Lineage (NCBI taxonomy): Eukaryota > Metazoa > Chordata > Amphibia > Anura > Pelobatidae > Pelobates > Pelobates fuscus. The sequence goes on from NC_086322.1 coordinate 234,835,070, forward strand.
TGAAGTCAAGCAATCAATCAATCACATAACATAACCAATTCCAAGATTTTACTATTTACATGACTTAAAGTCATGATTTTATTAAAGACACGGAGGCGAGTATATATGCAATCTCTTTCTTATTTATTCCCTCACAGCAAGAAAAGTTGAGAGAAAAAGTTGCTCCTCCTCTTTCTGTCTGCGACCTTCCATAGAACGAAATAACATCCAATAACATCCAATCAGCCAATAACTAAATTATCCGTATCCACCATTTAGGCTGCAAAGAAAAACAGGTGGTAAAACCTTATCTTTCAACTATTTGTATATCCTTGAACACTATAATCATACATCCAAGTATTCTTAACCAACACTCCTTATCTTACCTTAATTAAACCATGTCGTATGAGACTTACCGTAGTTCTCGAATCGTAAATGTATTACTGTATCACCCTTTCGCGGGTGGGCGGGAGGGAATTATACTCGCCTCCGTGTCTTTCATAAAATCATGACTTTACGTCATGTAAATAGTAAAATCTTGGAATTTTATTATAGACACGGAGGCTCGTATGTATGCAATTTCAAAGCTGATCAATAATCCTTGAAGAAAAGTGTTCGATAGGGCGACAATAAAAATCCCTAAATGTAGACTCATTAGACCAATCGGCCGCTTTCAGGATATCCTGTAAACGACAACCTATCGTTGAAGCTTTGGAGGCCTTCGCCCCTCGTACCGAATGAGGTGAAAAACTCGATACATCAATCCCTGCTGTTGAAAGCATCCATCTTGCCCAGCATGCCAATGTGGAGATGAGACTGGGATGTGTGGTTTCCGAAGGGAAACAAATAATGCGCCTTCCTGTGGAGACCGAAGGGGAGCCGTGTAGTCCAGATATGCCTTCAGACATAGTACTGGGCACAGATTAGGTTTGCTAGGAAATCCTGGATAGAATACTTGTTTAGTTGATGTCTTGGTTCTTTGTGAAATGTTGAATAACACTCTGCCCAATTGAAAGGTGATGGCGTTCCAGTCCAGGGCCCTGACATCTGAGACCCGTTTACATGCAATTAAACAAAGGAGGATGAGTAATTTTGCCGAACGTTTCTGAAGAGAGAGCTCTTGATTCGTCGGCCACGTGTCCAAGAAATTGAGGACTATGTTGACATCCCAGAAGGCTGAATACCTGGCAATTGGAGATCTCGACAGTCTAATCCCTTTAATGAGTCAGCAAGTCAAGGGGTAGTTTCCTGCTGTATTTCCCGTAAACCCCTGATGGCCTGCTGCTATAGCCGATCTGATCGTACGATATGCTTTTCCTGCTTCAAACATAGATGTGAGGAAATGTAATATCTTACTCAGAGGGGCAGATATGGGATCCACTTCCCTTGCCAAGCACCAGCTAGACCATGATCTCCATGCTGAATGGTAAGCGTTTCTAGTGCCTGGTGCCCACGCCTCTGCCAAAAGTCTGAGAGTTGACTGTGGAACATCAGTGATGGTCCAGGGTCCCCTGAAAGGAGCCAAGCTATGAGGCGTAACAGATCTCTGTCCACTAAGTCGTGCGAGTTCCCATCCGGCTCGGTCAGCAACTCCGGCAGGTTCGGGAGCAATCGTGGGAAATCCAATGACATCTCCAGCAGTCTGGGGAACCACGCCTGTGTCCGCCATAACGGGGTAACCAATACCAAGCAACCTTTGTACCGTCTGAGATGGATGAGAGTCCGCGGTATGAGGTTGAACGATGGGAATGCATAATGCCTTGTCTGTGGCCACACTTGTATGAATGCATCGGTCGCTAGAGCTGCTGGGTCTGATCTCCAGCTGTAAAATCTCGGAAGTTGCGTGTTCAACTGAGAAGCAAAGAGGTCGATGTCCAGTGGACCCCACAGCGCTTGCAGTTGAAGGAAAGTCTGTCTGCACAGTTTCCAATCTCTCGAGTCCCTGAGGTATCTGGAGTTCCAATCTGCCGTGGAATTGTCTAGCCCCGGAATGTGTTCTGCAATCACGGAGATGTTGTTGCGGAGACAGAAGTGCCAAAACTCTTTGGTGAGGAGGGCCAGATATGCGTCTCGCAGGTCTAACTTGACCATCCAGTCCGCTGGTAGAAGTAAATCTCTGAGGCAGTTAATGCCCTCCTTTTTGAAGTGTCTGTATTGAAGGAACGCATTTAACTGGCAAAGATTTATTACTGGGCGTACTCCGCCCCATTCCTTTGGCACTAGGAACAGAGTGCTTGTGAATCCCTGCTGGTTTAACGGGATCTCTTGGATCGCATTCTAGGTGACCAGATCTGAAATCTCTAGGGTAATCAGTATAGCCTGATCGTGGGGGAACGATAGTTCTCTTGGGGCCATGTGCTGTATGGGAGTGGCTACTAGATCTAATTGGTAACCCTGTACTGTCTGAAGAACCCACCGGTCTGATGTAATCATGTGCCATACATGGGTAAAGCTGGCCAATCTTCCACCCACCTTTATCTGGGGGGGGAGGAGTAATAAGTACACTTACCATAAGGCCGTCGTCCCGATGCAGTTCCTCTCGATATACGTGGTTGCCATGGTCTTCTTCTGGATGGGAAGAACGGGGATGGCCTGTATTCCGGTATGTATCTCGAAACTTGGTAGGAACCTCTGGGGGCTCTAAATTGTCCCCGATAGCCTCAGCCGGGTGGGCGGCTCCTGGATCTCCCGGCCCCTCCAAAAACCTTGGGTGCGAACACCCGCTTTAGATTGGCTTGCGCCTTGTCAATAGCCGTAAACGTTTTTACATACGTACCCAGATCTCTTACAAACGAGTCTCCACTCGACCCAAGTGCCGTGGAGGTCAGATCCTCCTGGGGTTCAAAATCAAAAGGAGGCGTAGTCATCATAGGAGGCGTAGTCAGGGGTGTCGGAAACCTCTTCCTCCTCACTCCGGTCGGAGTCCGACCAATCTTCCAGGGCACGTGCCCGCTTCCACGATCTGACCGCTTTTGCCCGGCCAGAGGCTCTCTTGCGCGGCTGTAACGCGCCATCAGTGATCGCCAAGGGCGGATCAGTCACAATAGGCATAGCCTTATCAGTGGAGTGGGAGCTGAGGTGCTTAGTTTTATTTTTTGCTTTGCAGGTCACAGAGTCCGCGGTGGCAGGTGGAGTATGCACCACGGAGGTGGCCTGGTGTGCGCTATGGGCACAGAGCTTGCGTAAGTGTCTGGGAGAATGAAGCGGACATAGCCCCCATGGCGGAGGCCAGCGCTTTATTTATGGACATAGTCATGGTAGTGTCCAGGATAGTCTGGAACTCATCAGAGGCTATTAAGGCCGTGTCATCAGCTGTGGGGGGTTGGAACGGGTCCACGCTGGGTAACCCAGACCCCTCTACATTATCATTCCTGGACTGCATATTGGTATTAGTCAGGAGGAGAGACAAGCTGTAAGGGGAAACAGCTGAAAAGCAGCTAACAGCTGTTAAGAAAACAACTGACAGAGGAATTAAATAAATAGGGTTGAGTAACCCACACAACAGAAAACTAATTGTACTGAATACTGATTAAACACTGATAAATAATGATCAAATAATGATTAAATAATGATAAATCAATCAATCTGGTGTATACCCTGCCTGAGGAGCCTGGAGCCGTCAGCCAGCGATGGAAGGAGAGAGACCATACAGAGGTTTCCCGCCTATGCGCTCTTTCAGCACAGAAAGCGCGCCAACTGCAGTATCTGGCTCCTCCCCCCAAAATGGCCCCCCTCTCTGCGCCCGCGGCCGTTGACAGCATGGGAGGCTCTCCCATGGGAGGGGGAACCACCGGCTCCTGAATGCGGTCGGAAGCCACGAGGCAGGGAGGGATGAAAGGGAGACAGGTATAAGGTAAACCCCAGGGGTTCCCCCAAATCACCGGTATCTCGGTGAGGGTGGTCTGGATATACACCATGCACAGAACAAGCGGCAAAAGAGTAAACTAAACTTCAATAAAATACAATATATAATTATAAAGTACAGTGAAGGAAATTGTGTACTTATCTCTGAGGGAGCAGCAAGAAAGAGGAGGAGCAACAGATGACAGCTTCCTTTCATATGGACACTGTGACATTATTGGCTGCCACTGTTCCTATGCAGATTTAAATGTTAATGCTTAAAGTTTTTTCGTTTTTCTCTCAACTTTTCTTGCTGATGAGGGAATAAATAAGAAAGAGATTGCATATATAGTCGCCTCCGTGTCTATAATAAAATCATAATTCCTTAGAGATATCAGCCCTGAGTAATCTATTACTTTTACATTAGGAGTATATTAATTCAACATTCTGGCAATCTGCCCTTTGACCCTGGCAGTATCAGACATTCCCTACATCCATCTTTTATTTACTCCATCACATGTTTTAGGGGCTCATCTTGTTTGTTATGAATGATTGTTTTACAGTATAAGAGATGGGAATTGGGGGTACACCAGGAACAAGCATTTCTAAGCAGTGGTGCTGTCTTAGCTAACAAATGTGAGGATTCAGTTCCACCATATGACCATATCGTGTTAAGCAATGACAGAACTACTACAGTCGTCACTCCAGGAGGCCTGTCCGCCCTGACAACCCCTGCGACTGTGTGCCACCCAAAGGTGGAGGGCCCCAAGAGGAGCCTTTTGATAGGGGGCCCTCAATGTGGCCATCTGGCCACCTTAGGGCCAGTGCAAGGAGTTTTGGGTGCACAGGCAAAGATGCATTTTGGCTCACCCCCCTTTTGTTTCCTCTTTTAAATGTCTTACCCCCTTTAGTGTATTTTATCTCCTATTTTTCCCCATTGTGTGTCTTACACCTGCCTTGTGTATCTCTTACAAGCCCCCTTTGTGTGTCTTACTCCCCCAGCCCCTGTGTGTCTCCTTCTCTCCCACCCCTTTGTGTCTTTTACTCTTCCCACATCCTTTGTGTTTTTCTTTCACCGCCAACAAATCTGTCTGCCCCTAGCCCCTCTGTATGTCTTTTTTTCCCTTCTCCAGCCCCTCTTTCTCCCCCCCAGGTACCACTTTGCGTATTTCTCACCCCCAGGCTCATCTGTGTGTCTTTCTCCCTCCTCATGTCCCTCTCTGTCTCATCCTCCCCATGCTCAGGCCCCCCTGTGTGCCACTCTCCCCTCCATGTCCCTTAGTGTTCATCTCCCTTCCCCTTCCGTCCTCTCCAATTCCTTTCCTGTCTGTTAGCGTTCCTCTCTCCTCCCTGTCGATTAGCTTTCCTCTCCCGCCCCCTCCATGCCACTTAGTGTTCCTTTCCTGTCCCTTAGTGTTCCTCTCTCCTCCCTTCCTTGCCCCTTAGTGTTTCTCTCCCCTCCCTTACCTGTCCCTTAGTGGTCCTCTCCCCCCTCCACTTAGTAGTCCTCCCCCCCTCTTCCCTGGTGTGCCTCCTACCTCTCTTGTATCGTAGCTGAGCGGACCATGGTAGAGGAGCTTCTATTTACTGTACAGGGCCGGTCTGACAGGAAGTCCTCTCTCTCATTGAGCACTTCCTGTCAGTCCGGCCGGGTACAGGAAACGGAAGATCCTGTACTGCAGTTTCCTCCGCTCGTCCACTCTACACTGAGTGACTGGCAGAAGGGAGCGCTGTGCGCTTTCTTCCTGCTGTTCACTCGACTCTTGCACCCCCAGAGCCAGTGCGCCCTAAGACGGCCACCTGTGCTGCCTTATGGACGTGCCGGCCCTCCCCCGATGTGCCGTTTATTCAGTAAGGCAGAGTAGGCACCTGCTTACCCCACATGACAGGCCTACTCTGCCGATATATGCCAGACCAGGGGGTGGGGGGGGGGGGGGGGGGGAGAAATGAGGCAGGCACCTGGCGTCAGCGGTGAGGGAGGCTGATCTTGCAGTTACTCTCTCCTCCCTCGGGTGCCTTCTGTGATGCTGTAAACCGATTATAATTTCAGCCCCAGCATACTAAACAGCGCTTATGACAAATCATGGCTTGAACTATCTTGCTTTGCATGTACTGCGTCTATCTCATATATTAGTTTCCCCTTTTACGTTGCATTACTGAAATAAATTAACTTTTGCACGATATTCTAATTTTTCGAGTATCAACTGTAAGCCAATTCCACAATGTTTTCACCTAGAGATGTGCTCTAAAACCAGAAAAAAACAACACACTGCGAGTGGTAAGTTCTGATCAGAAAACAAAAACAGTACAGAATAGCAAATGTCTTGCAGACTAATACAACTCATTTGCTGACATTGGTCGATTGATAAGGTGGCGTAATCGGTGTGGCGACTGGTGTGCATGATGTCCCAGAGATAAAAGAATGTTTGTCCTTCTGCAGCATTGTATTTTAAACCTGGAAGAAGAAGTAAAAGGTCTTGAATGTAAGAATTCCCTACTAGATGTCGAAATTTCTCAGCTGAAGGAAGTACAGAAGGTAATGTGTGATGGTTCAAAGTTAGACATGTCAACATTTTGGAAATTGAGTAGGACAATCTAGGCATAGACCTATCTATGAGAAATATACAACACAAAATTGCATGTCAGGGAACAGACATGGCCATGGATTACTACTGTCTAGATGCTAATGCTCCTCTAACCAACACTTTCATGGATGTAATAATCATGCCAAGCCACATTTATGCAAAGACTCACATATACGCACACAGTACCATAGTGTAGGAGAAAATATTAACAGGGTTATAAACTAAAGTAAGAATTGTTGGGAATTCAAAGTGAATTTCAAATTTAAGGCCAAACTGGAATAATTGTTAAAGTCGGCTACGCTTACAGTTCAGCTACTGTGGCCTTAAATTTGAAATCTACCAGACTACTCTGGTGAGATGGTATCTGGGAATGCATATGAGAGCATTTACAATAATGCATCTTGTCGCTAGGCCACATTTCTTGTACATCTTGTGCAAAGCAGCTTGCTAATACACAGAAATGTACCAGTAGGAATATCAGTGCCTCAATAAGTACACTACGAAAACTGTACCTGTCAGATTTGTCCTGTTTTGTTTTTGTTTGGGAATCAAAAATTGTGACATATTCCACAGAAGGCTAATTCAACTGACATAAAAAGGCAGAGTTCCATTTGCACATTTTAATTGTCTTTTGCTTCATACATTTGAGAAAATATATTTTCATTAGCACAGGAATCAATAATCTTGTATGTTTTCACTCAAAGGGACACAATAATCACTAGAGCTATTGTATTTATTCTGGTGAGTAGAATCATTCCCTTCAGGCTTTTTGCTGTAAACACTGTTTGTTTCAGAGAAAATGCAGTGTTTGCATTACAGCTTAGGGTTACCTCCACTGGCCACTTTTCAGATGGCTGCTAGAGGTGCTTTCTGGGGCAGTGCTACACAGTGTGACTAACATTCAGTGTCTCCACCCTCTGCATGGAGATGCTGAACTTTCCTCATAGAGATGCATTGAATCAGTACATCTCTATGAGGAGATGCTGCATAGGCGTGCGCAGCCTATTGCATTAGGGTGTGCACCCTAAAGCACAAGCACACGCCGCGTATATATATGTATTATTATGTATGTATGTATGTATATATATGTGCATATATATATATATATATATATATATACACACACACATACACTGCTGTGTGTGTGTGTGCTGTGTTAGGGCGCTGTTAGTGTGCTATGTGGGTGAGGGTGTTTGTATGTGCGCACTTGTGAGGGTGCAGTTAATGTACTGTGTGTAAAGGTTGCTGTTTGTGTGTGTGTGCGCTTGTGAGGATGCTGTTAATGTACTGTGTGTGAGGGTGCTGTTTGTGTGTGAGGGTACTGGTAGTGTACTGTGTGTGTGTTTGTTAGGGTGCTGTTTGTGTTTGTGAGGGTACTGTTAGTGTGCTGTGCGTGTGTGAGGTTGCTGTTTGTGTGCTGTGTGTGAGGGTGCTGTTTGTGTGCTGTGTGTAAAGGTGCTGTGTGTGTTTGTGAGGGTGCTGTGAGTGCTGTATGTGTGTTGGTGCTGTATGTGTGTAGGTGCTGTGTATGTCTGTTGGTGCTGTATGTGTGTGGGTGCTGTATGTGTGTATGTGTGTGGGTGCTGTATGTGTGTTGGTGCTGTGTATGTCTGTGGGTGCTGTATGTGTGTGGGTGATTGTGGGGGGTGGAGGTGGGGGTACATTACTTAATATCCCCCCTCCCTTCTTACTTTATGTAGCGAGGGGGGATTATTGTTCTTTGCTGCCTTCCCTGGTGGTCCAGTGGAGGTGGGGCAGATTGCTTAATATCCCCCCTCCCTTCTTACATTATGCCTGGGAGGGGGGATCATTTCTGCTGCTGCCATCCCTGGTGGTCCAGTGGAGAGTGAACTCTAGCCTGCGGGGCTAGAGTTCACTCTCGCGCGATCTGAGCGTTTCCGCGGCAACGCTCAGATCTCGCGAGAGGAACCCGGCAGAGCTGCTGGCAATAGCTCCCCGGGTCCTCTCCTGCCTCCCTCCCTGCCTGTGGTTCGGTGGGGAGGGAGACTGAGAGCAGAGCCGGTGCTCAGATAGCACCGGCTCTGCATGAGCAGACAGGGGAGATCCTGAGATCTCCCCTGCCAGTATCACTCCATAGGCGTGCCGCGGGGATTAGGGTGTGCCCAGGCACACCCGGCACACCCTATGCGCACGCCTATGAGATGCTGATTGGCCAGGGCTGTGTTTGGCTTGTGCTGGCTATGCCTCCTTGACAAGCTCAACCAATCCAATGGAAAAGCATTGTGATTGTCTCAGAACAACATTTCTGATTATGTCAGCCAAGCAGGCAGATCAGGGGCAGAGCCAGCAGCTGCAGACTTGAACAAAGGTAAGAGTTTACTATATTTAGTGAAGCAATGGTGAACAAGGGCCTTTAGGGTCAGGAATACATATTTCTGTTCATGACCCTATAGTGTTCCTTTAATCGCTTTTATTGATTTTCCACTGGAATGCAAGGAGCAGACACTGTGTCTTTCGCACTGTGTCTGACCGCACAATTAAAAAAAACAGGAATGGTTTCTTCTACATGACTATTCAATGCCCGATATCCACCAACAAATTGTCACAATGTTTCATGTGTACTTGATAATCTATGATATTGGCATCTGCCCCTTTCCATTAACACGCCTTCTGTAAAATACTCCACAGTTGCAATGGAAAAAAGTGTATCCTTTATCCTTAATACAGCCTTCTAGTTTGTCTGTATGGAAAGACTGTCCCTAATTGTTGGTGGGCAACAATAAACTCTGTTAGGTTAAACACCTTACCAATAAACATTTGGATAATGTTTGGCACACATCATAAGTGGTGAACAGTTCCATAACTCAAATGCATAATAAGAAAACCAATCAATGTGTTTGTCTGTCTTGTTTCAGAAAAATCTTGAAGAAATTGACTTGCTTCATCAAATACCTCATAATAACAGTGCGTGTTCACCTCCTTCTCAAGGATCTTCCCTGTTTTATGGAAACCCATATGAAGGTATGCTAAGATAACAGGGCCAGGTTTACATCTAAGGCACTTATGGTTATAACATTTACAGGCAAACCCCTACTATAGTCTATTCTCTTATACCTAGGTTAGGACTAGGACTGTGGGCAGGCAAAATAAAAAATATGAAAAAAGGCACATTTGTTGTGCCATGTGAAGCACACCTTTCTGACAAATGCATGTAGTCATGTGTTGAATGTACCTACTGGTAAAGCCTATATATGGAAATAATGATATTTAAAATATAAAATACCATGGTTCCTACTTTGATCTTCTGCAGGATACATCTTGTTAGTGTATCACCTTAAACCAGTGGAATGATATATATATATATATATATATATATATATATATATAAAAATCAAAAGAAATGAGAGCACTCACTGGTTTTGAAAAGCTGTGTATTCAGATGCTAGGCAAACAAATCAACGTTTCGACCGTCAAGCGGTCTTTATCAAGATCTTCTTGATAAAGACCGCTTGACGGTCGAAACTTTGATTTGTTTGCCTAGCATCTGAATACACAGCTTTTCAAAACCAGTGAGTGCTCTCATTTCTTTTGATTTTTTATATATTTTGCACTGAGAGGCACCTTGGTCTGAATTTTTCTAAGAGCTTATTTGTGGGAAGAGTGCCAGAATTTGTAAATATTTGTATATATATATATATATATAAAAGAATTCTAATAATACACATTTTTAATACTAGAATTTCAAGATTATGATGAGTTTGATTCTGTAATGTCTCACATTACTATTATTTATGAGATGCATGACACACTTTGTATGATCAAAACCTGTTCACTTTTATTCTTCTGGTAAAATTATTTGCTTCAGCCACACCACTTACCTATGTCAGGACAAACCCCAGTCCCAGCTCACCATGGTGCCTAGAGAATGACTCTACATTCAAGGGTAATAATGAGATTCTGCATTGCACTGTATGGGTACACATAATACAATCCATTGTTTATGTAGTAGATGTGACTATCTGTGTATTATATATGAATTCTGCATGTGCTTTAAGAGGTGAGTGTAGGTAATGTGTGCTTGAGTGGAAAAGTGGATTTACCACCAGAGGTGCAGACCACATGCTCCCCCATGGGATCATCAGGAATGCAGTCAGCAGCTTTACAGAACCACCAGGGATCAGACCCCACTTGACTATTATTATTCTCCCCTTTCTGTGGAAAAATAAACAGGATGGGGTAAAAAAAACTTTTTTTTTTTTTTTTAAAAACACACAACCACCCAACACACAAACACACTCAATGAACCCCACACACAATCACACTCAGTCCGCTCAACACGTAATCACACTTAGCCAACTCTACACTCACTTTAAGATAATCTCACACTCAATTATACCAGCCAGCCCACAATCATAATTAGCCAACTCCACACATACATAAAACACTTAATCAACCACTTCAATCACACTTAGGTGTATTCCTTAGGTGAGGTGATGAGGGCCCAATGGATCTTAGTGACAATTCTGGTATGGGTGCTGCATATGCTTCATAACAGTACCTGAGTAGTGTTTATAGTATCGATGAGGAATATTGTCTGTATTATAAAAACAGAATATCCATCTGAAGGGTGCATTTAGGTGTTAGCTATGTGAAATATATTCAGGTTTATTCACTAAAGTGAGAATTAAATAGAATTTAGAATTAATTCAAAGTGAACTTCAGATTGAAAGTCAAATTATCCAAATTGAAAAATACATCTCCAAATCAATTATGCTTTTAGCTTGGCTACTTTTGCCTTAAAATTTTAATTAATTTTGAATTATCTACAATTCTCACTTAAGTGAATATTTCTGTGGCTCCTAAAATTTCGAGCTGGCTCCCTTGAAAAAAATATAGGCCTCAGGTTAATATTTAATGTATTAGCTTTTCAAATGAGTTAATATTTATCATAATATAATAATAATTTCATATTCATGGACACACTTTTAAAATAATATTTCCAACCTTGCTTGGCATGCCCTTTATCATATGTTTCTGTTTTATCTATGTGCATTTGTATTTTATGTAATGTAAAGACATTCAATAAACATAATTCTTGAAAAAAAAAAAGAAAAAAAAAAGATATTTTCAAAATATTAAAATATAAAATAAATACATATTTATATAAAAATAGCAATATACAAAAAAAATCTAAATATTAAAATAAATGTCAAAATATTAAATAATGTTGAAAGTTTAGCCAAAATATTAAATCATTTGTAAATCTAATTCAAAGATATTAATTATTGTATGCTGTATGAATTAGCCCTGAGCAGCACCTTATAATGTATGTATGTAAACAGCGTTAAACAGCTACAATCAACATGTGTGTTTTACTGCCCAAAAAGTAGCATACTGATTCTCAAAAGGAACAAACTGAATTCAAGGAAAAATGTTTTAGCTATTCAATGCTGATTACATAGCGTGTATACAATGTATCTACACTTGGGTAAGATACTCTATTTTATGTTCACATGACCCTTCCCATTTGGTGGCCAAATAATTTTTATATGTGATTTGATGCATTGCTTATCTACTTTTGCCTGGTTCCTTGTGTATTCCCGGTATCGTTTAGTGATATTTCTCTTGTGAACCTCTTGTTACTTGGCATCAGATACTGTGGCCTGGCAGCTATCGATACAAACTTTGTAAGGAATCTTGTAGTTTTATTATTTTTTACAGTGGGAGACTCTCTCAGTGAATAGTATATAACTTATGTGATATCACTTTCATATTCACAATTCTTTGTATAAGTGATGGATGAGTGTGTTATAGGGTATGTGGTTCAGTTGTGTGTGTATGCACCATTAGATTTGATCCTTTATCACTGCCAGATTACAGCCTTTCATAAAGTAAAATGTTGATGTAATGTGAGTGTACTCACAATAAATATTTGAATTTGGTTGAAAAAGTGCAGTGAGAGTTTTCCTTCGTGATTGTTTTATATATTTTATAAATGTATATCTCAGTATCCCATAATGTAAATTATAAAGTGTTGTGGAATGGTGCTATATAAATAGTTATAATAATATTGTTAACATCACACATGAATTGTGTACATTACTAGTGTAGATTAACAGCTGGATCTATTTATGTCAGAGATTCCAGAGATCGTGTGCCATTTGCTTCACCCAGTATATATGAACCACGAAATACTGGGTGCAATACTATTGTTCTGCCAGTTGGCTTCCTAATTCAGTGCAAACCTAAAGCCCATTTGATGACTATTTTATTTGATTAATAATGCTTTAGTGAATAAAATCTGTTTATGTTTTGCAGGCGATATGTATGGCATTTCGTCAGGAGAGGTAAGCATAGTGATACACTCAGTTCATTAACTATAATGGTGGCAAGGGCAGTGGTGTATTTAGGTTTTGTGCTCCCCTAGGCAGGTCGGTGCTCGGGCACCCCCTGTCAAGGCCACACTTTGACTGACAGACGCACACTCACTGATAGATGCATACACTCATTGACAGACACACACTCTCATATACACTGACAAACAATGACATACACACACTCACTGATTTGACACACTGATAGACAGACATACACTTACTCGGACACACACTCACTGACAGACTCCCTGACAGACGCACGCACAGACTGACAGATGCACGCACTGACTGACCGACACACACATTCACTGACAGACACACACACACACTCACTCACTCAAATTCACTGACACACACATTTACTGAAACACACACACTAACTGACAGACACACACACACACACACACTTACTGAAACACACATACTCACTGACAGACACACACACTCACTGACATTCACTGACACACACACACACACTCACTCACATTCACTAACACACACTCACTGACACAAACATTTCTCCACACTCACAATTATTATTATTATTTTTTTAAAATTTAAATCCACCCAGCCTCCCTACGGGTTGCGATAGCTTGGTGGATTTCTCACCTGGGGTCCAGTGGGGCTGCTGGGCAGGGAGGCAGCCGGACTTGCAGGCAGGTGGTGGGCGGGCGGGTGGCCGGCTGGCGAGGAAGCACTTTCCCCTAAGCTCTCTGCTCAGCTCCCTCGCGCGCCGCAGAGTGATGCCGGCAGCCGGAATATGACGTCATATTCCGGCTCCCGGCATTATTGCGGGTCGCGAGAGGGAGCTGAGCAGAGAGCTCAGGGAAAAGTGCTCCCTCACCGGCCGCCTGACCTGGGGGAGCCCAAAGGTGGCCACTCGGCCACCTCTTGGGCTCCCATAAAACAAGGCAAACAGGGTATTTGCCTGGGCATTTGTGGGCAGCGTTTTTTGCCGCCCCCGGAAATTGCCGCCCAAGGCAAATGCCTTGTTTGCCTCGCGGTACACACAACCCTGGGCAAGGGTACATTTGTGACTGGCACATAGTAGCCTGGTAGCCTTTGTATCCAATGATTCTACTAATACCTGCTGTGTTTTTCGTCCCACTTTTATGCATAAAAGTTAGGTTGAATGCTCTGCGATATAAAATGTTATTCTTCAGTCCTTGGTCATTGCTAATTTAATATAAGTCTGTTTTCATTGTCATGATTTTTGTAAGTATATTCTTCCAATTTTATTTTCAGTTGCAAAGGCAGGGTGGACACGTACACAGTCACCAGAATTTCGAATTACAATGCCAACTATGCAATCAAATATTTCCAGAACATCAAAAACAAATGTTTGAGGATCATTTGTTATGTCATGAGCTGGACAATTGTCCATGAAATAGCACACGAAATTCAGTGCAAACCCTTCCACAGTGATGCCACCAGGGAGAAATGGCAAATCTCAATGTTATCTAAATAGTAAAGAGAAGGTCCGAGCACATATGGTTTGGTCCTTAGCAGGCTTTATTTAGGAACAGAGTTTAGCAAGCTTGAAAGGCTTTTTCCTGAGCCGAAACATTGTTAAACTCTAGTCCTAAATAAAGCATGTTAAGGACCAATTTACGTGTGCACAGACTCTCTCTTTACTATGCCATGAGCTGGAGTGATCTGTAAAATAAAATGCCTAAGCATATTTCTATATGTAGATAAACAGACCTCCTTACAATGGATAATGCGTATACTATTTTATTTACATTGAGAAATGACAACATTTATAGAAATTCTGTATAACTTTATTGTCAGCAACTGTTTCTTTCCTGTTTCTCTATACCATCAGTGAATTCTGGTAGGATATAAGAAAAAAAAAAACAAACCTCTATATATGTTCTTCTGTGTTAGTCAGTATATGTGCTTTTCAGTGTACTCTGTGGGCCAAAATGGTTATGAGCCAAATGGGGGGATCAGAAGATCTCACCAACTGAGCTTGTGAATCTAAAGAAATAAATAAAATGGTGGCTACTGTGTTGTATACTGACCATGCATTTTACTCCACACCCCATTGCTGGCACTTAACTGTTATGTAGGGAGTTACAGGAAAGAGGATAAAGCCTGGGCCTTTTTTAATATGCACTGAGATTAGAGTTTTAATTTGCACTGAAACTGGAGTCTTTATAGTCCTACTCATCATGAACATCAACTAACAGGAATAACATGCTGGTAAATATATCACAACCTGGGAGGGCTAAGGATCTGATGGAGAAAAGGTAATGTAAAGAAAGGGGATCCAACCCTAAGAGAAAAGATAATACAGTGGACTGTTTATCACTTGCATTAGAGCAGTAGTTTTAATAGTTGTGTGTGTAGCAAATACTTTTTTTTTAATTAAATTACGTTATGAAAAGAGTGACACTTAGTACTTTCAAATTGTATGTATAGAAACATATAAATGGTGGTATGAGAAACGTCCGTCCACCCTCCCCCCCCCCCCCCCCCAAAAAAAACACACCAAAAAAACCATCAAGGATGTAAATGTGGTAATGTTATACTACCGTGGGACTAGCATAAATCATTTTTAGATTTATAGTTTTAAGATATCATTTTTGGATACATACTGTCCATGTTTTATTAAAAATTACCATATTTTGACCTTTCAATCCTAAATCTATATTATAGAATAGTTAATATAGAACACAAAACACTAGGTGCCAGATGAACCTAAATCCATTCTATCTACAAGATTGCTATTCTAATAATACACTCAGATGGAATCAATCTTAAATAATATTGTCTGTAGATGTAAGCTCTATCAAGTGTAATATAGGGCTTAATGCTATACTTCTGCACTGCCTATTGCTACATTTGTCACAGTCACTAATATCTTGGTAGCTCAATTTCCCATTAGATTCTTTAGACAGGCCCTGTCATCTCCCCAAAAAAGATAGGTGTAAACTAGAGAATAATTTTAAACATTTTCCCTGTAATCCATTGGATTCTATCTCAATAAATGTTTCCTTACTTCCCATTATAATCACTTACTTTCTTGTCATTTAGACCTAAACTACTCAATTACCACTATTTAATACACTATCGTAGTATTTACTGCCTAAAATGTGTAATAAATATCAAACTAAAGCTGGTAACTAGGTTAGGAAGAACCTAACTTGTGATTTGCCCTGCATCTGCATAGGCTTGTCGTACTTTTTACATTTTTAAAAATTCTTTATTTATGCAGTGCAGATAGTTACAAACAGGCCTGCCAGGCTCAAACAGCATAAACAAGCTTCAGAGATCACAAAGTAGAACAAGTGTGTGGCATGTGATAGTAGTGCACCATTTAATTTTTTTTTAACCAGTTATATAGCATTATATTGGTATAGTGCCATGTATGTTAAAGCTTAGGCTGCGATTAGGCATTGGAAAAGGAGAGAAAAAAAGCATGCTTAAGGCAAGCAAGAGATTTAACTATTCAAGAGCTGGAGCGGCTCAGACATCATTAGGGTGTCAGCACACATCTAGCCGATGCCCAAGTTAGGGAACCATCCGTCGTGCGTGTAAGTAAAGGTGCCTATGAGGTCCCGTCATGGAGTCCGAGTCCGCCCCTGTTCGGCATTGATGCTGTCCGTTGTGACAGCCCGGGCTTCAGCAAGAACTCGCACCCACAGCCCCCCACTGCCGGAATCATGAGAGCAGGGATCCTGAAACAGGCTGGTCATGCTGAAAGTAAGGGAGCTTGTTCCTTTGCTGGCAGGGTGGGTGGTAACTTGTATACAACTTGCAACGAAGCATTGCCGCCTGCCGCGGCGGTTTCTTGCGCCCTTGCCTGTGCTGCTTTGCTTTGGAGGCCCGGGAGGGATGCTTAGGCAGACAATGACGGCCCGCAGGATGGCTCATGGGCGCGGCGCTCTGGGCTGCAGGAGTAGCCTCCTAACCTATAGCTTTGCCCATAATAAGGCACAGATGTGGTTGAACTTCAGGAGGAGCGGATCCACAAGTGTAGGGGGTTGCTGGGAGGCATCCATGTTGGCAGTCCTTGGTGGGACGACCATTTTATCTGTTAGGCCGCAACTCTCCAACTTGCTCTTGAATACTAGATTATTGTTAGATGATTGTGCCAAGGCTGCATCCACTTGCTGCGAGCAAGAGTGCCAATAGATTAAGAGGGTATCCCTCAGGGTTGGGAGCAAGATTTTCGCCGAAAAGAGTACAAAAAAATAAATTTTGAGCTAAGAAAAAGATTTTCCCTGAGGAGCTCAAGCACCATGCGACCGTCTCAGTTGGCTGCCAGGCCCAGCCCCTCTTGACGTACTTTTTAAAACATAATTTAATGAAAGTTAAAGTCCTCTAAAAGACTAGTCTTCTAATGCAAGTGAGAAAACAATCTGATGAATTTTCAAGTTTAGCCAGGAGACCAGGCACTCCTGTAGCATTAGACTGGAACTAAGTCACATGTTTTTTAATATTTCAATGCAATCTTTTTGGTTAATGTATTTGAAGAAAATACACTTATTCTGTCTATAATTATTGTTGTATAGTCTGTTTTTACAGTAAAACACTCTACTAGACATTTTAACAGTGTGTAGTAAAAGTTTGAGTTATTGATTTACAATTATTATTTACACTTTTTTTTTACTTTTACTTTTATAATGTAAACACATTATTTCCTGATTTTTTTTGGATATACACAAATTATAGGAAAAGTGCCAGTTTCTTTTTAAACAATATCAGCAATAAAATAAAATATACATGAATATCTGTGTACAATATTGAAAAAAATATATAAAAAGGAGTTGTAATGTTAAATTGTTAATCAGTTTAAGGGATAAGAAATCAAAGTTTAAAGGGACAATATAGTCACCAGAACAAGTACAGCTTTTTGCAGTAAACACATTTACATTACAGCCTAGGGATACCTCTACTGGCCACTACTCAGATGGCACAGTGTGCAGCACTGCCATTCAGCATCTCCACCCTCTGCATGGAGACACTGAACTTTCCTCATAGAGATGCATTGAGTCAATGAATCTCTTTGAAGAGATGCTGATTGGCCAGGGTTGTGTTTGGCTTGTGCTGGCTCTGCCCTTGATCTGCCTTCTTCGACAGTCTCAGTCAATCCTATGGGAAAGCATTGTTATTGATGCAGATAATCACTTCTGATTATGTCAGCCAAGCAGGCAGATCAGAGGCAGAGCCAACAGCTGTAGTCTTGAATAAAAATAAGATTTTACTATATTTACGGGGCAGGGGGGCTAGATGGTGGATTTAACACTATAGGCTCAGGAATACATGTTTGTGTTCCTGACCTTATAGTGTTCCTTTAAATAAGAAAAACTTAAAACAAAACAAAGCCTTGTTGCCTCTGTCAAATACACCAATAATATAGACTTTGTTTTAATGATTTTGCATATGCTTCTCAGATACATTTATAAAATTATTTTTAAAAATATTAAAATATGAAAAAAATATACAAAAAAGTACATCAATATATACAAAAATAAAACGTTAAAATATTTTTCTAAAAAATAAATAATCTTAAAAGTTTATATAAAAACAATTTAATAATTAGAAAATATCCAAAAAATATATTAAATTAGGACATAATGATATAAAATAGGATAAAAATGAAAAGATAACACCAAAAGAAACCCTGAAAAACATGAGTTATGAGGTCATGTTGCAAAAAGATTGTCCTGGATGGCCATAGGAGGTGTAAGATTATACAGCAATGAAGTATTAAGTAAAGTTTGATGTAAATGCTAGTTGGTTTGTTGAAATGCATGTTTGATTTTGTGCTGAAATAAAAGGTTGCAAAATTGTGAAAAAAAAAACATTGTTAACTTTTCTTTTTTAATACACGTTTTAACATATCCATACAGAAAGCACTGTAGAGTTTGTAACGAAAAACTGAAATGATTGGGGAATCCTGCTGGATTCAGTTTTGTAATATAGATTTTCTTCCCAGCATTCCCAGGATGGAAATCAGATTAGAATGTCTTAAATCTATCCTGTTTTTTTACTAACCACAAAAAAACATAAAATTATATATTTTTAAAAATATAAAAAATCCTAAAGGAAGTGTCAATGCAATTATCAATGATCAAAAAAAAAAAATGGACTTTGGTTCACTAACACACTCTTCATGTTTGCCGTTTGTCCCCTGACCACAAGGAGGATAGAGGCAGAAATTCATATTAAAGTCATATTTTATCATAGATTTTGACAGCTCTGCTTAGTGATCCATGTTATATCAATCGCACAAATGCTGAATTGGCTGTTGCTAGACGAACATAGAACAAGTTAAAAGGTGAATGTTGAGTATATTTATATGTTTATGCAGCACTAGCCACACCTCCTCTGGCTGTCACTGACACTGCCTGCATGAAAACACAATGGCTTAATTTTTTTTTTTATAAATCTTTATTTTATTGTGCACAAAATGAACAAATAGCCCTGGTGCGCCACAACAGCGTCTTCAGGGTAGACTGGTATACATTTGCATTATTCGTCATGGCTTTCGCTAGCTATGCACATTTTTATATTATGAAGGTTAGTAACAGAGTAAATTCTCGCTTAAATAAGTATCATGAAGGTCAGAAAGTAAGAGACAGAGGAGTGACAAAGGGGAGAACGTGTGACATGCATCTGAGTCTTAACATGAAATAGTTAATAAGTTATATAGGTATGTATGTGTGATGTTGCTAGGTAGTACGTTATATATAGTTTAGTTACGCAACAGAGAGGTTATCGTCGCAAGTTCTGTCATATTAACATGTGTAACATCGCTAAGTAATCTAGCTAAGTTGTCTGAGAAAATTAAGCATGCTTAATGATAACATTGACCGCATAAAAGTATAGTTGCTGCGCGTTCTAAAGCGGTTATGTTCAAGCTAAATAAGATATCTGCTTGTATACTCATGAAGAACAGGCTTGTGAGACAGGCTTACAAAAATACTAATAAAGGAAATCAAACGCTAAACAATATGTGTGACATTAGCACTTCGTTATGAATCATGCTAGGCTATAAAGGCGGTGTGGGTAAACGCCAAGTAGGTAACTGCGCCAAAAATATTGCAAAGGGGTGAGATGATGGCAGTTCAAAGGTCTGTACATTATGTTAAGCACGTATGTAAGGAGCAGTTCTCGTGTAAAGAGGCATGGTGGGGGAGTCCCGCTTTAACAAGGTGTGCCTGACGGACCCTGAGCCATCGCCTGGGCTCATCCAATCCCTTCTGGGTGCCACTCGCTGACCTTGTGAGTCCTTGGCTCCTGGGGCATCTGTAGCTTGTGTGTGGCTGAGTGCCAGGCATCCGGCGTGTGGTGGTGTTTCCCGCGGTTCAACAGGTCAGAGAGATGGTCCAGGCCTCTGGGCTTCGGACTTGGCATGTGGGACCGGTCAGGTCCGCGGGTTGTGGTTGATGAGGGTGTCCGAAGTCTGCGGCGATTGGCATAAGTAGATCTTGTGTGTCGGAAGCTTTGCTTCTGCTGTAGCTTGTGTTGGGGTGATGTGCAGGGCCCAGTCCGCTGCCTCTGTGTGAGTTTCTTCCCTGCGGGAGCCGCTTGTATTGTCTGTGAGCGGAATACCTGCAGTGGGTCTCCATAGTAGCGTCTGCGGGTCACCGGCCGAATCCACACGGCCACCGCCCGCGCTGCGTGGAAGTAAGGTATACCCCTGCTGCACTGTAGGTTATAGAAGGCTGAGCACAGCCAGTCAAGGGCCTCCAAGGAGGAAGGCAGTGTTTTAGTGCTCGTGGTTCTCCTCCGTGAGCCGTTACGGGCGGCCATCTTGGACGCACCTCGCCTGACTCGTGTGTCTGCCAGTTTAGCGTATTCGATCGCCGTCGCTTGTCCGCTTGCCTTCCGGGGACCGGGATGACCCCCACGGGTCCAAAGGGGGGGGGGGGGTTCAGCGGTTAGTTGTGATTGCTGGGGTGTCCGGCTCCGGAGAGAGCGTCCGCCTCTCCCCGGCTCCAACTCCCGCAGGCCTCAGGTAGCTTATTGGGTTGTATGCCCCGGTCAGCTTCAGGAGGGTATCCTCCGCTTCCTTGATGTGTCCCCGATGTGGGTGGCACGCCTTGGGGGGTCTGTGGGCTATACAGCTGTCGGTATTGCCCGTTGTTCCGCTTAATGGCTTAATTTTTTAATCAGATGTAACTCACTTTAAATGTTTTTAATTCCTGCTCTGTAAGTTGAACATTAATTACATACAAAAGGCAAGTGCAGGGTCTAGCAAGCTAATAACAGAGAAGTAGATAATTTCTAATTAGTGGGGTAATAGCTGCTGATCCAAGGAGATATCTGACTGCCATTTTAGGGTCAAAAAGGATTTTTTCCTAGTTTGTTGCAAAATTTAAAGAGCTTCAGACTGGATTTTATGCCTTCTTTTGGATCAACAGCAAAAACAAATGTGAGGAAGGCTGAACTTGATGGACACAAGTCTCTTTTCCGCTATGTAACTATTTAACTATATACCAATGGAATATGTTTTAGTGCAGGGGTCCTCAAACTTTTTAAACAGGGGGCCAGTTCACGGTCCCTCAGACACTTTTGGAGGCCGGACTATAAAAAATATGAACAAATTCTAATGCACACTGCACACACACACATAAGGACATAAATACACACAGACATACTGACATACATACATAAACAGACAGACACAGACACACACATACATATATACGGACATACATACAGATACATACACACAGACAGAGATGCATACATACACATACTGACATATATACAGACACACTGACATACATACATACACACACACACAGACATACATACATACACATACATAGAGATACATGCATACACATACATACTGAAATACACACACACACACAGACTGAAATACATACATATACACATACATGCAGATACATACAGACAGACAGACGGACATACATACAGACATGCATACATACTGACAGACATACATACTGACAGACATACATACTGACATACAGACATACTGACATACATACATACACACACATACTGACATACATACATACACACACACTGACATACATACAGAGATACATACTGAAATACAGACATATATACATACACACACACACTGACATACATACATACACACATGCATACTAACATACAGACATACATACATACTGACATACACACATACTTACTGACATACATACACACACACATACTGACATACAGACATACATGCTGACATACATACATACTGACATACATACACACACACACTGACATACATACTGACATACATACATACATACATACACACATAGATACTGACATACATACATACATACAAACACACACACACTGACATACATACTGACATACATACATACACACATACATACTGACATGAATACACACATACATACACACACATTGACATACATACTGACATACATACACGCATACATACTGACATGCATGCACATGCATACTGACATACATACACACACACTGACATACATACATACACACATACATACTGACATACATACACACACATACTGACATACAGACATACAGACATACATACTGACACACAGACATACATACATACTGACACACAGAGATACATACATACTGACATACAGACATACATACACACACTGACATACATACATATTGACATACATACTGACAAACAGACATACACACATACACACACACTGTCATACATACTGACATACATACATACATACCGACATCCTGACATACAAACATACTTGACTCAGGAAGGGCCTCCGGAGGTGTCGCAACACTAGGACCAATTTCCGGGTATTGTCTAGACCCTGTTATCCTTGCACGAAACCTATTTGGTCATCTTTAATCAATGAGGGTAGCAAGGGGTATAGTCTGTTAGCCAAGACCTTAACGTACATCTTGGCGTCAGTGTTTAAGAGTGAGATTGGCTGGAAATGTTTGCGATTGTTGGTAGCTTTATCTGGTTTGGGGATAGTTACTATTATGGCTAAAATTATTTCAATTGGTAGTACCCCAGTGTTTGTCACTGTTTGGTAGACTTTGAGGAGGTGAGAGGCTAAAATATGGGAGAAATGTTTTTAATAAAGATTAGAGATGCCATCCGCTCCTGGGGACTTGTCAGCAGGCCAACTGATCTGGGAGAAGTTTAGGGAGTCTGATTGGTATAAGGTAATCTTGTATTTCTTGTTGGGAGGGGACCTGTGTGAGCTGGTCGTTCTTTAGGTTGTATAGTTTTGAAAAGAATTTAGCAAATTCTAAATTTAGAATTTCTATCAATATTATATGTCGGACACTCGACCTTGCGAACACTGGTGATTTCATTCGTACGCCTGCTTCTTCCCACGACAAGCCAGGGAGCTGTAGGATTGTTCGCACGAAAAAGGCAAACAATCGCTACCTATGAGCCGTCTTTTCATTCGGTTTGGAACTCCCAAAAATGACCGACCGCTACCACTGATTCTCTGGAACTGATTTGGGCAGGCGCAACGTGTGCAGTCGGTCAAAACTTTACCCCGGTGGCGATTCGGTTGTGATCATGGAATCTGAGTGCTATTTGGACAACTAGGGCGCTCAGATCCAGGCTATCTGGGGATATAATATTTGTGGGGGTCCCTATATGTGTTCTATGTATTTTGGGGTATTTTATATTTTGTACCTCTAGTGCCTGGGAGATAATTAGTTTAAACAAAGTACACTTAATTATCTCTTAGACACAGAGACTAAGGGCGTGTTGTGGGAGTATTTTGGGCATGTTTTGCTGTGTCCTTGCTTGAGACCCCATGCTGGGTGTCTGTGTATATAAGTGGGCCATAATAAAACAGTTCGTTTGTATCCTTCATCAAGTCTAGGCTGATGTTTGGGTAGTTCGGAGTTATAATCACTATTTCACTTGGGACTCTGGAGATTTACAACGGATATACTCAGTTGGAGTACAGGGGATCCGTTACACTGGTGGCAAGGGACGGGATTCGTCTCCCGAATGGATGTCCCGAAACTGTAAAACAGTGAATGGCTCATCTATACGAACGCCTCAAATGAACGTTAAATGATTTACTAAAAGCTCAAGGGAGAGTGGCGAGCAAAAAGCCGAAAGCCGCAATAATCGCTAAACGCGTGGAGAGTGACCAAACCAGTAATTCCGAAATGTACAGCACTGAGGAGACTGATTTCCAAAGGGACGTAAGATGGAGGCTCAGCATTGTGGGGCCCTATCCATCGCAGGACATCATTGTACAGATCATGGCTCAAGCGACAGAGGCACAGAAAGCTTGTGAGTCAAGAGCAGGGTCGCTTCAAGGGGGAAATGATATCCTTACAAGGATCTACAAATGGACAACAACATAAAATCACTTATGCAGCATTCAAGGCATTCACAGATGTTGAGATGGACATTTACAACTATTTACAGGACTTTGAACGTCAGTGTGCTTTGGAGGGTCTGGAAAAGACTAACTGGGCTGCAATGCTTGGCAACAAACTATCAGGCAGAGCAGCTGAAGCGTACAGAGCACTGCCTGATGGGGACATTCATGACTACAAAAGAGAAACTGCTAGCCAGGTATGCGGTTACCCCTGAGGCATACCAATGAAAATTATGTGGACTCATGAAAGGGGGGAGGGAGACCGCAAGCCTCTAACTGTGGAAGAAGCCGCTAGATTGGCGGATGAATATCACGACGGCAGAAAGCAACAGGGAACCAACCTAACAACTACACCCCAAAACCCACACTACCAAAACCCACACTACCGAACCGGTCACAACCACCCAACCCCCTGCCAACAGCAGCGTCATAACGAAAGAAAGGTTCTCCGAAAGACGGGAACGTCAACCAGTACCACCGATGCAAGCAGCAGCTCATTGCTTTCAAGAAGAACCCATGAGGGACCACCAGGGTGCCAGCTCTTACACCCCTCTTCCCAGCCCAGAGGAACACTGGTTGGTGCTTCATGAGGTGAATCCAGTACAAGCTGCAGGAGACAACAGAGTAACCTACAGCACGGGTACATATTGATTGGGGTACCGGAGTAAAATCCCTGGAAGTTGGGATTATGAGAGATTTACCAGCAGAAGTACTACTGGGAAATGACTTGGGGTGTTTAACCTCACAATTTGTTCAGCCAACCACAGAAGGAGCACCCGGTTGCACACAAGATTTTGGTAAAGAGCAGAGGGAGGATCCCACACTAGGTGGGTATAGGTGGGAGGCAGGCACCTTGCAAGGGGATCTAGAACAGGAACGTTTTTTAATGGGAGAAGGAGCTATTGTATCGAGTGACCAGAGGAACTGGGGTAGGAGTGTACCCAAGTACAAAAAAGGCAGCTAATAGTACCCCGGAAATACCGCGCTGAATTGTTAAGAATCAGCCACGACATCCCCTTAGCATGCCACTTAGGCATAAGGGAGACAAAGAACCGGTTAACGCGTTCTTTTGGCCCGGAGTCACCCGGGACTTACAAGAGTATTGCAGGACATGCAATGTATGTAAGAGACTAGGAAAAAGGAGTGACCACCCCAAAGCTAAACTCAGGCCACTCCCCATAGTGGAAGAACCCTTCTACCAAGTAGCAGATCATCTTGTAGGACCCCTGAGTAAGCCTAGTCCCTCAGGGAAGGAGTACATTCTTAGCATGGTGGACTATGCTACTCGGTAGCCTGAAGCCATGGCGCTCTAAAACATCCACGCAGAGAGCGTAGCTGAATCTTTAATGTCTCTGTATTTTCTGTATTTATTACCAAACAAATCAACTCTGCTGTAAAAACTCCACGCACGCACCTGCAACAGTACAGAGAAAAAAAAAAGTATCTACACAAGTGCCACTTGTGGTTACCTACAACCCAGCTCTTGAGGAAATACGGAAAATCATTAAAGACCTACAACCAATGTTAACAGAAGATGAGACTCTGAAATTTTTTTCTCCGAAACACCCATTTTGGCTTATGTATAGGAATGTATATACATATGTATAGGAATGTATCACACAACAGTGTATCTGAAACAGATATAAGTGCAAATGGTGCAATTAACGTTTGTGATAAATTCAGTGAGTGAATATTCTATATGGTCTCACTCACATGTAACAGAGCCCTATAGGATAGGCTCAGGTCTCAACAGCCTGCGTGAGCTTATGGTGACACAGTACCTGTGGCGAAACCAACTTCGCCACTGTGAACTGGAGAAGCCTGGTTGCTAGCCTCCTGCTCTGCGACTATGGCCCCTGGACATATTGTACTGGAAAAACTATATTTGGGCATGTAATAATGTATATTACTGCTACTGGGCCTTTAAGGGCCATCCGTGGATCTATGGGGACTTTTGGGATACTGTACCTTTAAGACTGTGGAGCGTATTACAGTAATCCTGCCTTTAATACTTTAATGTCATGTATGTATTTATGTATGCAGTTAACCTGGGTTATATATATATGCAGCATTCATCTGATTGTTCGGTAGAATCACTCCATTCATTATATTGAGTGAAACTACCGAACAACCAGACCACCCAGGAATAAGTGTGCCTCCAATTACCGTTTGCAACAATGTTGCAAACAGGTAATTGGCAATCCATGTAATGTATTCTTTGTCCTCTGGGTGGCCGCCATTCGGGAAACAAACACGTGGCGGCGGCCATCTTAAACTACCGAACAGCGGTGTTTTGCCGTCGAGTGTCTGGAACTGAAATCGGACACTCGACTAGGCAAACACCGCTGAGACCTCCAGACTTCCAGGATTTTGTGGGGAAACTACCGAACGGCCCGCCGTTCGGTAGAAAGAAACGTACGAACTAGGGGATTCATGCGAATCCCCCTTAGTCTCTATAACACCAGTAATTCGTCTGTTTCATTCACTTGTTTGTGACCGACCGCAGGGCCAAAATGCATGGAACTGTTTTCGGATACTTTACCCATGCGGTCGGTCAAATCTTTGGAACCTCATATCTCCCGAACCATTCATCCGAATGACCTGATTCTTGAATATGTTGTCCCCCTGAATAAGGGCTATCAAGGGATACCTGTTTTGGAGGTGTAGCATATGTATTTGGGGTACATCCAGGAATTGGGGAAAAAGGTGTACGGTATAATTATATTAAGTGCTAATCTAAGGGGAGGAAATGTGTGGGAGGTACATCCCTGTGATTGGTTAATTTCATCCTCCCCCTGGGAGTGTCCTGTATGTACTTGTTTGTAATAAAAGCCAGGCTGGATGAGCCAGTCTGTTGTTGCTGTTTAACCCTGAAGCTGGAGTGTGTCTCTTTCTTGGGGGAAAGGGGACTGTATGCCGACTGCCAGGAGTGTAAGCTGTTTGTATTGCTTTTCCTGTTCGGCTGCTTCCAGGGTTCGTGTGTCTGCTGTTCGAGAGTTGGTGAATCCGTGCAGTTTGGGAGTTCGGGAACTTGGTGCTTATAGTAGCTGCTGGTCTATCTAAAGGGGATTATCGCCTAAACGGATTTTTCCCCTTTGATGCTGAAACGGTCCGTTACAATTGGTGGCAAGCGGCGGGATCGTTCCTACAACCAGAGGGACAGCTACAGACAACACCATTCCTGGATTACAAAGTGAGAGCAATGCCAGTACCCGTACAGCGCCCCTATCTTCAAGGAACCAACTGCAGCAGAGCAAGCATGGCACCCAGCTACACTCAAGAGGCTTATGACAGAGAGGTCACCGCGATATTGGCTTTATGCGGACCCAACCCCTCAGAGTATAGAGTGCAGCGTGTGAAGCAAGCAGTGCGAGAGTACTTGCCGTGGGAATCAGAGCGGGCCAGGGGGTTTGCAGTCCTTCCTCCCCAGCGGCAGTGTGTACCTCAGGGAGCAGAAGGTGCCGTCCTTCCTCCCCAGCGGCAGTGTGTACCCCAGGGAGCTGATGGTGTCGTCCGTCCTCCCCAGCGGCAGTGTGTGTCCCAGGGAGCAGAAGGTACCGTCCTTCCCCCCCAACGGCAGTGTGTACCCCAGGGAGCTGATGGTGTCGTCCATCCTCTCCAGCGGCAGTGTGTGTCCCAGGGAGCAGAAGGTGTCGTCCTTCCTCCCCAGCGGCAGTGTGTACCCCAGGGAGCTGATGGTGTCGTCCGTCCTCCCCAGCGGCAGTGTGTGTCCCAGGGAGCAGAAGGTATCGTCCTTCCTCCCCAGCGGCAGTGTGTACCCCAGGGAGCTGATGGTGTCGTCCATCCTCCCCAGCGGCCGTGTGTGTCCCAGGGAGCCGAAGGTGCAGTCCTTTCTCCCCAGCGGCAGGCTGAGTTACAGGGGGCAGAGGTTGTTGTTCCTGCCCCCAGCAGCAAAGTGAGATGCCAAGAAGGCAGTGTGAAGTGAAGAGAGAGGAGAGCAGCGTCCTCCCTCCCCAGCGGCAGTGTGTACCCCAGGGAGCTGATGGTGTCGTCCATCCTCCCCAGCGGCCGTGTGTGTCCCAGGGAGCCGAAGGTGCAGTCCTTCCTCCCCAGCGGCAGGCTGAGTTACAGGGGGCAGAGGTAGTTGTTTCTGCCCCCCAGCAGCAAAGTGATATGCCAAGAAGGCAGTGTGAAGTGAAGGGAGAGGAGAGCAGCGTCCTCCCTCCCCAGCGGCAGTGTGTACCCCAGGGAGCTGATGGTGTCGTCCATCCTCCCCAGCGGCCGTGTGGGTCCCAGGGAGCCGAAGGTGCAGTCCTTCCTCCCCAGCGGCAGGCTGAGTTACAGGGGGCAGAGGTAGTTGTTCCTGCCCCCCAGCAGCAAAGTGATATGCCAAGAAGGCAGTGTGAAGGGAAGGGAGAGGAGAGCAGCGTCCTCCCTCCCCAGCGGCAGTGTGTACCCCAGGGAGCTGATGGTGTCGTACATCCTCCCCAGCGGCAGTGTGTCCTGCAGGGAGCAGAGACAGTCAGTCTCGCACCCCAGCAGCCGGACAAGAGAATGAAAGGGGAGACAGCTGGTTCCCCTTTCCACCAGCAGAGAGAGTGCCAGGGAGAGGAGCCTGCTAACCCCTCTCCCCAGCGGCAGTTTACCATCCAGAGAGAGAAGCTTGTTACACCCTCTCTCCAGCGGCAGCCTAACCCACCAAGGGGAGATGTTAAGCACCACATCGGTGCAGATGGGACCGTAGTCTCTGCACTTACAGCACCAGGGGTAGGGACGGTCGGTCCTGTCCCCCAGCCACAGAGCGATATATCCAAAGGGGAGACAGTCGGTCTCCAGCAACCAGGTTCCAACCAGACTACTCCCGTGGTAGTGCTGGCAACCAGTACCGCTGGTCTCTGCCCCCTCAGCAACCCACCAAGGCAGCCTACCAGCCCCCCACACAGCCGTGGTGAGGCACCTGAACCCGGACAAGATCCTCCCTCACCCAGGTGTAGTAACTGTTTATTGTGGGTGGGCTGCTCTACTATTTCTGTTTTGTGGGTGGGTTGCTGGACTAACCAGGGCACTGACCGGCAGGAGGTCAGATACCCTGTTAGTCTAATTGGTAAAGGGGAGAATTGTGGCGAAACCAACTTCGCCACTGTGAACTGGAGAAGCCTGGTTGCTAGCCTCCTGCCCTGCGACTATGGCCCCTGGACATATTGTACTGGAAAAACTATATTTGGGCATGTAATAATGTATATTACTGCTACTGGGCCTTTAAGGGCCATCCGTGGATCTATGGGGACTTTTGGGATACTGTACCTTTAAGACTGTGGAGCGTATTACAGTAATCCTGCCTTTAATACTTTAATGTCATGTATGTATTTATGTATGCAGTTAACCTGGGTTATATATATATGCAGCATTCATCTGATTGTTCGGTAGAATCACTCCATTCATTATATTGAGTGAAACTACCGAACAACCAGACCACCCAGGAATAAGTGTGCCTCCAATTACCGTTTGCAACAATGTTGCAAACAGGTAATTGGCAATCCATGTAATGTATTCTTTGTCCTCTGGGTGGCCGCCATTCGGGAAACAAACACGTGGCGGCGGCCATCTTAAACTACCGAACAGCGGTGTTTTGCCGTCGAGTGTCTGGAACTGAAATCGGACACTCGACTAGGCAAACACCGCTGAGACCTCCAGACTTCCAGGATTTCGTGGGGAAACTACCGAACGGCCCGCCGTTCGGTAGAAAGAAACGTACGAACTAGGGGATTCATGCGAATCCCCCTTAGTCTCTATAACACCAGTAATTCGTCTGTTTCATTCACTTGTTTGTGACCGACCGCAGGGCCAAAATGCATGGAACTGTTTTCGGATACTTTACCCATGCGGTCGGTCAAATCTTTGGAACCTCATATCTCCCGAACCATTCATCCGAATGACCTGATTCTTGAATATGTTGTCCCCCTGAATAAGGGCTATCAGGGGATACCTGTTTTGGAGGTGTAGCATATGTATTTGGGGTACATCCAGGAATTGGGGAAAAAGGTGTACGGTATAATTATATTAAGTGCTAATCTAAGGGGAGGAAATGTGTGGGAGGTACATCCCTGTGATTGGTTAATTTCATCCTCCCCCTGGGAGTGTCCTGTATGTACTTGTTTGTAATAAAAGCCAGGCTGGATGAGCCAGTCTGTTGTTGCTGTTTAACCCTGAAGCTGGAGTGTGTCTCTTTCTTGGGGGAAAGGGGACTGTATGCCGACTGCCAGGAGTGTAAGCTGTTTGTATTGCTTTTCCTGTTCGGCTGCTTCCAGGGTTCGTGTGTCTGCTGTTCGAGAGTTGGTGAATCCGTGCAGTTTGGGAGTTCGGGAACTTGGTGCTTATAGTAGCTGCTGGTCTATCTAAAGGGGATTATCGCCTAAACGGATTTTTCCCCTTTGATGCTGAAACGGTCCGTTACAGTACCCAATCGATCCTTTAATCATCAGAAGATCCTTATGCATACATAAGAGGAAGACAAGTGGAAGCAAAGAGCCCCTAGTGTAATAAATCCCTGTACTCAGTGCCTAATAGGAAAAAAATTGGCTTCTACCTGGCTCCTGGTGTGTTAGTGTCTGTGCCTTTAAGGAGGCTACCACCCTTCTTTGAGCAGCAAAATGGAAGATGAATTCCAAGTATAAATCAAAATTTATTCAATAAGTAAAGAAAACTTTCAAGTGAAAATAGACAAAAAATATATATATAAAATTGAAGTAGAATCTCCAGTCTTCCTGCCAAGACGCGTTTCGCTGTACTGTGACAGCTTTCTTTCACCGACTGAGAAAGCTGTCACAGTACAGCGAAATGTGTCTCGGCAGGAAGACTGGAGATTCTACTTCAATTTTATATATAAATTTTTTTTTCTATTTTCATTTTAAAGTTTTATTTACTTATTGAATAAATTTTGTTTAAAAAAATAATAATGGGGGTTTAGTTACACTATATGATCATTATTTTTTGCCTAGATTAGGTGTTTAAAAAAACAAAACAAAAAAAAAACAACTAACAATCTGTCAGCACCAAAGTTGCTGTTTAGTAGATAAGGGAGTGCGCTGGATTTTCATTTTCATAGTAGCCTTTTGCAGCCTGAACCTCAGGAGCTCTAAGGAGAAGCATCCATGCGGTTCAAGTGTTAACGAAAAGATCGTGAAAGTGTGTAGACGCGGCAACTTACCTGATCCCTACACCGGAATCAAAGTGTTCACAGGCCTCTCAGCAGCCACGCTGACCTTCAGAAAATTGCTATCACCTCTGACACAAGTCCTCCGTACACAAGAGGTAACCTACAGGTGGGGATACCCAGCGAAGCTCCTTATACTGAGACAAGGTTCGACACACCAAGCCACAACAATGAAAGAAGGCATCTGAAAGTTGCAAAATTGGGGTCTCCTCTGCCAACCATGATGCCAGAAGTCTCAACAAAAAAAACCCAGACCACTAGTGGAATATAGATATATATATACACGCACACATACATATATACATATCGTTTTTGTGTGTATATCATGTTTCTGAAGTCTCACTGCTCAATTGTCTGCCACTTAGGAGTTAAATCACTTTTGTTTCTGTTTATGCAGCCCTAGTCACACCTCTCTGCATGTGACTTACACAGCCTGCCTAAACACTTTGTGTAAAGTGAGTTATTGCACAGTCTGTTTGATTTATAATTTCTCATCTCCTGCACTGTTACTAGCCTGTTAGACCTTGCAGAGCCTCCTGTGTGTGGTTAAATGTCAATTTACAGAGCAGGAGATAAACATTTCTAAAGTAAGTTAACAGCTGATTAAAAATGCTAAAATTTGTTTCATGCAAACTGAAGGGGTTTTAACTCTTCAGCCCAGCAGGAGGGGGGCCCAGAGGAAGAGAGGGATCTAATAACCCTATAGTGCCAGGAAAACGCGTTTGTTTTCCTGGCACTATAGAGGTCCTTTAATCTAAAGCTGTTTCGATGCCTATATGATCTCTATTGGAAGCATTATATTCCTCTGCTCGAAGCATCTGGCAAATCAGAAAAAAACTTTGCAGGTTTTTTTTTGGTCAATGATTATTCATTGTGGCAGTAACTGTTACACAAAGCAACCAATACAAGTCTGAGGAAATCCAGAAGGTGCTGCTTCCCTGTACCCTTACCTGATCTATATCTATTTATGGCCAGAAAGAAGAGACTCTGGTTTGGGAAGTACCAGTTGCCATACCCGGATATAAAAAGCTCCAGGAACCTCATCATCGCTCGTAGCAATATGAATCTAGATATTTGAGGTTCCTCATTTAGAGTAGAAGAAAGGAGATTTAGTCTAAGGCAAAGGAAAGGATTTTTTTTAACAAAAGAGATGTGGAATTCTCTGCCCAAAGAGCTGGTTTTATCCGAGTCTGTACAGATGTTTAAACAGCAACTGTATGAATACTTGCAAACACATAATATTCAGGGATATCATTTTTAATAGGTGGGGTCATAGCTTCTTAATCCAAGGGAAGATCTGACTGCCATTCTCGAGTCAAGAAAGATTTTTTTCCTAGTTTGTTGCAAAATTGGAAAATTCTTCAAACTGTGCTATTTGCCTTCTTTTCGATCAACAGCAAAAACAGATGTAAGAAAGGCTGAACTTGATGGACGTGTGTCTCTTTCCATCCTATGTAACTGTGTATGTGTCAGGACCTGTTCTGTTCTGCTCAGATGTCTGACCTTGGCTTCTGGTATTCAGTACTCTTTTTGCAATTCTTGTTTTGTTTTTCTGGTTTTCTATTCTATGTCTGGTTTTCTTTATGCTGGGTTTTCTGGGTTCATTCCTTTATTTGGTTTCTGGAATTCCCAGTCTCCTGGATTCCTTTAAAGTTTGTTTTTTGTTGCCACACTCATTCCTTTTCCATTAATCCTTTTTGTTTCAGTATGTTCCTGCAGGCTGTGGTTTCATTACCTCTGATCTTTTCTTTGCAGGTAAGTACTGTGTGTGTTTTATTTTTGTTTATTTAGTCATGCATTTCTAGGCAGTTAGGACCCAGGTGGTGGGCTGCATACATCTTGGCCATTTATGTATGTCTAAATCTCCAATGTTTTACATATATAGTACTTAGTTATGTCTCCTCTTGTTTTGCCTTGCATTATTTTATTTTGTATTCCCAGTTCATGTAAAGTCTTGTCCTGTCCTGCCCATGTTCTGTTAATGTTTGCCTTATGTAATGTGTACATGTTCTGGGTTCTGCTTTCTGCCCTTCTCCGGTTCTGGGTTCTTCTAGTTTTGTCTTGTTTTCTTGTTTGGTGCCTATTCTAGTCTTCCCTTGTTTTTAGTACTGGATACATCTCAGTTACCGTATATACTCGCGTATAAGTCGACCCGAATATAAGTCGAGGCCCCTAATTTTATCCCAAAAAACTGGGAAAACGTATTGACCCGAGTATAAGCTTAGGGTGGGAAATGCAGCAGCTACTGGTAAATTTCTAAATAAAATTAGATCCCCCAAAAAATGTGTGTATATAATGCAGAGTGTATAAGAGTGTGTGTGTTTGTATGAATGCAGTGTGTGTGTCTGTATATAATGCAGTGTCTGTATGAATGCAGTGTGTGTGTATGAATGCAGTGTGTGTATATGATGCAGAGTGTGTTTGTGTATGTGATGCAGAGTGTGTAACCCTGGTGGGGGGAGGGCATTTTTATTATTGTTTATTTTATTATTATTTTAATATTATTATTATTTTTATATTATTAAATTTTTATTTTATTATAATATTATTTACATTTTTATTTTATTTTTTTCGTCCCCCCTCCCTGCTTGATACATGGCCAGGGAGGGGGGCTATATTATTCCCTGGTGGTCCAGTGGATGGGCTGTGCAGGAGGGGGGCTGGGAGCAAGCTGTTACTTACCTTTACAGCAGCTCCCTTCTCCTCCGTGCCGCTCAGCTCCAGTGTAAATCTTGTGGTCTGCGTGCCGCGCAGAGCATTGCCACAGTAACCCGTGTCAACGCTCTGACGGTCGTGGCTCTCGTGAGATTTACACTGGAGCTGAACGGCACAGAGGAGAAGGGAGCTTGTAATGAGCCCCGCGGTCCTGGTCTGTATTATGGCAATGTAAGTTTCCATAATACAGACACTGACTCGAGTCGCCGAAAAACTCATCTTATACTTGAGTATATACGGTAATCATCTAGCTCCTGGCATTCACTTAAGCTGCATCAGGGTTCTGGTATGTGGCCGCACAAACGCTGGTGCTCAACACCAGAGGGTGTATGGTTACCCTGCACAAGGCCTGATAGTCTATTTCCACGCTGAGATTCCTATTATCTACATCAGGCACACAGTGATCCCGGTCTTCGGACCGCCACCCGTGACAGTATGTAGCCTATTCCCCATACAGGAGGCATATCCCAAGGAACCTTGAAGGGGCTGTGTGAATCCATAAGTCCATCACCACAGAAGCACAGGCATAGCCACTGTCCAGCCACCCGGTAAGGATAACAGGAAGTACACAGTACCTGCCAAACCAAACACTCTAGATGTAGGGAACTGGAAATTGAAGGTGGTGTAGAGGGTGTAATCTCCCTAGCACTGGTCAGTGGCTTGAATCTAGAGAGTAACCGTGGAGTGTGTCATTCCCTGGCCCCATTGCTACATCGGTCAATTGAGACAGCCATGTGGGTAGCTGCACTGATAAAACTCTTTATTGACATTATTGTCGAGACTCTTACTTGCACTGAAGTCAAAGGTTGTGTATGCTCTCTCAGCCTCGTCTTCACTGTGTTGCGATCAGTTTCCATTTTGAGAAACTGGAACCAGCAGCTAGTGCACCAGGACCGCAAGGTCCTAGTATGTCGAGTGCCACAAGAGAGTTGTTAAAGTGACCAGGAAAATCCTGAACTGATCCAATTTGGTGGAAAGAAAGGCTTGAAGTGACAGTAGTGGTAAAACAGGTGATTGGCTGCATCACCCATCCTCCAAAATCAACAAGGCAGCAGAGATGCAAGTTGGAAGGGTAGCTGTAATTGACTAAGAGTGTCAGCTGACTACTTGCAACCTATCACTGTACCCATTGCTGGTATGAATTGGTATGGCTAGAATGAAGTGTGCAGTCTTTGCCTTAGCCATACGTTAAGTTGGGGCTAGACTGTGGGTGGCAAGGGATCCTTATTTAAGGTTAAACTATTCAAAAATGATTTAACACTGAATGGAGGGATAACACCAAGCAACTCCAGGCACTATAACCAACACAATGAGATGAAATGGTTTCAGTGCCTACAGTGTCCCTTTAAGCATGATGTTCGCTGAT
The DNA here is from genome assembly GCF_036172605.1 of Pelobates fuscus. Classification (NCBI taxonomy): domain Eukaryota; kingdom Metazoa; phylum Chordata; class Amphibia; order Anura; family Pelobatidae; genus Pelobates; species Pelobates fuscus. The sequence continues at coordinate 234,870,412 of NC_086322.1, forward strand.
CTTTGGCAATGAGTGGAGCATTGGCAAAGTTCCATTTTAGTTGCCGAGGTAATCTGAGCACAACCCATAATTTTATCATTTTAAAAGAATCCCATAGATGTAACAAGGAGAACAATATCAAAAAATATAAAAAAAAATACATAAAAGCAAGTGGCAATAGGTGGGGGGAGAATATAATCATTAAGATACAAGGGGAATAAAGGAAAGGACAACTAAAAGCAAAAAAAAAAGATTAAAAACATGACAGTGATGCTTTAAAGAGACAGTCTAAGCAGCAAAGTCACTTCATCTTAATGAATAAATAAAAACAGTACCGTTTCTGGCACTGCTTAAAGTATGAAGTCTCCATTGTTACTTATAGCTATCTGACATTTATTGGCTACTTAATTATTGAATCTATTAGGCATGCAATGGCAGCATGTAAAATATTCTATGTGATGCTCTGCACTCTATGCGTCTCATAGAGAAGCACTGGACTGGTGGAGTGTGGTGATTACCATGCATGCACTGTGTGTCCTCAACTTGATGCATCTGACAGAACAAAATTCATTGGGACTGATAACTTTATGGTAGGAGAACCGGGCAGCAGTGAGGAATCTGTCCTGGTACTAGAATAAAGTTAAGGTTCAAAGATTTTACTGTTTTATTATTATTATTGGCATTTATATATCGCCAACTTATTTCACAGCACTTTACAATATAGTAAAAGGTGCAAATTTAACGATAAATGAGACAATAACACATTAGGTAGATGAGGACTCTGCTAAAAAGGAGCTTACAGTGTAGTGGAAGTGGAGTATAAAAACACAAAAGGAAGGGCTTACATGGAGATAGCAACCAAACGACAAGGTGGGAAAGTAGCAATACTGGACGGTGAGAGTGGAGTGTGGCCCTTTAGGAGAGAGCAAGAGACAGGTTTGTGAAATAAAAGTTACTATGGGAGGCCACAAGCTTTTATGAATACATGGGTTTTTGAGAAACATCTTAAATGATTAAAAACTAGGGGAGAGTCTGATGGGGGTAGACAGGCTGTTCCAACGGAAAGGAAGTCATGAAGTCCTGCAAGCACAAGTTTGTAGGAAGGGCATGAGCAGTGCCGCGGAGAGGAGATGGTCACCAGCTGAGTGGAGAGACGAAGAAGGGGCACACCTACAAATTACCACTACCCAAAAATATGACTTATCATTGTAATAAATCATATATTGCATTCCTAAGGTACTGTTAACTCATGCCAGGTACACTCTAAGTACTCTGTGCTTATTTCACCATTTTCTACTCAGTAGTTGTCAAGTGTTAAAGTGTTTATAGAGTATTCTTCATATTATTGAACCATTTGACCCTGTTTATACTGAATCCACTATAACTATTATGTTACTATTCTAGGTATAACAGAATTAGGAAGGAAATCATATTATTCTAGGTATAACAGAATTAGGAAGGAAATCATATATCGGGATAGTCCTGTCTAATGCATTGTTTTGTCCTTTCCTATTCTGATTGCTTTGACCACACTGATCCCGAGACTTTACACATGACTTTAAGGGGACAATGCTATAGTGACACATAGTGGTAACTGCACACAAAGATGCAAATGTTTTCATATGACATAGGATTTCATCCAGTCTATCTGCTATGCATTTAATATAAATAGATTATCTAGATTTAAAGCACTAATACATATTTCTGACTACAGTACAGATACACAATTACCTATTTTTCCAACAAAACATCAAAACCACTTTTTAATGGCTTCAGTTTTTACATGTGCATACAACGGCTGCCCTCTTCTGGCAATTTCCAAAATGTCTTATTTTATTTAAACTGTCACAATCAAGGAAACAGGGTTGTTCATTAAAGTGAGAATTGCTAGGAATTACATAATTAGGACAACATTTATTTTTGACCCCAGAATGGCAGTGAGTTCAAGAAGCTGTTACTCCACAAATTAAAAATGACATCCCTGAATATTTTTCAAAATATTTATCTAGTTGCTGTTTAAACATCTGCACAGACTCTGATAAAAAAACATCTCTTCAGGCAGAGAATTCCACATCCTTATTGTTGTTACTAAAAAAGAAAAAATTATTTTGCAAAGGCTAAATCTCCTTTCTTCCAGTCTAAATGTGTGACCTCGAGTCCTATGTATAGTCCTGCTTATGAATTGTGAATTTTAAAATTAAGGCCAAAATAACTAATTCAGAAAAATCTATTCTGTGCTCAGTTTAACTATTTTGGCCTTATATTCACTTTAAATTCCCAGGAATTCTCATCAAATCCAGCCTTTATCCAGCAACTTACCATCTCAATGTAAGCTCATTATCAATAAATGGAATATTTTGCATGTGGCAGTCAGTATAGAGAAAGCATACAGAGAAGAGGAGAAATGACCAATGTTTTTATTTCACATTCTCATTTGCAGTGTCTGCCATGGCTGTTCTTGGACTAAACTAGATTGCTATTTGCTAAAATATTTAGATACATTTTAAAGATTTTTTATATGAAAAGGGTTAAGGCATGCTATAGATGATCAAGGTTTTGTTCAGTGGTAGAATTCCATAGTGTCTTTGCTGTATTTGCATGTCTAAAATCTCCCCTGGCCCACTACGCTATTATAATTATCTTTTTAATGATGCTTATTTTTAGGGACTACTTTTCCACATGTAAAAACTGCAAGTTAAGAAGAGTTGATGAAGTCAAGCTCAGCATCCTTTGTCAACTTTATCATTGGCCATCTTAGTCATTACTCCCTTCCCTCCAGCGTTGTATTACTTCTGGCAGAGGGGCATCATGGATTTTTTGATCCACACAAGTGCAATGGGCATCCATATGAGTGTGCCATTCTTTTCTCTTCTTTGAGATGCATTCTCTGCTCCACATTTATTTTACCTTTGCCCTTACTTACTTTCCCCTTTTGGCTATATTTGTGACATACCCCAATCCAGTTTCAGTTGTACAGTCCCCACTTAAGGCCCTGTCTTTTACTCCCAGGTGTGTTCATTGAAGTGTGTGTTGCAGGAAAAGCCCAGGTGGCTTCTCAGGGAAAAGTCAACAAAAAGCATAGCTTTGCAAAAATTAAAGGAACACTATAAACACCATAACCACTTATGATTCATAAAGAGCCTTCTAAGCGTAAAACGCATCCAGCTCACTTGGAGTGTGGTATGTGTCTTTCTCTCCTTCATTCCCCTCCGAATTAATGATAGCGCTTGATTTCACATATTTTTTTGTGCTATTTATCTGCCACTGTTGAATATATTTTTGACTTGAAAACTGAAGTGAACAGACTACAACAAGTTAATCTCTCTATGGAGGGTAGGCTCAGGGCCGGATTAACATAGGGGCTGATGGAGCTGCAGCTCCAGGCCCAGGCCCATGTAATAGGCCCATTTAAAAAAAAAAAAAAGTTTTTATTTTTTTTACTTTTTATTTTTTTTTTATTTTGCCTCTCTCTACTCACTAATCCACAGGGGAGAAGCTACACAGCACATAGAGTTCAGACAGCAGCTCCCAGCCTGCAGAGACAGACTACAGCTCAGGGAAGTGAGAGATGAGGGGAAAGGCAGCAGGGAAACATGGGAACACTGAGACACTAGGGGACACTGGGAGACTGGGGGATGCTGAGACACATGGGGACGCTGTGAGACATAGGGACATTGGGATAAACATTGGGACATGGAGACACTAGGGACACAGTGTCTCCCAGCCAGTATCCCTAGTGTCTGTATCCCCATGGCTCCCAGCCAGTGTCCCTAGTGTCTCAGTGTCCCCATAGCACCCAGTGTCCCCTAGGCTCCCAGTGTCTGTGTCCCCATGTCTCTCATAGTCTCCATGTGTCCCCAAAGGTCTGTGTCCCTATGTCTCCCAGTGTTCACGTCTCTCAGCCAGTGTCCCTAGAGTCTCAGTGTCCCCATGTCTCCCAGTGCCCCTATGTCTCCCAGCCAATGTCCCAAATGTCTGTGTCCCCATGCCTTCCAGTGTCCCAATGTCTATGTCCACAAATGCCCCCATGTCTCCCAGTGTCTCAGTGTCCCCATGTCTCCCAGTGTCCCATTGTCTCCCAGTGTCTGTTACCATGCCTCTCAGTGTCCCTAGGGTCTTAGTGCCCCCAAATGCCTCAGTGTCTCCAAGTCTCTCAGTGCCTGTGTCCCCATTTCTCTGTGTCCCTAGTGCCTGTGTCCCCATTTCTCCCAGTGTCCCCAAATGTATGTGTCCACATGTCACCCAGTGTCCCCGTGTCTGTATCCACAAGTTCCCCCTTGTCTCCCAGTGTCCCCAAGTGTCTCAGTGCCCCCATGTCTCCCAGTGTCCTCAGGCCTCACTGTTTCCCCATGTCTCTCAGTATCTAGTGACACGAGGGACACTGGGAGAAATGGGGACACAGACACTGGGAGACTAGGGGACTGGGCGCCATGGGGACACTGACACTGTGAAACATAAGAACACTGATGCCAAGCTGGCCTTCCAATTTGTTGGACAGACATGCCCCTTTTTGGGGCATTTTCGCCCTTTTGGCAGTTATGGTCCCATGATTTGCGTCAGTGGCTCACCCTTTTACCCCGCTCATTGACTTCCTGCTTCACTGGACACTGCTGTTAGGGGGTATGGATTTACTTGAAAGATCCTTTGAGTTTCCCTCCAACACCATCTCCATCAGATACATGACGCTTGAGAGGTATGACTGTTTTAGTGTTTTTGGTCGATAAGATTCTGTAATTAGGCCCCATCATAATTGTCAGCACCAGGCCCACTGGGCTCTTAATCTGGCCCTGGGTAGGCTGGCCCTCCGGCTGGGCTTATACAGGCCTCAACGAAAGCTGCACCCACCTACCATTTTGAGGGCTCAGACTAGGGACGCAGCGAAATGAAAATTCTGGGCCAAAACCGAAAATTCAGGATACCCCTGGCTGAAAACAAAAATTACTTTTTCCCCAAATGATTTTAAAAGTTTTTTCTATAAACAAAATAAAAAGATAACACACAGTAATAAAAAACGTATGAGTTTAGCATAAAAAGGTATAAAGTAAGACCCATTTGATAGCAATAAGAGCATGTCAGACCTTATGTAATGTCACACTACAATTAAATACAAAACTCTCTCAATAGGCAGACACTTTATGAACATTGCAGGAAAATCAATTAGATAATGCAACAGGCATGTGTTAATACTGCCCTCCCACAAGTCATTAACCCCTTAAGGACACATGACGGAAATATTCCGTTACAATTCCCTTTTATTCCAGAAGTTGTTAAACAAAATGCATTTTTCATTCAATATGCATGGCACATGCTCTGTCTCTACAGGAGAATCGAACAGGCAGACATGTTAAACATTCTGACATAGAACTTCACACAATGTTACTAATATTCTGAGTCCGAATGTTCTATGGACAGTTGGAGTAGTGTAAAAGCAATTCCAGAGTTTAGTAAATGGAGCCGTCGTCACTATGTAATTTAAATTAATGTCTCTGACGATTGGAGCCTACTGGCAAGATATACTTCATTGTGTGTCCAATACTCACCGGCTAAAACCTAAAGATGAATTTGTTAACAGTTACATGGTTAATTGTCACGTGAGAATCAGCAAATGTTTCAGTATTTCATGTAATGGATCACACTATGTTTCACTAACCGTTTAATGTACTTTGTATATCTACCAATGAATGTCCAATCGATTTCTCTGCAAAATAAAGAATTAAAAAAAAAAGTCCCTGATGCTGATTTTTCATCTTTAGAAGTTTACATAGTTACATAGCTGAAAAGAGACTTGCGTCCATCAAGTTCAGCCTTCACACATGTGCTTTTGCTGTTGATCCAAAAGAAGGCAAAAAACCCAGTCTGAAGCGCTTCCAATTTTGCTACAAACTAGGAAAAAATTCCTTCTTGACCCCAAAATAGCAGTCAGATGTCTCCTTGGATCAAGCAGCTATTACCCCACTAATTAGAAATTATATCCCTGTATGTTATGTTTTTGCAAGTATTTAAGTTGGCCTCAGAATTTTTTTTTTTTTACAGAACCCACAGTCTGTTACCATGGTGAATAGCATATGTTCTCCCTTAAAGGACCACTCTAGTGCCAGGAAAACACTCGTTTTCCTGGCACTAGAGTGCCCTGAGGGTGCCCCCACCCTCAGGGACCCCCTCCCGCCCAGCTCTGGAAAGGGGAAAGGGGTAAAAACTTACCTTTTTCCAGCGGTGGGCGGAGAGCTCTCCTCCTCCGATCCTCCTCTTCTCCTCCCCGTCGGCTGAATGCGCACGCGCGGAAAGAGCTGCGCGCGCATTCAGCCGGTCACATAGGAAAGCATTCATAATGCTTTCCTATGGACGCTTGCGTGCTCTCACTGTGATTTTCACAGTGAGAATCACGCAAGTGCCTCTAGCGGCTGTCAGTGAGACAGCCACTAGAGGAAATAGGGGGAAGGCTTAACCCATTCACAAACATAGCAGTTTCTCTGAAACTGCTATGTTTATGAAAAAATGGATTAACCCTAGAAGGACCTGGCACCCAGACCACTTCATTAAGCTGAAGTGGTCTGGGTGCCTAGAGTGGTCCTTTAATGAATATGGTTGTCAGAGAAGGGCCATTCCTGCACTAAACACATGATATTAGACAATGGAGTAAAATGCCTTCCAGCCCAGAACTAGTCACACACACTCTCCTTGCAGCCATGGGATAACATGGGGCCTCTGGGAAGTCTGATTGGGGAGCTGGCTGTTGTAGAGGAGTGCCATTCCTAGCAAATCTCTATAGGACTACGCTACCCATCACACTCAGCCAACCAAAGAAGTGATCTGTGACTGAGCACCGTGGGAAGTGGGGTCCACAGCAGCCAGAGAGTTTCCTGTTCCACTCACCGCTCCCGAGCTGTTCCACTGGCAAAGATTGCACAGCAAGATTGCACAGCAAATGCTGATGCCAATCATTAATTGTGGGGATGTAGTATATGCACCTGCACTGCAAACCCACCTTAATAAACTCAGTACATTGTATAACTCATTCTGCCGATTTGTGCTACAATGTAATTACAGGACTCACCATTGTGACATGCTAAAATAACTAAACTGGCTGTCGCTGGAATCCAGACGCACCCTTCATCTTTCCAGCCTTGTGTTTAAGAGGTTTTCTGGAAAGCTCCCACCCTACCTGAGCAGAATGCTCTCCCCGGCTATTTCCACCTCTTATAACTGCCGATCCAGTACCAGCATACAAAAAGAAAGCAGCCCGATCCTCCTTTTCCTACAGAGCTCCGCAATTATGAAATGACCTCCCGCACACTTTCAAACCTTCCCCAAGCCTAAAGTCCTTTAAGAGATCCCTCTCTACACACCTCAAAACAGACTGCACCGGACATGGTTGATTATATATTTCCTACCTGTACTATGTTAAAATTTGTGTATGCTGTGTATCAATATTGTTTTTGTATTTTATTGTACCCTATTGTATCAATGCAATGTTTTGTGGACCCAGGACATACTTAAAAAATGAGAGAACTCTCCATGTATATTTCCTGGTAAAATATTTTATAAATAAATAAATAATAAATGTTCCAGTGAAACAGGCTAATGGAATACTCTAAATCAATTACTTTTGTGAGTTGTATTAGTTGTGACAGTGATGCAGAAGAAGGATTTCCCTGTTTAAGTTGTAGCACTACTTTTTTTTTTATTTCTCATAGTGACAGAATAAAGCAGGAGATCTGATAGAACACACAAGTAACTTGGTAATAGATTTAAAGAATGCTTTGCTGCAAAATCTTTGTTGCTGATCTAATCCTAAAATTTCAGCACCTCTGCCAGCTCTAGCACTCAGCATTTTACTCCCTACATTGAAGTACCAGATGGTATGCTACAAAGTAAAAAACAAACCAAAAAAAAAAACCTGAATGTGCAAGCTTGGGAAGGAGATGGGTGAGGCACATGAACCCAGGAAAGCAAGTTCATACTAAAAAACTGCCTGGAAATAATTTTTGCACAGTCCTCAAATGTATTTAACAATGACTAGCAAAGTGGCATCTGAATTAGCAAAACCATACAAAATCGCCATCATTCTAATTCAGTCAACTGCAACAAATTAAAGGGTCATAGAGCTATATATATAATATACCATCTTACAAAATAATCTTAAAATTGTGTTTTCACCTTTAGTGATCTTTCCATTTTTTGTAAATACCCCAAAGATGAGATCCTTAATATGTGTGCAGTAAGCAGGAAGGGCAGAGTGGGGGTGGGGGTAAAGGCAAATATACCGGAACCTCGAGGCTGTAAGAGCACAGCGTTCTACGCAAGATACTCCATAGACCAACTCTAACAATAAAGTGAGAAGTTGCCCATTCCTCATAGTCATCTAATGGAACTGACCAAACTTGACAGCAGAATCTCAACGTTGTTAATTTTATTCAACATCAAACTTGTACATAAGACAAAGTAGCTCCTATTCAATGAAATTTCAAAGCATTCAATGAGTAATTTATGAAGATATAAAAATTGTATTGTAGTGACAATCATATTAAAAGAGGAACTGCCACTACTCTGAAAGTTAGGCCGTTGATTAAAAACACTGAAAAAACCCTATAACTTTTGTTTTCTCATGCGATGATAATATATTTTATAATATATTATATGATATAATAATTCTAATAGGAGCCTGTGACTTCCTGACACACACACACACACACATACGCTCTCTCTCTCTCTCTCTAAATGAAGAATTACACACATTTTTATCTTAGGTCCCTGTCATTCATTGTTGTAAGCTCTGTACTTTGTACCTGGCAGTTAGCACCGAGAAAACATACACAGAAGAGAAAAAGCAAAAATTAATGTTGCTCTTTCTCATTTGCAATATTTGCCCTGGCCTTGCCTTGCCTGGATTACGATGCCACATAAATGGAAAACAAAATGAAGCATCACAAGAAAAAATATTTTATTTAACTGTGTAAATGCCAGATGTGTCAGTATCACTTTAAAGATTTACCAATGGACATCACAGTGCAGTTAATACATGGCATGCCGAGGGATAACATTGAATCTCTCTATGCTGACTGACAAGGGCAAATAGCGGAGTTTTTAGCAACTACTAACAAGGAACAAAGATGGAGTTGCTTAGTTACAAGACAGAGTAAAATACAGCAGTGTGGTTTTCTATATTTAATTTTATTTTTCACATCTTTTGAGCATATTTGTTAGAATAGGTAAACAGAATATTAAGCCTCCTGGTAACTGGCCGTTCCATTTAAGTTATGGACACTGTACACAAGTGAAACAAACATATCCACCCAGATAAGCAAATCATTGAATGCCATGTACACACATTGAATGGTTGTACACAGATATGCACAATTTTAACATTAACAAACTTGTTGAAAACTCAACAGGACAGGATGGACATTTGCAGATGATAACTGTGTACGCAATTTAAAAATGATTATTTTTTAACCCCAGATAAAATTTGCCTTTGACCAGGACTCAAGAGAAATTTACAACGATTTAAAGGTACACTATAGTGACCAGAACAACTACTGCTTAATGGAGTTGTTCGGGGGTATATAGCCAGTCCCTGTAAACATAGAAAAGGCAGTGTTTACATTGCTCCCTAAGGTCACTCAGATGACCACTAGAGGTGCTTCCTGGGTCAGTGCTGCACAACATGCAGCATTAATGCTCAGTGTCTCCACACTCTGCATGGAGACGCTGAACATTCCTCATACAGGTGCACTGATTCATTGCATCTCTACGAGGAGATGCTGACTGGCCAGCCCTGGTGGAACCACATGGAGATGGAATAAAAGCAATGTTTAATCTTATTTAAGGGGGGACCGAACACCTAAATATTGATTTTAACACTATAGGGTCAGGAGTAGACGTTTGTATTCCTGACCCTATAGTGTTCCTTTAATTATCTTGTCACACCCAATAGAAATCTTTACAGCGGCGATGTCGCAACTCAAAGCGTAGCCTTATGGGAAGTGTCTCACAGGCCGTGTGAGTTACTGATGCCATGTCCCATAGAAATCCCATCCTGAAAGTTAACCAAAGTGAATTCAGAGAATTGGTGGTGGTAGCTTTCGATGATAAATGCTACACCTTCTCTACAGCTTTGAAATAGAGAATTGTAAATTGCCATTATGTAACACAATCTGATTACAGACAGTGCCTTAAAACAAAACAACATTTTTTTACAAACATTATTCTGGAGCTGCGCTGGCTATTAGCTCAAGCTGTAACCTCACCACTTCATTAATGTGCTTCATCTAACTTTCTGCCTACTAAGCAACCTAACCACCATTGTTACAAATGCAGATTAAAGGGGAATTACATTGAGATGAAAGATGGGAACACTGCACTACCTTCAGAACAAGGATACTAAGCTGGACCGGAGGAAGGCCAGACCTGTCATATAGCTAATTGACAGATAATTGTCCAGGCACACAAGGTTCAAGCAGATTTATTAGGAGAATTTACAGGCTGCAGGAAAGCTAAAACATGCACCCTGAACTATCATGTGGGCTTCCATGCCTTTATTGGTCCTTTGCTCTTTTGCACAATATGGGTAAAACATACACTTTTTCCTAAGAGGAGAAGATTGGTGATCACAGTATTATTTAGTCCAGGAATTTACCCCACACAAACATTGTTTTTGTAAATTCTATAATAAATTAGATGTTCTTGGTGGATAATGGGTGATATGTAACAGCAGATTTTATATGGAGAACCGGTACAGAATGCATGTCTGTGCACCTATTTTCCTAAAACTGAATCTCAATTGAAAAATTTAACAGTTTGAGTAGCTAGATGAAAGAATTGCTGCATTGGGGTTGTTTTTCAGTTAAACAATTTTGACCTTAAAAATTGATATTCACTGTGAATTCACGTTAATTCTCACTGAACTTTTCCAGTGTCACTGTGCCAAATAAATATGGAGCCGATCTATATAGATGATGCACTGTCCATGGAAAAAGGCTGCGAATAAAGGCATGAATAAATTGAAATTGAAATAAAAAAAAAAAAAAAATATATAACTCTCTGAAGTCTGAGAACGACTATTTGATATAGCCATGATTCACTGATTAAACAGAAAAGTATAATAAAAAAACAAACAAAAAAAAAAAAAACACGTAGTATAAACTTTAACCTAACTTACATAATGTATTATTTTGGAATTATCCAGGGCAGAACAATAAAAAGAAATAAAAGACTCTGCAGTTAGCTGCCTTGTAACATTTTTGGTTTATTGACAGAATGGAGCAAAGCAGACTCAATTCGACAAAGAGTTCTGAAAAACGTGGGTGGCGCTGTGAGGCGGAGAAAAACACTATATATGAACTATTATTACATATGTCCCTTTATGCTGTTCTTATTTTATTTAACAATTGTTTTTAAACCTTATTTTTGAAAGTTACGGTTTTGTATTTGAAAGATTTGGTAGAAATGTACCACTTGAGCCTTCTATGTCTGTTTTCTTGTGTGTTGTTAAACTGTCATCATTATATCATTATGATAGTGAACTATGGGAGGGGGGGGAGGGGGGGAGACAGGGAAACCTGCATTATTGAACATTGTAGGGGTAAAAAGAAAAAGAAAAAAAAGACATTATTGTCACAAACCTGTTAGCTTTTAAAGCATTGCTAAAAATCCTCAACTATTAGCACCGAATTCCATGTTTGTTTACTCATCAGATTATTTCGTTTTAATTTCTTCACTTGTTCCTTCATGGTTTGTATTTTATATTTCTGTCTCTGTGCACGGCGTGTTAAACGTCTTATTTTCCGCTTCAGTTTCATGATACCAGGGTTTAGACTTGAAAAAGGAATGTCATTTTCAGTTTCACTGCATGCAACAGAGTAGTTGTGATCAACATGGTCACCGGGACTGCTCGCTTCGGAGTTCGGAAGCTTGTCGTCAGAGTTTATTGCATTGCAGCTTTTTTCTTGTGATTTTTGGATCTTCTTTGGATTTCTTCTTTTTAAAATAAGCTTTTTATCATTATCTGGCAATACACTGAAGACAGAAGGCACCGCGTCTGTTCGGAGGCAAGGAACCAATGTTCCTGGGAGCAAAGTGAAGTCATTTTCCGTAAAATGGTCACTACAGAGGGTATCAGATGGTTTCCAGTTTCTATGTTGAAATGAAGCAATCCATTTTTCAAAACGATCACGATCTTTGATAGGAAAGCTGACAAAAACAAAAAAGATTATAATTACATTGAATTACACTTTTATTGAGTTACATTATTTAATAATTTAACTCTGCTTCTTGAAGAAGGAACAAACTCCTCAAACATTTAATCTAGTAAATTATTCTTAGAGTCTGGAAATTCACTTTTTTTTTTAAAGAAGAGAAAAAAAACATAAAGAAACGTATTTTTGGTAAAAAGGATTGCTGCTTTGCCCATTGCGTTGGCATGCGATCTCTCCTTTCAAATAAACAAAGACAAAGAGATATTTCTGCAGAATTTCCATCATGCATACTTGACAGAGAAAACAATCTACCACATCAGGATTTTTCAGCTGCTTATCTGAAATATTAACAAAACAAAATAAACCTTGACAGGATCATAAAAATATATTTCACAAGTGACAGGAAAGCAAGTTATCCATTATCACGAGAAAATGCACATCTAGTGGGATAATACATCCTGTTACCTGCCTTAAAATAATAGAGATTGGGGAGGGGTTTCTGAATGACATTTAGATCCCAAGTCTCAATAGAACCAATGACACTGCACCCACCCTAAAACTAGTTAAAGGTAGCATTGAAACGGGGGCCTCCTGTAGCACTAATCTCACTTCCTCTACTCCCTTGTCAATCTTCAGTCACTGGAGCACGGCATTATCACTGAGAAATCTGCCACGGCTCCACCTGAGCGAGAAGGTGAAGGGAGATCTGTGACACTAATACAGATGATTTTGCTCACTTCCACTAGGAAAAGCAAAATGTGGACTCTCTTCCTCGGGGTGGGCAGTGGAGGAAACAGATGTCTCGGGGGAAAAACATTTCAAGCCTGGATTCCCTTGCGGTTTGGCATGGCTACTGTAGTCGTCCTTTTTTTAAAATTAACTGGATTGACAAATCCTATCAGCTGCTAATACATATGATGATAATAATACATTATTTTTTTAGTGTTTGTACTGGATGCTATAGATAAACCTTTTCACAGAATCTTAAAAAATAAGTTTAGTTTCCAAATAAATTCTGTTAGGAGAAAAAGCTGAGTATATATTCAGTAAGTAAAAAAAAAAATGCTTAATGTATAAAGATGACAGATATAATGACATTAGCTGAAAAATAGACTAATTATATTATTATAATAATAATAATAAAAAGTATTTTCTGTAGTTATTTTTGGTCCAATACAATCAATGTGTGTACTTGTATTTCATAAAGAAATACAGGACACACACCATGGATCTAATCTTCTCCTGGAGGTCAATCCAATTGGCACAACATGGGCAATACACTTGGGTGTATATAGCCCATGTTCTGCAAAGTATTTTTAGGGCGTTTGGTCCATAAGTTGCAGAATTCATTTAATATTATCAAATAAATTTAAAGTGTTGCCAGGCAGTTGTTGTACATTGGAGAACATAACATGTACATATTATATATGCTTCCTGGTTGCTTATTGCTATATCTAGGGTTGCCATCTGACTGGTATTTGGGGCTGTGTGGCCGGTGCCGGTATTGCAGGAATACCGGCAATGCAGTGGCCGGTATTTCTGTCTGATGGAACTCTGAATGGCTCTCCCAGATCTGCAGGTATCTCTCCCCATGCTCCCTGAGACAGGCAGAGTGGGGAGAGATACACAGTTGCAAATCTGGGAGATCCTCTCAGATCGATATTTAGCTCCGCCCCCTTCCTACTGCTTCCTCTCCTCACTCACACTCAGTGAGGACCAGGGCCGTCTTTAACGCAGGGCAAGAGGGGCAGCTGCTCCGGGCCCAGTTGTTCCTGGGGGGGCCGAAGGCAGCTGCCTCTTGAGCCCCGATGCCCACAATAATATGTTACATATTTTTTTTCCCTCCCGAGTCCTTCACTATGCGAGAGGCATCGCGCATAGTGAAGGAGTTGAAAGACTTACTTGCGCCTCCTCCTGACCTCCCCTGTCTAATGTTTACGCGTGTTACCATGATGTCAAGCAGAGGCGGAGTTGCGGCAACACTATGGCGAGCCCGGTCTCCCCCAATTGCAGAGCGGCGCCGCACACCATGAACCCTGAGCCCAGGCCCCAGAGCACTGATCCCTGAGCCTGCTGTCTTCAGAACTGTAAGTATTTAAATTACAGTAAATCACTGAAGATAAATTACTTGGTTGTTTTATGGGGGTAAAGGGGCTGGGTGGTTGGAGAAGAGGGAGTTGGGGGGCGGGGTTAGTACTGTACTATCTATCTACACATTGTTTACAAAAATAAAAGTAATCTGTAAAATACAAAGTATTTGTGTCAGAAGTTGTGCTTTTTTAATTTTTAGAATAATGATACAGCCATTTTATTTCATATATTTGTGCGAATATCGGTGCTGGTTGGAGGGGGTGAGGGGCAGTATTAGACAATCTGTATATGAATAAATAAAAAAATATAAAATTTTGTATTTTACATATTACTTTTTATATATATTTTTTTATACATATACAAAGTAATCTGCAAAGTACAAAATGTTTGTGTCAGACGTTGTGCCTAAAATCAAGCTAGGAATGTGCATATTTTATTTATTTAAATAATTTTTTAAATAATGATACAGACATTTTATTTCATCCATTTGTGCGGATTCATTTTTTCTTTATATTTAAGGGGCACTACAGTCACCAGAACCACAACAGCTAAACATAGTAGTTCTGGTGTCTATAGCATGTCTTTGCAAGCTTTTTAATGTAAGCACTGCCTTTTCAGAAAATAAAGCAGTATTTACAATACTGCCTAGGAATACCTCTAGTGGCCACTCATCAAACGGCCACTAGAAGTGCTTCCTAGTCCAGTGTTGCACAACGTGCAGCACTGGCATTCACGCTGAATACTTATGCGAAATGCATTTATTCAATGCATCTCGATGAGGAGATGCTGATTGGTGCACCGCAGTGTTTTGCCACGCATGCGCAATAGCCTCCCAATGCTTTCATATGGGAAAGCAGTGGGTTGGCTGTTATATACTCATGCACTGCACATTTTTGTGTGTGTTGTGGTGGAGGGTGTGATTGCATGCTAGGGTGTGGGAAGGCAGGACCCAGGGGGCCCAGGTAAATTCTTGCCCAGGGTCCAATTAATATTAAAGACTCACATACACACTCAGACAGACACACACACAGATACTGACAGGCACACTCACTGACAGACTCACACATTTTTATTTATGTCCACCCAGACTCCCTACCTTTGGGAGAGCTGGAGTGGATTCTTTCCCTGGGGTCCAATGGGGCTTGTGTAATCTTCATGCTCTGCTCCCTCCACACTGTTTATTGATTCCGAGGCCTGAGTGAGTTCATATTCAGGTTCATGGCACCACAGCAAGCTGCGTGAGGGAGCAGAGCAATAAGCGCAGTAAGATTTCTGCTACCTCGCAGCCCGGCTCCACGCGACCCCAGCCAGCCAGCCGCCTTCGTGCTCCCTTAGGCTGACAAACACCCAGGCTCCAGGACAATATTCCTAGTCGCCAGTTCGACTTGGGATTTGTCAAGTCCTGCCTTACCAAAACCCAGGTGGGTTACTGTCACCATGAGGAAAGTCCAGTCTACCCAAATGAGGACTTTTTGATTGATCTGGGTGGACCAGATCTGGAACAACCCTCTGCATGCGCATGGAAAGGACCTTGGTAAAGCGAGGCCCATATTCAGCAATGAGATGGGCCTTTAACTGGAGCATTGACATGGGACCTTCCCCTCTTTCGGGAGTATTAAAGTGGTAATGTCACGCCGAACTTACCTTTCTCTTATTGTGTCCACTTCTCTTCCTCTCTCAGAATCTGTTTTTCTTTTCTGATCTACTTTTCTTTAAAACAGAAGATGAAGTAGGGACTACTTTGTCTTATGTATTTTTCCTAAGCCTGACTTTCTCTGACCCAGGGAGGAGCTTTTGTCATCTCCATTTCCTGTATCAGACAAAGTTCCTGTGTCATAAAAAGTATGTCAGCTCCATTTCCTGTGTCAAAGTACTTGACACAGGAAATGGAGCTGACTTAAGCTGTTCCTTTAGTCTAATAGAATCAAGTGTACAAAAAAATACATAAAACAAAGTAATCCCTACATAACCTTCGAAATAAAGAAAAGAAGAACAGATTCTAAGAGAGGAAGAAAAAAACAATAAAAGAAAGGTCAGTTCGACATGACAGTGCCGCTTTAAGTATAGAACATTCTTTAGCTCTCTACAGGTTTACCATACTGAGCACTAAAATGTCACTAAAAACAAACTGGAATTTAAACAATGTCAGATTATCACAAGGTGAACTATTGATACACTAGATACCTGAGCAAGGCTTTTCAGAAACAAAGTTTAAATGCGTCTTACGAGATTTGGAGATGCCCTCAGTAAAGGAAATGTCTCGATACAATCAAAACAGACAAATTTACTCAGAAAAGTATTAAAGAATTGTATATGCATTTCATAAAAGTATTATAAAATATAAGTGATAACAAAAGTCTAATTATGCTAGAATAATCAATTTATTTTTAACCTTTTTAGTAAAATGCATTAGATAAACAAACAATCAGAAATATACCTGAAAAATTGTTTGCCGCTTTCTTTTAAATAACGACTATTGCAACCACACGCAGCACAAGTCATTTATGTGTTTTCGTCCTCAAGGGAATATGTATCTAAATGATTTTAAAAAAACAAAACAAAAAACAAAGAAAATAATAGCATATGAATCAGTGTTTTATTACTCTGTAAAAATGTTTTTTTTACAAATGTTTGATAGGGTGTTTGCACAAGCTACTCATGGAAAAATAATATATGTCAGGAAACATAACATGAGAAGTGTGACAATATTTAAAAAATACTAATTCCCACATTTGTTAGTTAAAACCAAATAAAAAAACTGAATTAGATTGCAAACATAAACAAGATATACATTATCTCACAAAATACACATCCCAAAAACAATGTTAGAGATCATCATAAAAGGTAATCAAGGGAAAACATGGTACCAGGGGCCTTGTTAGGTTCCAGAAACACCTGGGGCTTGAGCCAAAGAAAAATGTGATGACCCATATCTTAACATGGAGGTGGGGATAAGCTGATGAAACTCAAGTGCCTAAATAAGTGATTGTAGTAGAATGTCTCAAGTGATAAATATACCACTCCGACCCAACAATGGTACAACAAGATTGACTGGAACATATATAATCTTGACAATTAGCTATGCCCTCATTGCGTCTCTGGTTTACCAGGATAGAGGAGCTGATATTTGGCTCCTCTCCCCTCAATCAGACCTATACTGGGATATGTGTACAATGGTTTGTCACAATGATGACGACAGACTTTCAGGAGCTCTTATACAGTCCTTGACCTGCCAACTATCCTACTTTGGATGGTTAGAGCTGTGATCTACATCCCCGAGACCCTGAAACTCCTTTCCTCTCAACTCCCTCCTTCTCTGAAAAGGCAGCATTTACATTACAAAACCTGCAGGGACATGCTATAGACACCAGAACAACTACATTAAACTGTAGTAGTTCTGGTGAATATAGTGTCCTTTTAAAGCTAATGATACCTGCACTAATGATTGGATTGAACAATGTTGCGCTATGCCTTTCTTTGTACTACGTTTGCTTGACTGGTAAAGTTTTTGTCTGTGACAACTTCAATTTCAATAAACATTTCACACACAAAAAAAGAAGATATATAATATTTTTTGACTAACAAGGGTTGTCAGTGTTTCATTATGCATGTGGTTATTAAAGTTTTGACTCGTATTTTAATTGTCTACACTCATTTGGATCTCCCAACATAATTCTCATTTAAGACCTTGCTGAAATAAAAGCATGTTAAAGGATTTCTCCATGCATCAAAACTGCTACAGCCCACTATAGTGTTTATGATGTAAGGAGTATACTTGCTCTGTTTCACAATAGTGGGGTAAACTCTTTTACAATGTTTGCCTTCTTACCTGGGTCCCAGTCAGGCACCAAGTCACCTTCCATGTCTGGTGACATGCAGCTGGCCTTTGAAGAAATGCAGATATCATTCCCTCCACCATTCGGATGAAAGCGTTAGCCAATCAATAGAAGTTTGTGCATAAAAATTATGCACAGAATTGACATTAGCCTGTAACTCTTATTACATAGTTACATAGCTGAAAAGAGACTTGCGTCCATCAAGTTCAGCCTTCCTCACATTTGTTTTTTGCTGTTGATCCAAAAGAAGGCCAACCCCTCGCCCCCCCCCCACACACCCCCCCAAAAAATAAAATAAAAACAGTTTGAAGCACTTCCAATTTTGCAACAAGCTAGGGGAAAAAATCCTTCTTGACCCCAGAATGGCAGTCAGATTTATCCTTGGATCAAGCAGTTATTACCCTACATTGAAAGATTATATCCTTGAATATTCTGTTTTTGCAAGTATGCATCTAGTAGCTGTTTGAACATTCCAGGTGGAATAATGAGGCCCTTGGAGGTGGAGCTACACATCTGGCAGCAAAGGGATTAAAATCTGTATGTTAAGCATTTCATAGTGAAACAATGCATATACCCATGTCTCCCAGCAGTCCTCATTTCGGCAGGAGAGTCACAATTTTCAGGTCCTGCACCACTTTTGGGGACACCAGGGAACTCTCGCACATCATTATAGTGCTCACACTATGTTCAGGGCACTAAGACTCTGCTGGTAGCACTGAAAGGCAATTCAGGGCAGACCCTGCAGTAAGCACTGTTTCAGTGCAGAGCACATCTGGAAAGTATTCACATCAGAATGACCTGCCAGTAGAAAGTCTGCCCCTTTTGGTCAGAGCCAGTGATGCAATTGTGTCACTGGCCTGGTCCCATTATCCCATCTTGATTTGTTGATGGCCGAAGTTGGGAGGTATATATACAGACTCCGTGCACCATTCAAATTACTGAAGTGGTCATGGTGTTTGGAGTAACCCTTTAAAGCAGGCAAAGTTTCTCAAAGAAAAGCAATGAATTAGTGAATCAAAGAGGGTGTTGCATGTGTGCCAAGTGTCATTATTGCTTCTCTACAATCTGATTGAACACAGAAAATCAAGTGTTATGATCTCACTGAAGGAGAATCTGGTTGCAGTTAGGAGACAAGTCTGATGCTGGAACAAAGGTAAATTTAAAGGAACACCACAGCATTGGGAGTACAAACATGTATTCCTAATACTAATGGGCTGTCAGCAAATAGTGTATGTAATACACACATACATACACATATACACACACACACACACACACACACACACAATTAATTTGATGTACAAACACATTTATTCTACTGTAATGAACCATTAAAGTTGCATTTCAACAACTCTACAAACAGCCTGTCCACCCTGCCCCGACTCCTGATCCCATACCTCCCAGACTGGATAATTAATGTTCAATAAATGAGCATGGTTAGTTATGTTTTCAGTGCTGCTATTTTGGCCTCAAATCTATGCAATTCAGATTCTATTGAATAAAGTTTAATCCTGCAGCAGAAACAATATGGGCCATGACATTTAGGCTACCTATATAAACTATTACGTTTATCTGGACAGTGCTTCCTGGACACCCATCCATGAAGTTCACTAAGCATCAAGGGAAATATAGTTTAAAACTGCTGAAGCTACATACTTTAGCAAAATGAATAAAAATAAAGACTTTTGTATTTGTTATGTCTAAACAATGCCTTGCAACACACTGAAACTCAGTCTGCAGACATAGGCCAAAGAAAAAAGCCAAAGTGCAAAAATTGCTGAAGCCTTTCCAATGTCAAGTGATTTATTTGTGTCTAAAATTTGCAATTTGTCTTTCCATCCACCACAGTTCACGGTTTATTGAATAAACTTCAATGCAATAGTGTGTCTTACTATTACTGCTGTGAATGTGGCAGTCTTCCAGTGTAATGAGTGGCTCTATTCAAGCTGTTTAATACAATACGCTATAATGCTGAACTATAATTAACCTGTACGCGATAAACATTCAAATAATATCATTTAAAAAAAACACAAGCAAAGATTACAAACCAACAAAATGGCTACTTGTCGTCTGTGCGAGCCAGGTCTGCGAGACACTGATAGCAGGGCACACCTCTCCGCCACCGGATATGCAACCTGGTAACTGATCTCTATGGTAGAGCAGCCACTCTAGCCAGCCTCTAAGCTCTCTATGACACTTTCGTTTTGCCTTCAGAATTCCCTTACTGACTGCTTCCTGGTGCAGTGAGCGGACAGTACCTGACCAGGACGAACTCTCTATGACAGTGAGCGTCTCTCTTGCCAGTCATCTCGCTGCTCCGGGCTGCCGGAAGTGAGTGTGACACGGAATGGCGGAGAGTCCTGCGGCTGAAGCGATCATACTACCGGGAGCCGTAGGTGGTGTGGGGTTGGTGTCTCCTCTCAGCGGCCTGCAGACTCCTGGTACATCGCACCTGGCCACTTCCTCGGTATGGGACCCAACAGCCAGCACGGATTGGGACAACGAGAGGGCGTCAACTCAGTGTGTGCTACGCATTAAACGGTGGGGTCCTGCCCTATCTCCCAGCATTCATACATAAGGGCCATAGAAATGTGTGTGGGATCGCCAGTATTGCTGGACTACCGCTCCCTTGTACCCAACAGGCCTCTAACAACATAGACCAAGAATACTGGAGTGCCAAAAACACAACTTTAAATTATAGAACGTGGTTCAGTAAACAAACATTATATGGGCATAGATAGAGAGCGACCATAGGAGGCCCATATATCACCCTGCTATATATATATATATATATATATATATATATATATATATATAATTTTATTGGCAGGGTGATATATGGGCATCTTATGCTTTTTCATACGCTTTACAGGGTTATTCATTAAAGTGAGAATTGTCGAGAATTCAAAGTGAAATTTAAAGCCAAAGTAGACAAAATGGAAGCAAAAATGACTTGACAATTTTTACAGTTTGGCTATATTGACCTTTTAAAGTCCCCAAAACAACTTTAGCTTAATGTACCAGTTTTTTGTGTTTAGATTCTTCCTCTTTAGTTTCACTGCTCAGTTCACTTTCATTTAGGAGTTAAATCTCTGTTTGTTTCTGTTTATGCAGCCCTGGCACCACCTCCCCTGGCTGTGATTGACACAGCCAGCAGGAAAACAGAATTGAGCAGTGAGACTGCATGATCTATAGACAAAAACATATTAATTAAAGGACCACTCTAGGCACCCAGACCACTTCAGCTTAATGCGGTGGTCTGGGTGCCCGGTCCCTCTAGGACTAACCCTTTTTTTTTTTTTTTTTATCAGAGAAACTGCTATGTTTATAATAGGGTTAATCCAGCCTCCAAATCCTCTAGTGGCTGTCTCATTGACAGCCGCTAGAGGCGCTTGCATGATTCACACTGTAAAATGAGTGAGAGCACGCAAGCGTCCATAGGAAAGCATTGTAAATGCTTTCCTGTGAGACCGGCTGAATGCGCGCGCAGCTCTTGCCGCGCATGCGCATTCAGCCGAAAGGGAGGATCGGAGGCGGAGAGGCGGAGGAGAGCTCCCCGCCCGGTGCTGGAATAAAGGTAAGTTTTAACCCTTTACTCTCCCCAGCACCCGGCGGGAGGGGGTCCCTGAGGGTGGGGGCACCCTCAGGGCACTATAGTGCCAGGAAAACGAGTATGTTTTCCTGGCACTATTGTGGTCCTTTAAGCTAAAGTTGTTTTGGTGACTATAGTGTCCCACTTTATAAGAGTGTAGATTTCTATTTGAATCCATACATTTTTACAAATGTGAAGTATGTGACCTTCAGTATAATATTTTATAGTTTAATTTACACAACATATGACTCAGAATAAATTAATATAAATGATAAATCTTTTACAATGTATTAATAAGGACAAATACAAAGTTCTTTATAGCATTCATGACATTAATGATGTGTATGTTAAATAGGGTGGTGAGTACCATACACTTTTCTTTGATTCACAGTACAGTTCTGGTTTTACTTTGTATTCTCTCTTTGCAGCAATAAATCATTGTCTTGTGTTCTTTTTCATCCTGTAGTGATATCATGACTATTTATAAAGAACCTCCCCCAGGAATGGTTGTGGTGCCAGATCCTCATGACATGACAAAGGTAAATATAATAGATACCTGTAACTGTGTAAGATGGATGGGTGTCCTTGTGTGATGGCATTGATTAAAAAAGTTATTCATATAATTCTTAGAGTTGTGAATGCTTTTACCATTCAGATATATATACAGCTCAGGCCGTGCACTAAAAGGTGTATTGTTGATAATTTAAAGTGAAATGCAAATATTCGATCAAATAGATGAATTGCAAAAAATCGTCAAATCATCCATGTTTTCAGTTCGGCTGTTTTGGCCAGCAATTTTATGTCCTTTTGAATTCCAGAAATAACTAATAATACTTATATTCTATAGTAACAATTTGAATTTTCAGAGCTCTAATCTCCATATCCGTTATAGTGACTGTATGTCCTAAAGACAATACAAGACATACAGGGAGTGCAGAATTATTAGGCAAGTTGTATTTTTGAGGATTAATTTTATTATTGAACAACAACCATGTTCTCAATGAACCCAAAAAACTCATTAATATCAAAGCTGAATATTTTTGGAAGTAGTTTTTAGTTTGTTTTTAGTTATAGCTATTTTAGGGGGATATCTGTGTGTGCAGGTGACTATTACTGTGCATAATTATTAGGCAACTTAACAAAAAACAAATATATACCCATTTAAATTATTTATTTTTACCAGTGAAACCAATATAACATCTCAACATTCACAAATATACATTTCTGACATTCAAAAACATAACAAAAACAAATCAGTGACTAATATAGCCACCTTTCTTTGCAAGGACACTCAAAAGCCTGCCATCCATGGATTCTGTCAGTGTTTTGATCTGTTCACCATCAACATTGTGTGCAGCAGCAACCACAGCCTCCCAGACACTGTTCAGAGAGGTGTACTGTTTTCCCTCCTTGTAAATCTCACATTTGATAATGGACCACAGGTTCTCAATGGGGTTCAGATCAGGTGAACAAGGAGGCCATGTCATTAGATTTTCTTCTTTTATACCCTTTCTTGCCAGCCACGCTGTGGAGTACTTGGACGCGTGTGATGGAGCATTGTCCTGCATGAAAATCATGTTTTTCTTGAAGGATGCAGACTTCTTCCTGTACCACTGCTTGAAGAAGGTGTCTTCCAGAAACTGGCAGTAGGACTGGGAGTTGAGCTTGACTCCATCCTCAACCCGAAAAGGCCCCACAAGCTCATCTTTGATGATACCAGCCCAAACCAGTACTCCACCTTGCTGGCGTCTGAGTCGGACTGGAGCTCTCTGCCCTTTACCAATCCATCCATCTGGCCCATCAAGACTCACTCTCATTTCATCAGTCCATAAAACCTTAGAAAAATCAGTCTTGAGATATTTCATGGCCCAGTCTTGACGTTTCAGCTTGTGTGTCTTGTTCAGTGGTGGTCGTCTTTCAGCCTTTCTTACCTTGGCCATGTCTCTGAGTATTGCACACCTTGTGCTTTTGGGCACTCCAGTGATGTTGCAGCTCTGATATATGGCCAAACTGGTGGCAAGTGGCATCTTGGCAGCTGCACGCTTGACTTTTCTCAGTTCATGGGCAGTTATTTTGCGCCTTGGTTTCTCCACACGTTTCTTGCGACCCTGTTGACTATTTTGAATGAAACGCTTGATTGTTCGATGATCACGCTTCAGAAGCTTTGCAATTTTAAGAGTGCTGCATCCCTCTGCAAGATATCTCACTATTTTTGACTTTTCTGAGCCTGTCAAGTCCTTCTTTTGACCCATTTTGCCAAAGGAAAGGAGGTTGCCTAATAATTATGCACACCTGATATAGGGTGTTGATGTCATTAGACCACACCCCTTCTCATTACAGAGATGCACATCACCTAATATGCTTAATTGGTAGTAGGCTTTCGAGCCTATACAGCTTGGAGTAAGACAACATGCATAAAGAGGATGATGTGGTCAAAATACTCATTTGCCTAATAATTCTGCACGCAGTGTAGTTAGACAAGTAAATACAATACATAAATAGACAAGGAAATTATAACTTTAGCACTGAGCATTAAAGTGACCCTGTAATGAAAATATTTCACTTACCTGAAATTGCTCCCATATACATTGAGAAAAATATTCTTGTGGGACCCTCCAAAGACATCAGTGTTGTACTCTTGGGCATGCATGAGAGTACAGCATTAATGTGGGCTCCTAGCAGATGAAGCGCCAGAAGCTAAAGAGGATCCCGCTGAAGTAGATGGTGGCGGTCACAAGAGACAGCTTGAGGTAAGTAAAACATACCTTTCTCTGCACCCCACAGCCATCGCAATTTACAATTGTTTTTTTTTTACTAAATATTGCAAAGACCCAAGAAAGTGACAAAGCCCCTTTAAAGAACCACTCCGCACCCACAAAACCAGATACCCCTCGCATTCTTACTCACAGAAATAAGAGCAGAAAAGCATTCTTTCTGAATGGTGTGCAGTGAGCACGCATGATGAGATGGCTTTAGATATCTCGGTGAGAAGCATTCGATAGATTATTTTGATGTGAAGAGACTAAAAGTCTCTTTCAGGAAAAGGTAAGCACTTACAAAGCGTGCAGTTAAGAAGAACTGTAGATTGTGCAAACTCTTTTAAGATATATTACCAATGAATGCACGCATGCATCCATTTGGGGTATATCTACTAAACTTTTTTTTTTTTTTTTTTTTTTTTAAAGCACCATGGAGTGTTCCTTGAAGTAAAATTGATGGTTAATATTTCTGTATTTTATTATGTTTAGCTGTAAATCATAGTGAGTGTTGTCAAAGTCTTTAATTTCCCCATTTCTTCTAAAAGGAAGTTCAAGCTCTATAACCACTCCAGCATGTTGTAATATTCATGGTGCCAGGGTGCCC
This sequence comes from Pelobates fuscus, assembly GCF_036172605.1. Classification (NCBI taxonomy): domain Eukaryota; kingdom Metazoa; phylum Chordata; class Amphibia; order Anura; family Pelobatidae; genus Pelobates; species Pelobates fuscus. The sequence goes on from NC_086322.1 coordinate 234,895,467, forward strand.
CCCCCCCCAGGAACTCTCTGTCTGAGTTATGCCAGAGGTGTAGAGGTGTTCCTTAAAAGCAAAGTACTGTCTAAAATAGTTTTTTGGTAATTTGGCCTAAATTTTCATGGCACTAACCGTTCTGTAATACATTGTATAGTTCTAGTTAAGCAGTTTTAAGTGTGGTGGTTTAGTTCATATGGGACTATCATTGATCATTAGTGAGTCAGTAAGGCTCTTATTTTGCAGATTCATGCTCTCATCACAGGCCCATTTGATACGCCTTATGAAGGAGGTTTCTTCTTGTTCCTGTTTCGGTGCCCTCCAGATTACCCAATCCACCCACCTAGAGTCAAACTGATGACAACGGGAAACAACACCGTGAGATTTAACCCTAATTTCTACCGGAATGGCAAAGTATGCTTGAGTATTCTAGGGTACGTTTTTGCATTTTCACTAATCTTTTACATACATTTTAGTCCATTACAGGTGGTCCTCACTTTACGACCTACCTGTTTTACGACGGCTCGCACTTACGACTAGGGATTGACCGTTATTGATTTTCTTTAGAGCCGATACCGATAATCTGTTAACTTTCAGGCCGATAGCCGATAACTTGCCGATATTCTGTGCATTTACCATTTTGAAAAAAATAAAATATTTCTAAAGGTAAATGGATGCAGTGTGCTTACAGTGGAGCTGTGTGTATTTGTGTAGTGTGTATATAATGAATGCAGGGTGTGTTTGTGTAGTGTGTGTGTATAGTTAATGCAGTGATTGTTTGTGTAGTGTGTATATAATGAATGCGTAGTGTGTGGTGTGCGTATAGCGAACGCAGTGTGTGTAGTGTGCGTATAGCGAACGCAGTGTGTGTAGTGTGCGTATAGCGAACGCAGTGTGTGTAGTGTGCGTATAGCGAACGCAGTGTGTGTAGTGTGCGTATAGCGAATGCAGTGTTTGAATAGTGTGTGTGTGTATATATAATGAATACAGTTTGTGTGTATATAATGAATACAGTGTGTGTGTGTGTGTGTATAATGTAGTGTGTACATTATATACACACACACTACATTTCATTATATACACACTCTGCATTATATACAGAGTGTGTAGTGTGTGTGTTTTCCTGAAGGGATGTGATTTGTGTAAAATGAGGGGAGAGGGAGGGCATTTTTTTATTTTTAATGTTTAATATCTATGGTTTTTTTTTATTTTTAGTCCCCCCTCCCTGCTTGTTACCTGGCCAGGGAGGGGGGATATGACAGTCCCTGGTGGTCCAGTGGCATGTACTGAGCAGTGGTGGGGCCGGCAGCAAGCTGTGACTTACCTCCAAGCAGCTCCCCAGTGTAAATCTAGCGAGACCCGCGGCCACCCATGGCAACGCTCCACACGGCACGCAGGCCGCAAGATTTACACTGGGGAACTGGAGGAGCTGCTTGGAGGTAAGTCACAGCTTGCTGCCGGCCCCTCCTGGACCGCCGGGCTTGTAATGGGCCCGGCGGTCCTGGTATGTATTATCAGCAATATCGGTATTTATATTGGCCGATAACGATATTGCCGAAAATACCAAATATCGGCCGATAATATCGGTAAAACCAATAATCGGTCGATCCCTACTTACGACCAGCTCTCTAGCGTGGGGATTCAAGGAATTCCTCACGTTAGAGAGCTGGTCTATGTTCTGGGAATTTTCCCCGAACATAGATTTGCGGGATTTCCTGCGCTAGTGAACTGGTCTATGTTCGGGGAATTCCCCTGAATTTAGACCTACTCTCTTGCACATGCTCGCTAGCGCATCCTCACCAACCAATTCATTTGACGACCGGGTCGTAAGAACGGAACCTGGTCGGTAAGTGAGGAGTGTCTGTACATCAGTAGTATTACTAGTAGTATTCTGTCCTTTTAAATAGTACAGTTAAAGGCAAACTGTCACTTTCCAGGTTTTTGCCTATGCCTATAGTTAACAAATATGTATGTGCCGTGAAAAATAAAATTAACTGTAGAAATCCATACCTCTCTATCTGTTCACACTGCCAGACAAGAAAGCATATAGAGAAGAGGAGAAACTATATAATGTTTCTATTTCTTTGGCAGTTTTCCCCGGGCCTTTTATTTGTCTGAATTATGTAATTTGCTAAATGTGTAAAGCTGCACTGTAAATCCCCCTCCTCCCACACAAAATGAATACTTCAGAAAGAAAAAGTATTTATGAAATTCATTGACTTTGTTAGAATTTCCCAGAAATTCCAGTGCAGTCAACAGATATGCTAAGACAAAGTTGGAACGCCTTTGTCCTAGTATTTTTCTACACTTGGCAAGCTTGACAAAAAGACAAAGTTACATTTTGTTAAGCCTTGTCAAAGCGTCAGGAACTGAAGACGTCCTTCAGGAAGAGCATGTCAGCAGCCGCAAGAGAAAGCTTCAGGTAAGTATAATTCACATTCCCATGAACCCTACAGCAAAGTCACGATTGGGGTGTCTTTCCAAATTATACAAAGAAAGTCACTTTAAGATAAATTTAAAAGAAAACTGAGCATCTCATGGAAAATAAGGTTAACACAAGTTATAGGGCATTTTTTGATGTTTAATTCAATGGTGTAAATATTAGAGAAATTACCATTCCTCTTAAATATTTCTCAGGGTGTTTATGTTGTAATGTGAAATATTGGCATAAGTTTAAAAGAACACTCTAATCTATTGTTATAAATACATTCATGTATTTATAGCGTTGGACAGTTAGTGCCTCTAGTAGCTTTGTGATTTGAGTGGCACAATCACTAACAAATATAAACATTTGTGTTTCTCACAAACAGCAGTGCTTACATTCATCCTAGTGCTGAGACAGCATCTAGGCACCAAAACAACTACAATAAGCTGTAGTTTTGGTGCTTAAACTGTCCCTTTAATAATGAAACTCGGATTTGTTAGCCTGAGATACATGGCTCATTAGATTTTTGGAAAAAGCCTAAATAAATGTGTCTAGCTCTTGGAAATCAATGTTTGGTTTAATCAATAATATAATTTATTTCATTCAATTACTAGAACCTGGACTGGACCTGCTTGGAGTCCTGCTCAGAGTCTGTCTTCAGTGCTCATCTCTATACAGTCCCTAATGACGGAAAATCCTTATCACAATGAGCCTGGATTTGAGCAGGTAACAAATTGGAAAATTATGATATACTTGCCTGTTGACTCTAGTGTAGAGACAGGTTATCTATTGTTCTTGAGTTGAAATACAAATCCAACGAACCCCTGCCTACCATTACACAAACTAGATTGTGCTTTGCTGCAAGTAAAAATGTTTTCCTTGAGCTTTAATTTGAAACAAAGTGAGAACAATTAATTTCATATTTAAAGACAAAGTGTCTGAACTGAAAGCAGGACTCACTTATTCTTTTTTTTCTTTATTTTTTCTTCAGTTAAAGGAACACTATAGGATCAGGAACACAAACATGTATTCCTAACCCTATAGTGTAAAAAAAACGCCATCTAGCCCCCTTTCCCGCCTAAATATAGTAATATCTTATTTTATTCCAGTCTGCTGCTGCTGATGGCTCTGCCCCTGATCTGCCTGTTTGGCTGGCATCATCAGAAGTGTTGAGAAAAGCCAATCACAATGCTTTCCCATAGGAAAGCATTAGATCGGCTAATACTGTCAAGGAGGCAGATAAGGGGCTGAGCCAGCACAAGCCAAGCCCACCCTGGCCAATCTTCATCTGTATGCGGGAAGTTTAGTGTCTCCATGCGGAGGGTGCAGCACTGCCCCTGGAAGCACCCCTAGTAGCCATATGAGGAGTGGCTAGTGGAGGTATCCCTAGGCTGTAATGTAAACACTGCCTTTTGTCTGGTATCACAGTGTTTACTACACAAATCCTGAAGGGCATGATTATGTTCACCAGAACAAATACAATGAGTTGTAGTTGTTCTGGTGACTATAGTGTTCCTTTAAGTTATTTTGCCCTTTAATTTAGAAATTTACTTTAAATCCACACTTTAGTAAATAACTCTGTTTGTTGTACTAAAAGGAATAAGAAATAAAAAAATGTACCATTCTAGAATGGTTCCCATTGCTCTAGACTGTATTTATTTTATTTCTTTTTCAAGGAAAGACACACAGGAGACAGCAAGAATTACAATGAGTGCATTCGACATGAGACCATTCGAGTGGCAGTCTGTGATATGCTTGAGGGAAAATGTCAGTGTCCTGATGCCTTACGGTATGTATAAATTCACTGGAGGAATTCTTGTGAACATGTTTAAAATATTCCACATTAGAAACTGAGTAAATCTTATTCGAAAGATATGTTATCAGAAATGCTCCTCTCGCCAAAAGGAATAGCAACTATTATTTCACCATTCATTCGATAAGTAAGCATTTTCTATTTTGTTTGCAGTTTTTTTCTGCTTTTACAATTTTATTTAAAAATAATACAATTGGATTCATGTCGATACAAAGCTGTCAAATCACATGGTACTGGTTACACTTGTCTGTAAAGATTTATAAAAGTTTTTTTAATCTGACGAGAGTAGGAGAAAATGTGAAGGTGACAGTCCCTCTTTTTAAATGAACTCTCCAGTCAACATAACCACCACATTTACGCCCACCCTCACCCCCTGCCAGTGTAGTCAAACCACTTGGTAAATGTTTGAGTTCTAACCTGGTGTCTGTTGATGGCCACTCCCATCCTCCTCTCAGCCTAAAGCAGGGCATTATAAACTTAAATACAGGATAAGAGAAAAAGAGTTAGGGTAATGATTTAGGCTGGGGGACCATGCTAGGTTGTTCTAGGCAACTTAACTACTAAAGTGAACTGTAGAGGTATGTGTCATTTAAAGGGACACGATGGGTACCAATACAACATTAGGGTTAGGAATACTAACCTGTATTCCTATCACCTAACTCTATAGTGTCTCTGTTCCATTCTCTAGGTCTCAAACCTCCTTGTTGATAATTAAATGGTTAAAAACCCTTTTCTAACTTCTTTTCAGTGCTGAGGGAGGTTAGGTTTCCTCCACCTGCGAACATAATGTCCAACATTGGTTAATGGAGTAAAACTCGGCTAGGCACTGGAAGACAGCCACTAGACGTGCAGTTAACCCTGCAATGTAATCAGAAACTGCATGTTTTACATTGCAGGGTTAAACAGTCTGGGACACTGCATCCAGACCACTTCAATGAGATTAATTAGTATGGTTTTTTATAGTGTCTCTGTAATGCATAAATATTTAGCAAAATGCTGCACCATAAGCCTGCCTCCTTAGCCACGCCTGCTCATGCCAGAAAGAGGGAGCTGCTCTTAATGTACCTATTTTAATTTTATCCTATCCTTAAGACTCCCTGGGTGCCCTCTCCTATTACAAGCTGCTTTATAGTTCAGGTTACTCAGTGGCTGAACTGTGTGCTGACATTTGATAAGGTAATCTTTTTTTGGTGTGAGGTGGTGTGACTAAATAGCCAGGCTTATGGTGCAGAATTCTGCAAAACTTTTTATTTTTTTTCATTTTACACAAAACTATACGGATTTGAAGATGCACACACAAAAAAACTACAGCATATTAATTAGGCGATAATCTGTCAAATGCATTTGTCGTATTGGTGCTCTGAGTGTACCCTTAAAAAAACCCTACACAACCTGTGGAATAAATAGCTGTCTTGAAAAACATGGCTGAGGTGTCTCTTGAAGCATTTAGAAAGTTCCAAGTTAATGGCAAAACTTTTTTTTTTTTTTTACTTTAAAATGGCTATGTTGCTTAAATAATACTGCCCAGCAATATGTCAAACTCCTGCTGTCTGATAAGACAAATTAACAAGAAACAAGCCACCTGCACTCTGGTTTCTCCTAACGACCCATCCACTCTCCCAGGATGCAGTCCACACGAACGGACACCACCAAAACTGATGTAAATAAGTCAAAAGAAATCAAATGGTATACATAAGAACCACAAATAAACAAAATGAAAACAAAAGTATATACAAACTATCTGCTAGCCTAAATACAAATATAAGCAAATTACGCCATATATTCACATATAATGGGACATATAGCTCCACATCAGTCTTTTCCTCTTTGTTCTATGTTTTGATTCCATGTCATATTTTGGCTTTCTGACACTTCACACCACATTTTCTTTTACAAATTGATTAATTTGCCCCATGCTATAAATATACAGATGGCTGTCTCTATATTTTATGCATGATTTAAGGCTTCGAAGGAGCTGAAACGTCATAGTACTAAGGTAAACATTATGACCACTTACATCTTTTAGAGCTGCCCGTTTTTATGTTCTTCTTGATGAGACAAATTAATAATTCATGACAGTGCTTATTAGTTGTCCTTATTGTAATTACTTTCCGCCTGCAGCATGTGAACAAAATGTCTAGACAGAACTTACAGGTACTTCTCAACAGCAAATAAAACTTAGAGCAGTACAGAAAAATGCATCGAAGAGGTTCATAGTACATATAAAAATATGGAATCCATTTTAAAAAGCTTTCCAAATGATTTATCTAAAAAAAAAAACCTCCCACAGACTTAAATGGTGACTCATGTAGATGAATCATTTGGAAAGTTTTTTTTTTTTTTTTTTTCTTTCTACTAGTATTGAATTATTTGGAAAGCTCAGTAAATCAAAGCCATCGTTTGAAAATATATATATATATATATGCGCTATATGACGTAACATATTAAAGGGGCTCTCTTTCCTCAAAACTACTGGGCACATCTCGACTTCAAGAGCATAAAACACTTTTGAATGGTTGATTCTGAAGTTGGTCCCTGGCGCGCCCATTTATGCTGGTTCTGGTCCTTGCCATAGCACCTTCATATTTCACTGATGGGGAGGCAGTGATTTGCTTCCACTGAGATTTACATTATGTTCTCCTAGGGACTCCTCACCTTAATTAGGATGCAGTTGCCTTAAGGGAAGAAAGTCCCTATAAGCACATGCATATTCCAAAATCGACAACCAGTAAATCTTAAAGGAACACTATAGTGTCATGAATACAAACATGCACTCCTGACGCTATAGTTCTAATAGTGCTATTTAGGTGGTTGCCCCCCTGTAAGAAGAGTTAAACGTTTTTTAACAGGACCTTTTTTTCTTTTTCTCAGGGCCACGCCGGTTGTGGTTGGCCACACCTTGCTCCACCTCTTTGGCTGAGATTATCAAAATTGACTGTTTCTACCAGTCCAATGCTCTCCCATATGAAAGCAGTGGGAAGTTATTGCGCAAGCAAGGCAAAATACCTTGCTGCGTCAATTATTGTCTCCTCCTCCATGTAGGGCATAAAGACACTAAATATCAGTGCTGCACTTTGTACAGCACTGACCCAGGAAGCACCTCTGGTGGCAGTTTAAGTAACTGCCACTAGTGGTGTTCCTAGACAGTAATGTAAACACTGGCGTATTGAGGCTTAGATGTTATTATTTAAGCCACAAAGGAACTATTGGTCATTATTTGTCATATTGGCGCTGGGTTTGTGTCTAGTTACATTCTGCATTGTACATGTTTTAGTATGTTATGTTTGTTATTCCCCACATGGAATGGGGATGCGTGGTTTGACCTCCCTTGTTCCTTTCTCTCTCTCTCCTTCTCCCTTTCCCTCCCTCCCTTCTTATTTTGTTTTGTTTCTTTTGTATCATATTTTCTGTTTATTATATGTCCTTCCCTGTATGTGTCTAGTTTTCGACAGAGTTCTCTCCAAGGTTGTTTTGCGGGGGAGTTTTTTTTCTTTTATCATTCACATCATTCCCATTATTATTTTGTTGGCCAAACACTGAGGCATACCTTCTTTGGAGTGTATGTTTTTATTATTTGTTTCTTTTACGCTTTCATCTTGAGTCCGTTCTTGGGAGATTATTTTCTAATGATTGTTTTTTTCCCCAAAAGTTATTAACCAGGATTTTGCAAATTATAAGACAAAATAGGTGAATTAAAAGCTCCTTCAACTCAAGTATTCTGACCTAAAATGTGTAACCCATGGCAATTTAAAAAACACAAACAACAAAAAAATTATGTACATTTGTTAAAGTTGTGTGGGTGTTTTTTTGTTTTTTTTTGTCTCGAGTATGCACACAAGCATGATTTATATACTCTACATCCATCAATAAAAGAAGGAATAAAATAACAAGTGAACCAAGTCCTCCACTAGAGCTTAACATTTCCATAAGCCTTTGGCACATATAAATTAAAGGGATCCTATAGTGCCAGGAAAACATAGTCGTTTTATAAACGTATAGTCGTTTTCCTGGCACAATAGGCCACGTGCGCATTAGACTTCCCCATAGGAAAGCATTATTTAATGCTTTCCTATGGGGAAAATCTGACGCTAGAGGTCTGTGAGGACGTATAGCGTCGGATAACGGACTGGAAGCCCTCATGGGTGTCTATTAGACAGCCACAGAGGGCAGACTTAGAGCTCCAACTGTAATGTCTAACATTGCAGCACTAAGTGCACAAGGGTCACAGCACCAGACCCCTTCAAAGAGCTGAAGTGGTCTGGGTGCCTACAATGTTCCTTTAATTCCTGGCTGCCAACCCTCCAGGCTTGCAGTGGTTAATAACTTTTGAAGGTATGGCTAGTGGCTTAGGACTTGGAATTTAAGGCCTGCTCTACACCATTATTGACTGCACAAAGAACGTGAGGCCTTCCATGTGATTGAGATTGATAAGGTTCTGCAAGTAACACAAAGTGGAAGTATGCATGCTACAGAGAATTAAACGAATGCCATTTTCTAAAAAGGCTTCTATTTCAGTTTTCTTTTGTTATTTTTTACTTCTTGATTTTTTTTTGTTTTCAGGAGTGTCATGGAGAAATCTTTCATGGATTATTATGATTTTTATGAAGTGGTTTGCAAGGATAGATTTCACCTACAGGGACAAAATATGCAGGTAAGGTTTGGTTTGATTTTTTATTTTTTTTTTTCCTTTTCATTACTCCTTCAATAACCTAGCATAGACCAGAAAAGGTGGACGCCTGTATCTTTAAAAAGAAATAAAATCACAGCAAGGAGCAACTGTTTAACCCCTTTATCAGTGGCTTCCAAACCAGTCATCAAGACTTGCCTACCAGTCGAGATTTTAAAGATTAGCTAGTTGCGTTGAGGTGTTGAAAAAAATAAAAAAAAAATCTTATTCTTCTAAAAACACCTTATACACAACTGGAAAATCCTTAAATCCTGGACTGGTAGGCGTGCCCTGAGGACTAGTTTGGAAACCACTGGCCTATATGATAGAGAATGAGGCAAATGTGATGTGTTAATATTTCTTTCCCGATTAAAATGCATTGTATTTTCGAAACTGCTAACAGATATAAGCATATAGAAATGCGATAATATTGCCACGGGTATTTGCAAAACAAATGGAAAATCTGAAGCAAAGTAGCTGATATGGGAAAACTTGCCAACACTGTCAAGATATTAGAGAGGGGGGGGGGGAAGCAAAGATCCGTCTATAGCGTTTCCCATGCGGCTACATACTTGCCCCATGATGCTCCTGCTTGCTTGTGTGTTTGAAGATAAATAAAGTGCATTAAAGCTTAAAGCTCGGGAATTCTTTCCATAATACCGTGTACACACAGACACTTGCAATATTGTGAGGCAGACTCTAAATTTCCACTAGCAATTGTCAAGTGAAAATGTAGCCCTGGCAAGTAGAAATTTAACGCAGGTAAGTGTGCCATGGACCCCTCAGGCTAGCAGTGGTCAGTAAAATGTGTGGTTAGATTAATTTATATGGTCTGCAAATTAATACATGAAACAAAATCTTCAAAATTATTTATTTTTAAAGGGACATTATAGGCACCCAGACAACCTCAGCTCATTAAAGCGGTCTGGGTGCAGTGTCCCAGGTCCCATCTACAATAATTAGCTTTGGTGGGTTAACTCCACCTCTAGTGGCTATCTACCAGACAGCCACAAGAGGGACTTTTGGTTGCCTGACGCTGGACATCCTCACACTGTGTATGGGGACGTCCAACGTCACCCAAAACCCCAGAGGAAAGCAACTCTGTAAGTGAAAGATCCAGTTTACGGATGTCACTTGCCAAAGACTAGCTTGTTTTTATTTACAGAAGAAAACTAATAGCATAGATTTTGCTATTGGTGTGGTAAGGCACCCATATAAATAGTCGTTTTTCTGCATGCTAGACATTTCAGGATTTGTTTTGTTTGTTCTTTTCAGGACCCGTTTGGTGAAAAACGTGGCCACTTTGACTATCAGTCTCTGCTCAGCCGCCTGCAAACTATTCAGCAGAAAGTGCGGGAGAAACACCAGCGGCAAGCATTGGACATAGACTCTGATTCCAGTTCATCTGAGACAGAAACAGACACACAGGGAAGCTCAAACCCTTAAAAATCATAGGAATGTAAATGTTTGGTTGGTGGCAGAGCCACAGACCGTAACGTTATCCAAGTATCATGGACTGCTCTTGACATGAAAAGACTTTGTGTAACACAAAGTAAGGTTGCTCTGGCTGCTGTTTAGAGGCAGAAACAAGTGATATCCTCTGCTCCCTAGACGTACAGAGAAGAGAGACATCCTGTGGGGGATTTATAATAGAGAGACAAGGATCTCTGGTTCCTGGGCGTATCACGAGGACAGCGCTTACATTGTACGGAGATACCTCCTTCAGTGAATGGACAGTTATTGGCCAGAGAAGCCAAAGAGTTTCATTATGAGAACAGAGCTGTTCTCAGCCACGGCATCTTCCCCACACGTGACATGCCATTTTAAGTTTCAGATCTGACAGAAGCCACTATCTTTTTAATTTACTTTCCCCACAAAATGCACTTTCTTTTACCTACTGGGCTTTGTCTATTTAGATGGTACACATGTTTGCTACAGGAATAAATCAAGACTTCTGCTTTAATATTTTTACTTCATTCTTTTCATATATCTTTTTTTTTGTATAAACTTGTTAATGTATAGTTCTAATTATTTTGATTTGTTTTATAAGAGGAATGTTGGTGAAGCATAGAGTTAAAGTAAAGTGTTGGACTTGCTGAAAACATGTCTGGCTTCCTAGATTAAGATGTCTGCTAGTACTGAGCTTAATGCCGAGGTTCACAAGTTATTTTTCAAGAATGTGTAATTTGCTTTTCAAAAATCCATATTGATCAATATACTTTTTCACTAAAAACTAGTAGATGTAACATAGTCCACTGTAAATCATAATGTTCTTTTCAGTAGAATGTTATAAAGAACCAGCAAATCACATTTTTTTGTTGGTATACAAATCATGCAAGTACTGCAGCTCAGTGACCATGGTGGATTATCACTTTAAAATACAAAAGTTATTATAATCAAAAGTATAAAACCTGTCTCTATATTATTTTGATATATATATATATATATACACACACACACACACTGAACAAAATTATAAACGCAACACTTTTGTTTTTGCCCCCATTTATAATGAGCTGAACTCAAAGATCTAAGACTTTTTCTATGTACACAAAAGGCCCATTTCTCTCAAATATTGTTCAGAAATCTGTGTTAGTGAGCACTTCTCCTTTGCCGAGATAATCCATCCACCTCACAGGTGTGGCGTATCAAGATGCTGATTAGACAGCATGATTATTGCACAGGTGTGCCTTAGGCTGGCCACAATAAAAGGCCAGCCTAAGGCACAGCACAATGCCACACATGTTGCAAGTTTTGAGGGAGTGTGCAATTGGCATGCTGACTGCAGGAATGTCCACCAGAGCTGTTGCTCGTGAATTGAATGTTCATTTCTCTACCTTAAGCCGACTCCAAAGGTGTTTCAGAGAATTAGGCAGTATATCCAACCAGCCTCACAACCTCAAACCACGTGTAACCACACCAGCCCAGGACCTCCACATCCAGCATCTTCACCTCCAAGATTGTCTGAGACAATCCACCTGGACAGCTGCTGCAACAACTGGTTTGCATATCCAAAGAACTTGCACAAACTGTCAGAAAACGTCTCAGGGAAGCTCATCTGCATGCTCATCGGGGTCTCGACCTGACTGCAGTTCGTCGTCGTAACCATTTTTAGTGGGCAAATGCTCACATTCGATGGCGTCTAGCATTTTGGAGAGGTGTTCTCTTCACGGATAAATCCTGGATTTCACTGTACAGGGCAGACGGTGTGTATGGTGTCGTGTGGGTCAGCGTTGCTGATGTCATCGTTGTGGATCAAGTGGCCCATGGTGGCGGTGGGGTTATGGGCAGGCGTATGTTGTGGACAACGAACACAGGTGCATTTCATTGATGGCAGTTTGAATGCACAGAGATACCGTGATGAGATCCTGAGGCCCATTGTTGTGCCATTCATCCACGACCATCACCTCATGTTGCAGCATGATAATTCACGGCCCCATGTTGCAAGGATCTGTACACAATTCCTGGAAGCTGAAAACATCCCAGCTCTTGCATGGACCGCATACTCACCAGACATGTCACCCATTGAGCATGTTGGGGATGCTCTGGATCGGCGTATATGACAGCGTTTTCAAAGTCCTGCCAATATCCAGCAACTTCGCACAGCCATTGAAGAGGAGTGGACCAGCATTCCACAAGCCACAATCAACAACCTGAGCAACTGAGCAACAACCTGGGCAACCGATTTTCTGACCCCCCCCCCCCCCCCATACAGTAAAACTGCACATTTTAGAGTGGCCTTTTATTGTGGCCAGCCTAAGGCACACCTGTGCAATAATCATGCTGTCTAATCAGCATCGTTATATGCCACACCTGTCCTGTGAGGTGGATGGATTATCTTGGCAAAGGAGAAGTGCTCACTAACACAGATTTAGACGACAGATTTGTAAACAATATAGAGAAAATAGGCCTTTTGTTTACATAGAAAAAGTCTTAGATCTTTAAGTTCAGCTCATGACAAATGGGGGCAAAAACAAAAGTTTATAATTTTGTTCTGTGTGTGTGTGTGTGTGTATATATATATATATATATATATATATATATATATATATATATATATAATATGTGTGTGTGTATGTATATATATTTCACTCCTCTCTCCCCCCCCCCCCAGCTTTTAGCATTTTTCCTCCCATTTCATTCACAGCTTTCCTACTTTTGTGGATCCTCAGTATCTCATCAAATTCTCACCAGCACTTTGTTTTCATACATGGGATATTGACGGCATGATGTGTCAGTGTGTGTATATGCAAGTGTGTACAGTTTGCAATGTGAGGGTGATTATCTGGAGTGTGTATTTATTCAACAGTGTATTTGCATGTATAGTCCGTTTGTCATGTATGAATTTATGCGGAGTGCCAGTCAGAGGTGTATCTTCACCTTTCTTTTCTTTTCCAATGTCACTTTTAACCTTACTTATCACCAAGACACTTTCTATTTCCCATCTATTTCTCTTTCCCTCTGTCAAGCACATTCTTCATCTCATCCATGATCCCTCCTCTCTTACTCCTTGTTACTACCCATGGTAAGATACTAAAACAGTTTGACATTTTACTAAGGGACTAGCCAATGAGAGGGTTGTAGTGGTTATGGTGTTTAAAGTGTTTCTTTAAAGCAGGAGTGCCCATCCCACAGCACGTAGGCCGTATGCATCCCTAAGCTGCTTGTAATGTGGTCCAGTTGACGTCTGGGCTGTCAAGCTGCGAGGGAGGCAGGAAGCCCATTACTTACGGTCTATCTGCACAGCTCCCTCGCGCACCCAGCAGTGAGCTGGCAGCTGGGATATGGCATCACTACTGGATGCGCGAGGGATCTGTGCAGGAAGAGCACAGTGATTCCATCACAGCAGCAACCAATGGCCTCCTGGGAGAGGATCCATTCCAAGCCTACATGAGCAAGGTAGAGAGGCTGAGTGGACCTCTTAATTACATATATGTGTGTATGTTTCTGTGATTATGTATGTGATTGTGTGTGTGTGTGTATATCTATGGTTATATTTATATGTATATACGTGTGTGTGTGTGTTTAGTGGATAGCTCCCTAATTTGGTATCATTAAATATGGCAATCCCACATAAGGATAACAAAACAGGGAGTTATCTAATAACAAAATATCAAAGTTAAGAAAAGGGATTTTGAAGTTTAATGATCTAAATTAATTATATATAATGTGTGCTGGCCAAGAAAATCCCTCTTTGCTCAAAGTGGCCTGGGGAAGCCAAAAGGTTGGACACCCATGCTTTAAAGGGTAGGCATGTGAAAAAACAATACAAGCTGCTTATACGTGTGACTGAAATTGGTGATGAAGAGTGAAAAGATTTAAATTGCTCTTCTTTTGCTTATGGTATATCATTTGGGGGGTATAGTGCAGTTGTGGGCTTCCATTTTGTTCCAAAAGGGAAGTGAACCAGTAAATCAGTGACAATTAAAATTGACATGTCTGTAAATTGACTTTATACATTCTAAAACCACTGGTAAAGGTCTAGGGGGTTATTGCTGTATTTGCAGAGGTCTTGCTGGATTCTCTACATCTGGCAGCTACAATGGTGAGCAATCACACGTGTTACCATCATGTTTTTTTAAGAACACCTTCATCTCTATAGGCACCCAGACCACTTCATCTCATTGAAGTATGCCTTGTAACCTTAATCTTTTATTGTAAAATTCAGAGAAACTGCAGGGTTAAGACTGCCTCTAGTTGCTGTCTTCCAGATAGCCAGTAGGACCGCTTCCTTGATTCAACTGCAGTGTAACTCCCTGAAACGATGCTGGACATCCTCACGCTTTGCATGAGAACGACTGGCGTTTTCAAAATCCCTATACAAAAGCATTGATTTAGTGCTTTATGAGGAAGGCTTGATGAGCATGTGCCGCTCATGCGCATTAGGTTCTTGGATTTTGCTGACATTGGAGGAGAGCGACTTGGCACTGGAATCAGGTAATAAAAGGGAGTTTCAATGCTTTATTTACCTCTGGGTTCCGCAGGGGCAGAGGGACAATATACTGTTAGGAATACACTTTTGTGTTCCTAACACTAAAGTGTTCCTTTAACCCCATCCCGAAATGTAGAAACTATTTATCATGGGTGTTTTTTGGCAGTTGTAGATGCGTAACAGATTTTGGCGGTCAAAGTTTGAAAAGGTCAGTTTTTGTACATTTATTTTTCATTATATTTTATAATTGTTTTATAGTATCATAAAAATAATGGTATCTTTAGAAAGACCATTTAATGGTGAGAAAAATTGTATGTAATATGTGTGGGTACAGTAAATGAGTAAGAGGAAAATTACAGCTAAACACAAACACTGCAGAAATGTAAAAACAGCCCTGGTCCTTAACGCTAAGATAATTGAAAAGCGGTCTGGTCACTAAGGGTTTAGATAGCTTCTCATCATCTATCCTCCCATGTTTTTTTTTTTTTTTTATCTCTTCAGACAAGCACGTGTGTATTTTAGGACCTGTTTCTAGTGGGATTAATTGAGAATGTACTTTTAAGTAGACTGCAACTATACACACTTTTAAACAGGGGTGTTGAGAGTGCAAGTCCCATCTACCTGGCCTGACCGGTAAATAATTTCAATTAAATCTGTGGGGAACCTACTTACATGTGGGCATTGACATGACTATTCACTAAACTCTGAATTTTCTCAAATAAAATCTGAATGGAGAAACTGTCAAAATGTCTGATCTGGAAAAATGTAAAACACTATAGGTCACAATTTTTGTTCAGTTTTGCCATTTAAATTCAATTTGCAAAAATGTTTGTCTTGCAAAAGGGTTTAGTGTCTTGCCCTCTGTCTTCTCTCATAGTGCGTGCTGGTTGCATGTAATGTGTGTATGGTTTGCAGAGTTGTAGAATTCCTATTTCCTGGGCAAACATTGTTTGTTTGTTTTTTTACCTTTGGCTGCTAGAGGTGATGTGGTGAACAGGAACCATGTAGTCTCACCTCGTGTGTGCAATAAACCGTAATCATTCCCTTGTGGTCCATTGCTTACCCTTTGACAGATTGCAGCAGCTAGGATTCCTAGCAAACACAAGGATTGCAATGGAGTGATTACAGTGATCTGCACTGGCTAGAGGTGAAGACCATACGCTCCCCCACTGGTTATCGTCGCGGTAGCACTCCTCCATGGAGAAACCTATGCAGGAGGGGTCAAACCGTCAAAACAAAGCATGCAATCAAATTACACAGACACATTCCCTATCAATAGGGTGATGGGTCAAACACTCAGGATTATTCACCAAACTTGGAATCTTTACAAATGGAAAAACAGGCAAAAGGTTGTGTCTTGCTGTGTTGGAAAGTTTTTAAGATGAATTTGCCTGTTTTTCCATTTTGATTTAATTTGAGTTATGAATAGTAGATTGGGCTAATGCTCTAGTCCCTTGGACAAAGATTTTTATTACATTTCTACACCCCTGTGAATGGCGAGGAGTGATTATTGTGGGCTGCAGTTGCCAGGAAGGCAGCCCACATGCTCTCTCCCCAGACCACCCAAAGTTCCCCTGCAGCAGGCCAAAAGCATGCCAAAAAAATAGCTGTCTGTCTGGCCCCTAGAACTACATTTTTCTGGTGTCGGGTGATACAAACTCCACACCCCTGCTTAAAGGAACACTCCAACATCTGCAATACCTTTCTTTCTAATGTTGGATTGTTTCTTTTTCGCCCTTCTGATTTTCAACACTTATATATAGTTAGATGGAGGGGCATGCTATTAATACCTAAAGCACTACAGCTAGCACAATCGCACTCTGGGGCAAAACATGATACTTGTGGCCCTAGGTTGAACCATAAACAGTACTTTAAAGTAACACTCCATGCACTATAATTACTACATGTAGGAGTGGTTATGGTTCCTTAGCACTCCACCACTTCCTGCCACTCTCTCAGCTCTTAAATGATCTCGGCCCAATGTGATGGCTCTCCACTGCAAGACTTAGCCCAGGAGAGTGAGCAAAAGCTTCTACAGGAGCGTCTGGCTTTCACACTCTGCTGGGAGGAAGAGAGCGGTGGACCCCAGGTAAGTGAAATATTTACTGATTACAGTATGCTGTAGTGGTTTCAGTGCTTGGATAATTTCTTGATATAACTATTAAGGGAACGTGAAACCACAGGCTTTTTACCCACCATTTTAAACTGCAAACTATTCATGTTGGAGCATAATGATAGCATTATACAAATATATTCAGGGCCAATGCAAACGACTGTCTGGATATTTATTCATAAACCAGACTATAGATAGACTAAATCTCCTTTCTTCTTTGTGTCCTAAGGCAAAGGAAAGGTTTTTTTTTTTTTTTAACACAGTAAGGATAATGAAGTATCTGCCTAAAGAGGTGGTTTATCAAAGTGCATACCCATTTTTAAACAGCAACTGTGAATACTTGGAAAGACATAATATTCAAGGATATCTTTTTTTTTTTTCCTTTTCAAATAATTTTTATTAAAGTTTTACATATTTGTATAACAACAAGAATATAAACATTGTATTGGGGGTGGGAAGGGGAACTTGGAAATGGAAGAGAATAACCATCCAGTATTAAAATAGGCATAATAGTGTATATGGCAAAAAAAAAAAAAATGTTTTTACATCAATGCACTTTAATAACAAATATGTCAAAGACCAAATGCTGTTTTGATTTTTTCTTCCCACTTATCCCAATTGTATTTTAATATTGGGAAACCACGCATATTAGCTCATTTTTAATATGTGGGATAACAACATCTTGATGCAAAAAGACATCTGACTGCCATTCTGGGGTCAAGAAGGATTTTTTCCTCTAGTTTGTTGTAAAACTGGAAAGTGCTTCAAAGGCTTTTTTTTTTCCATCTTTTGGATCAACAGCAAAAACAGATGTGAGAAAGTCTGAACTTGATATACACGTCTCTTTTCAGCTTAGGTAACTATGTAGAACAGGTTTTTTTGTAAAGTCTAATTTCATCTTGCAACCCCCTGTATAGTAGTATATACCTATACTTTTGCACTTATATGGGCCATTTGTTCCGAATTTTGAGCATCCTGCTGGACTTTTATAAATGTAATCTCATATCTATAAAAACAGTATATGTCGTCATATTACTTTTTCTCTCCCCAGTATTTCAGAAAAGATGAATAAATAAAAAATTCAAATTGTATTACAGGTGGTCCTCACTTTATGACGGCTCGCACTTACAACCAACTCTCTAGCATGGGGATTTAATTGATTCCCCACATTAGAGAGCTGGTCTATGTTCAGGGAATTTTCCCCGAACATAGATTAGAGGAATTCCCTGCTCTTGTGTGCATGTCTACGTTCGGGTAAATTTCCCCGAACATACACAAGCACAGCAGAGCAGGGAATCCCTCAAATCTATGTCCGGGGAATGTTCCCCGAACATAGATTTAAGGGATTCCCTGTTCTGCTGTGCTTGTGTATGTTCAGAGAAATTTACCCGAACGTAGACATACGCACCAGAGCAGGTAATCCCCAAACATAGACCTGCACTGGTGCGCATGCTCTGTAGTGCATCCTCACTTACCGACCAATTCCTTTTACTTCCGGGTCGTAAGGACGTAATCCGGTCAGTGTTGAGTAGCTGTAATTTAATTTCTGTGGGAACAGATTTCTGAACAGGATTCATACATAATGACATTTTTATCCTACATTTATGTGCTAGCTGTGACATCTGTAGTTCATTATCAGAAAATTGTTCAGCTTTAGCATTTAACTGCAAAATAAATAAATAGGTCATAGTTTCTAATTGGTTTTATTTTTATACATACCTGTTGGGACCACTGCAAGCCCATTCATTTTGGAGAACCATGATTCTGCCAATGTAAACAATCACCTGTTCTGTGTAACACCTGGGATCCTTCCACCCTTTGGAAATTTCCTGAAAGCAATTACTACCCTGCCAGGCTTCATTTTATTGTTTGTATTGAGAACTCAGTCCTTTTCAAGTTAATTTGCCACAAACAAGTTTTATGAAACTCAACAGCTTACAACTGATTTTGCAGTGATATTCACAGGTTAATAGTTGCCAAGTACAGAGAGGCATTAATACACAGCCAGAACTGTGCTTTAACACACATTTTTCTTCCATTTTAAAGTAGTTTTTTCCTGGTAACATAAAAAAAGAGAATTTTAAACCAAGTTATTTTAATGGTTCTTAAAAATGTTTGCATGGAAGTAGCTAGAACTGCCCACATTTTATGTGGTTTCTGCAATTAGCTCAATCCAGCTTCTTAGTGCTCCTTATAACTGGAAACGCAGTGGTAAAGTGCAGACACAGCGGTAAACATAATGTAAAGTCACATTTTAAAGACTGAGGAACAAATATTGTGGAGGCTTCATAGATGCAATAGTCTGTCAAAAGCAGCCTAGCTATGAATATGTCCTCCCTGTATGAAGCCATGGACGTTGACTTATTTCCAATCTGAGAACAATGAAACCAAGCTTTAAAATTCTACAAGAAATGTATTTTGGGACAAGCAAGGGAAGGGAGCAGATCCCACCACATTTTGGAAATATGCTGGAATAAATCGGAATGAGTATTGAAGGATAATCTCATGTTGAACTATAATTAGCTTCTAGACTTTATTACTAAAGGATCCATCAATGTCGCCTCAGGTTTCTCTTGGGCTGAAAAGATTAGGAATCAGATGTATTATTCACAGGTGACTCCATGATGCAGCTACTGCTATAGTGTGAAGTTTGTTTATTGTAAATGAACCATGAATTTATTTATATAAACAAGTACTCTAGAGTAAGCTCAGCAATAGTGATCAGGAACCTATGAAGCTACCCCTAGATAATTCAGTTTGTTCTACGAAATTGGTAACATGATCTGTTTTGAAAAAGAGGAAAGGCTAAAATCCACATTATGTTCAAGGAAACATGGGATAGGAACAGTTTATTGAAGTAGTGTATGGTGGGTGCTACAGCAAAAAATATTTATGGAACTCAAGAAGGATAAACCTAGTAAATGAAGAGTGTGTAGAGGAAATACAATTTAAGGGGGAATCATGAGCTTTGCAATCTGGACCCATACAGACTGACAGTGGCCCCAATATCGCTTCAGGGACAGTCAAATAGTTATTCATCAGTTACCAAAAAATGCAGGAAACATTGTGGGGGAAAAAAAATATACAGCTGGTATAACATGATCCAATAAACCTACTTTTTCTCAAAGAGTACATTCGCAGAGGACCAGATATATACCAACTATAAGAAATCCAAAACGTCCCTCCTTCTGATTGCCATAGGGAATCACAGAATTACTGAAGCAGGATTTCAGATTTTTTCCCCTCACTAAATATAGAAGAATATTATTTTCCCTCAGAGGATTTATTTTTTGACAGTGGAGTCTGAGGTAGCATTGATGTCTTTCTTTAAAGGCCACACTGTTAGGTTTCAGGGTATCCTGCCCTTTGTCTCCTCTGGAGAAATTTGTTGAGAGTAAAGTTCAGTAAAGAGGGCAGGTAGCCAATATTGCGCCTCTCCAGGAGCCTGTGAGTCTATCCATGCCAAACCTTCCTTCAGTAAGTGCTCCTAGATAAGTGAAAAAGAAAAATAGGTATTAGTGGCAGTCTGCCATGCACAAATTCTGCCTGTGCTGGCTTGGAAGTGTAATTGTTACAATTAAGACACACAGGTTTGGACTTTACAGTTTGGCTCGTTTGACCTCAAATGGACATTGTAACATTCAGAATACATATCTGTATTCCTAAAGCTACAGTCTAAATGCCCCTAGTTAGTTTTAGGACTGAAAGTGACAAACAAAACTAAATTAAATAAAGCTTTTATGTGCTACTGTCACCACTGACTATCTCACTGGTCCAATGTACCCAACATCTGCTCATCTCTTTAGCCTCTCTCAACTGGCAGTTACCTATCCTCGTTCTAGCAAGCCATCTAACCTACTCAAGCCCCCAACTTTAGACTACCTTAGTTTACAACTACCGGCACTTTCCCTACCATTTATTGTAAGTTTACGCAGCAGTTTGCACTCTCATAAGCAGGATTCCCAGTTCTGTTTTCACTAATGTTCTTGTTTGTGACTCCCAATATATTTTGTAAATGTTGCAAAATGTGTGGATCGTAAACATCGAAAAGATTAATCATTATGAACCAAAGAATTCCTAACCTGCAACAGTGGGAACCAACTAGATCAAAGCACACTGTGTACTTAAAGGGACACTATAGTCACCAGAACAACTACAACTTATTGTATTTTTTCTGGTGAGTAGAATCATTCACTTCAGGCTTTGTAGTAAACACTGTCTTTTCAGGGAAAATGCAGTGTTTACATTTCAGCCTAGTGATAACTCCACTGGCCACTCCTCAGATGGTTACTAGGGGTGCTTCTCAGGGTAGTGCTGCACAGTGAGCAGTGCCATTTAGTGTCTCCACCCTCTGCATGCAGACACTGAACTTTCCTCGTAGAGATGCATTGATTTAATTCATCTCTATGAGGTGGTGCTGATTGGCCAGGGCTGTGTTTGGCTTTTGCTGTCTCTGCCCTTGATGTGCCTCCTTGACTTTCTCAGCCAATCCTATTGGGAAGCATTGTGATTGGCTCAGATAATCACTTCTGATGATGTCAGCCAAGCAGCACATCATGGGCAGTTAATAGACCCTGAGACTCAGGGTGGAGTATCTAAAGTTGGTCTCACCTGTGGCCTAGTCTTTTCACTAAAATTTTGATATGTGGTGGTGCAGATTTCAGTGGCAATGCTCTTAAATCAGCTATAGAATAAAAGAATCAGAACAGAAACCACAGAATTTAATTTTCTATTGTAAAAAATGTAACACTTTGTTAGTTCTACTACAGTTTTAGATGAGGGACTTTAAATTTAGAAGATGAAATAGGTCTGGATACAACTTTACATAGAATGAGGATTGATTAACATTTAGTGGGAATAAAGGTCAGGGTAATGGCTTTCATCTACTGCCTTAGATCTTCTATTTTGACACATTAGAAAAGCTTTTTATCATGGGTAGAAAAGAAAATAGTGCAATTCACCATTTGCAATTTAAAGAACACGACAAGCACCATAACCACAACAGTGTGTTGTAGTGGTTATGGTGCCAGTATTAACCACTCCCCACAATAATGGTTTGATTTTTTAACTGCATTATGTCGGAAAATGCACCCTGCCTTCACTAATTATGACAGAAAGCTGGGCTTAGCTTAGAGTTTAGGAGTTGCTGCCTACCAGTTTTTAGTTGTAGAGGCAGTGAACAGCACCAGGCAGACTCAAGACAACAAGTTAAGATTTAAAGTCAATTTACACGTGTGGAAGTTTGCAATAAAATGAGTTTAAAATTCTAGACATTTTTTTGACTATGGTGAAAATGATTTAGTAGATACATACACTTAATGGATATTAATTTAAATACATACATGCTGTTTTAAGATGATTATACTTACCAATACATGCTTGGCTCTCTCAGACTCCCAATTCAAACTTGCTTTTATCTCACTTACTGTTACATACCCTTTTTTCTGTGAGATAGTAAAAAAAAAATAGATCACATAAAAATATCAATAAGTAGTCAAAAAAATCAAAAAAGAACTCACCCAAGTAAAGAATGTAAAATAATCAAGATGACTAGAAAAATGATTCAACAATTATACATTCAGTATAATTCTTGTTTGTTATTTTTGTAAATATACAGCATGCATATAATATAGTCGTTATCAGCATCTTTTGTATGGCAACCATGAGTTAAAGCCAACTATTAAGCAAGTGGAATGTGACGAGGAAACGTGGAAGCTTTATGGGTAGATATATGCTTGAGGCTAAAGAAGGGAAATAACTTATTGACTGGTATATGTTATAAACCACCTAATGTTGATATTGATGATATTCAACAGCTTTTAGATCAAAGTGGAAAAGCTGCACATCTGCGTAACACAGTCATTATTGGGGATTTTAATTGTCCAGACATAAATTGGAATAGAGGGACAAGTAGAACTGGAAGGGGAATCAGATTTTTGAACCTGGTAAATGACAACTTCATGTTGTAACTGGTACAAGCACCAACTATAAAAGGACACTTGTCTGGATCTGGCTATAACAAACAATGTAGATCTTCTGACCAGCATTCAAGTAGGTGAGCACTTGGGAAATAGAGATCACAATATGGTGTTTTTTGAAATGAGAAAGAAAAAGAAAAAAAGCACATGGGGTATATTAAAACATATAATTTTTATAAAGCCAATAGCAATAAGATAAGGGCAGTTTTACAACATATTGTATAGAATAGACTTTTTTTACTAAAAAAACTTTAAACAAATATTAAAAAGGTACACTTCTCCGTTTGTACCATTGGGTAATACATATAAAAGAAACACATTAAAACAATGTGGCTTAGTGGGAAAGTAAACCAATAAATTCAAAATAAGAAAAGGTCATTTAAATCAGACAAATTAGAGGCATCCTACATAAGATAAAAAGAAGGCAATAATGCATGCAAAGGGTGATTAGATTGGCTAAACTAAAAATGAGAGTGAGAGAAAAAAATGACAAAAAGAGAAAATATAAAATCTCAAAAATGTTTTAAAGTACATAAATTCTAAAAAGAAATAAAGACACCCAACAAATAATGAAAGTGTAGACACACTTAAAACAGAGATGGGTGTGTTAGTTAGTGAAGACCAGGAAAAGGCAGACATTCTAAATAACTTTTTCCTCTGTATATATTAAGCAGAAACCTATGGCAAGTCATATGCTATAGATTGTTGCAAAAAATACTTGCAAAAAAAAATGTGATTGAATGACTCAAGACAAGGTGCTGCAGCAACTAAATAAAGTTAATGTAAACAAAGCTCTGGGGTGTGATGGTATTCACCCATGAGTACTAAGGAGCTAAGTGTGGAAATAAATCTGATTTTAATCTTTTAGGATTCTTTTTCTTTCAGGAGTTGTATTAGAAGATTGCAGGAAGGCAGATGTGGTTCCTGTATTAAAAAAAAGGGTTTGAAATCTTTGCCTCAAAATTATAAATCTGGAAGCTTAACGTCTGTGGCTGGGAAAGTATTTGAAGGGTTATTAAAAATCAGCATGGTTTTATGAAACATAGATCATATCAAATTACCTTAACTGCATTCTACGAAGAAGTAAGTAGAAGTATAGATCAGGGTTTGCAGTGGATGTGATCTACTTGGATTTTGCCAAGGTGTATGATACGGTTCTACACAATTGGTTAGTGTTCAAACTAAAATAAATTGGTTTAGATGAAAATGTTTGTTTTTCTGTAAAATATTGGCTTAAAAATAGAGTATAGAGAGTTGTCATTAATGGTAAATTTTCAAGCTGGACAAAGGTGTTCAGTGGTATCCCTTAGGGTTGTCAGTCTGTTCTTGGACCGCATTTACGCAATATATTTATAAATAATCTTGAAAGGCATGTTTTAGTGTTTGCAGATGACACAAAACTGTAAAGTAATACAATGTGAGCAGGGGCCGGCACTCAAATAGCAGATGAAATGTAATGTAGAAAAAAAAAAGTTAAGCCTTTTGGGGTAAAGAATGTACAAGCAACTTACACCCTAAATGGTAGTGAATTGGGGGTAAGACACGAGAAGGATTTGGGAATTGTTATCGATAATAAACTAGGCAACAATGTGCAATATCAATCAGCAGTTGCTAAGGCCAGTAAGGTATTGGTTATGTATAAAATGGGACATTCATTCTCGGGTTGAAAATATAATTTTGCCTCTTTATAAATTAATGGTAAGACCACACCTTGAATGTACTGTACAATTTTGTGTATCTGTTCTAAAGAAGGATATTATAGCTCTAGAAAAAGTGCAGAAGTGGGCTACAAAAAAACAGGACTATACATAGGACTCGAGACTGGTGGAATGGAGATTTAAATTCAAATTTAGAAATGGATGAATTTTTGAATAAATTGTCTATCCCGGTGATACATTTAGTAAAACTTAATGAATTGAATGCACCCATAACCACTACAGAAATAATTAACTCAATAAAAAACCTTAAATCTAATAAAGCTCCAGGACCGGACGGCTTTTCAGCGAGGTTCTATAAAACATTTGTGGACATCTTGGTCCCTATATTATTGAAAGTATTCCATGTAGTTTCTTCTAAAAAAAACCTTCCCTAAGGAGATGCTGTTAGCCTCTATTATTCCGATTCCTAAACTAGATAACGATCCAACAAATGCATTAAACTATAGACTGATTTCCTTATTAAACCTAGATATTAAAATTTCTTCCCATATCCTAGCTAATAGAATGAAGTTGGTTATTCCCGATTTAATATCGGTTGATCAGTCTGGCTTTATCAGGGACAGAGGTACAACGGATAACATACGTAGAATACTTACTTTGATAATTAAGAGTAATCTTATGAACTCAGAAATGGTTATTTTAGCTCTCGATGCTAAAAAAGCATTCAATAGAGTCAAGTGGAGATTTTTAGAAAGAGTATTAAATAAATTCAGTTTTGTAGGTCCTTTTAAAGATAAAATCATGTTATTATATACTGACCCCATTGTGAAAATTATAAATCCATTTTTCGAATCACCTTCATTTTCAATAAAAATGGTATGAGGCAGGGCTGTCCATTGGCTCCATTATTATATGTATTATCTATTGAGTGACTGGCTATTCTTATTAGAGAAAATAAAAATATATGGGATTGAGCGAGATAACAAAATCTCCCTATTTTCCAATGATGTGCTTCTGTCCCTGATGAAACCCTTAATTGCTATTCCAGAGGTGTTTGAAATTTTCCCAAATATTTCAATTACTTTAAACTATAAAATAAATATAAAGAAAACTAAAATTTTGGTTTTGAACTTATCTGAGGTTATCCTTATCCACTCTTAAATCTAAATTTCAGTCCAATTTGAACTTGGAGTATACTGAATATTTAGGAATTAAATTACCCTTTAATATTCAAGATCTTATACATAAGAACTACAGGGATATTTATACCTTAATCGATAAGCAATTGTATCAATGGAGTAAAATTGAAATCTTGTGGTTGGGAAGTTTAACCCCTTAAGGACACATAACATGTGTGACATGTCATGATTCCCTTTTATTCCAGAAGTTTGGTCCTTAAGGGGTTAAATATAGTCAACGCTTATTCAATTCTGAAATGGTTATATTTATTTAGGTCTTTACCTTTTAGACTAGGCAATATTAGGATTTTACAATTCCAAAGACTATTTTCAAACGTTATTTGGGCAAATAAACGTCCAAGAATTTCTCAGGAGATCCTACAAAACAATTATGATAAAGGTGGTATTTCATTTCCGGATGAAGTTACATCAAACGTACCTAATCGCGAATGTAATGATATGGAATAAACAAAATATTCAAAGAAATGCCTGGTTCCAGATAGAGCAAGAAAACTATCCATATGTCAATTTAAATACTGGGGGGCGGAGCCAAGCTACCATGCTGAGAGGTCGCACGTGAGACAAGCTCCGTGCAAAAATGCTCTAATTAAGCCAAAATTGGGGCAAAAACCACAAATCGGACGGTTGGGCGACCTAGGGAAATGAGCACCAAACCGTGGAGCCAAGACTCAGGTATCCCGACCGAAATCGGAGGCATCTAACCAAGGATAGATCCGAGGCCTACTCAGACCAAACGAGGGAAGTGGCCGATCTCCACACCACCTGCAGCCACGCACCTGGAGGTCTCCCGGTACAATTCCTCCCCCCCCTGCCGGTGAGGGATATCCCGGCACCTAAAACTTCAAGCTTGAGACACAGCAGCAAATCCGAAACGGGAACTGCCCCACACAGCCGGAACAGCACCGGCAAACACTGGGCCACTGGGACGCAGCTAAGATGGCCGCCCAGCGAAGGCCCCAAAAGCAGAGCATGTACACCCAGCCACCCACGCACCCCCTAGGGGAGTTCGACCAGCTCTGCGAGAGCCTTTGGACCATGCTATATAAACGTGGAATGACTTACCACCGGGCAGCAAGACTAGTGGCTACATGGATTCGTCCAGCGACCCGTCGGCGCCATTATAGGCAGCCACCACAGGCATCCAGAAAGGCCGCCAAACTACGCAATCACCGCCGTTCACACTTTAATGGGTGCGGGACAACTAAACCAGCCTGCCATGCCGGCTACTCACCTGATCCGAGAAACGGCGCTCAGCAGAGCTCGACCCCATCCCTCCAGGATGCAGCCGCAAACTGGGGTACCACACAGTTTCACAATCCGATGATTACCAGAGACAGACCTCGAAACAAGGCCCTGCACACGAATGCAAGGAGGAAGAGCAAGGCGACTAAGCTCCGACGCAAAGCTGGTGGAGATCTGCGACAAAACTCACTAAGGAACAATCTTCCTGGCTACTGGGACTTTATCCAACGGGCATGGGCTGAACCACTGACTCTCCGCAACCTACCAGCCACAATGACTAGACTTCCACGGACACACCAAATCATTTCCGACCAGCGGTATTTCTCACTCTTTACGTGTTTTTTGATATGCTATCTACATTTTCTGGGCCCTGCATGCATGTATAATCTGCCCAAAGGTTGCCTCACGCTGATACGTATGAGAATGTTTACCTACTGTGGCCCGCGAGAAAGGAGGGCTGACTTCAGACTATTCCCCGACACCAGCTAATTGGACTCGGCAAACTCGCCAGACCCAGGAAAAGAAGCAAGTTGTTAACATGTTATAAGTTATGCCATATTAACTCTGTTTTACCTACTTAATGCATGATATTTTTTGTACCACACGTGACAGCCAATGCCAGCGAACTCCTGCACACACAACTCTCATCCCACCACTCGCTTACTCCATAAATTAGCTGTGCATCATATATACACATAATGAGAGCAATGACACTCACCTATGTTGTCTTTAATGTATATAGTGTCCCCTTGCATGTACAGTAGGTTACGTGTTCCAAGCACCTTGCGTTAGTTACTGTTCTTAAGACAACCGGTTCCCAGTGGTTTTATATTATTTTAGTTTTTTATTATGTTAGCTATATTTTGTCAGTGCAAATTATATATAGGCATCTATATATACTCTCTCATGTATGGGAGCGACTGGAAGTCGGCTGCAATTAATCATTTGATTCTAACCACCTAACATAACAAACCCAGCAACGTTAAGCATTACCTGATCACACTTATTTCATGTATTTTCACTATGATGTTTAAGCTCTCTCACAATAGAGATGTAAAGCAACGATAACAGATATTGCTGCACAGGAGAATAATCAACCTTAAACGTGACAATGCTGGCAATATCAGAACCTATAGTTTAAAATGTATCTTATGTGACCTAATCTTGTTTCTACAAAAAAAAAAAAAAGTGCAAGGTTTTTTGGATGCTACACTATTATTATCGCATGTTTCCTTTATGTTCGCACCAGCTGTTGTGGCAGTGCAAATCTGTCTGTTCACTCTATGCACAACTAAAAGAAAGAATTTAAAAAAAATATATATATACTGTATTCTGGTCAATTAACTTAGACGTAAGGAAACAAAGAAATGATTTAAATACTTTGATTATGGATATGCTAGAAGTTTTAAAAATGTTGAAAATTAGACAATCTTTCAGAATCGATTCTTATACAAGCCCAATTTGAAACTCTGCATTATGACATGATCGATATGGATCTCTACAATTGGAAATTACGAGAGATAAATATATATGCAGATCTTTTTGATAATAAATGTATTAGTTTCCCGGGTTTAATACACCCTATAACAAAACTTTTCGCTACCTAAGGATCAAACATTTTCTAAACTCAAAACAGGTTATATTTGAACACCCTATCTTTGATTATTTAGATAGAGTAGGTACAAAGGGCTTAATATTTTGTTTGAAATGAGTCCACTGCCGTAAATTCGACTTATCTCTGTACTAGATCTATATGAATTTACTATGTCGATATGTAATGAGTTACTGGATCTATTTGTATTTGTTTCTTTTGTTTTTGGTCAAGTTCATAACAAAATAAAAATGAATAAATATATAAAAAAGAAAGGAGATTTAGTTTAAAGCAAAGGAAACTTTTTTTTACAGTAAGAACTATAAGGATATGGAATTCTCTGCCTTACGAGGAGGTTTTAACAGAGTCTATACAGATGTTTAAACAGCAACTGGATGAATACTTGCAAAAACATAATATTCAGTGATATAATTTTTGGGGTAATAGCTTCTTGATCCAAGGAGAGATCTGACTGCCATTCTGGGATCAAGATGTTTTTTTTCCCCCTAGTTTGTTGCAAAATTGGAAAGCGCTTCAAACTGTTTTTTTTTTTGCCTTCTTTTGGATTAATGGCTGAACTTGATAGACAAATGTCTCTTTTTGTAACTATCTTTTGGCTTTACCCACCTCTGCAAACTGGAGTACAACTGTGTGATCCATGTTAAGTTCTGCAGGGACAGACTGTACCAGGTAAGATCCGCCCACAGGGATAATTCCAAAACCACTACCAAGGACCTTTAGCTTTTTGATAGCTCTGATAATATCATCCCTGGAATGACACATTCCATCAGTAAAGATACCATCAAACAACAATGGGTTATTTCCCATTATTAAACTTATTGATACATACTGACTGACGTCCTGAGCAAGCTTTCCTCTTCCCTTCAAAACTTGCTGATGAAGCTCTGCCAAAGTTATAAGTCCTAGAAAAAGAGAGGACAATTGTTGTTATTTCAGGATTTCCTTGGGTTAGGATACCGGAGACCTTAGAATTTTGTTTTTAACAGACATCCTAAGAAACAGAAACTTTACAGAGAGCTGTAGTTGTTATGCTACCTAGTTTAGTCCTCAGTTTAATCTGTTTATGAACCAGGAGGACACTAACTGGCAAAGAGAGCAGGAATAACTTGCAACATTTACTTTGATAGTGCATAATAATCCCTTCTGCATTATCAATGTGGATGGGAAGGGGGCAGTCCCTTGGTTTATATCAAATTATTCTAAAACATTTTAACATGGCACCAAGGCAGGTGTAATAATTATGTTGCTTAGGGTGCCCCTTTAAACTGATGAGTTTCTTAATAATGGTGTTCTTTGAGGTTTGTCTTCATTAATATGCTGTAATTTTTCCATGCTCAAATCTTTAAAGATTTTGCACAAAAGGGCTTTGCAGAATTCTGTACCAGAATCCTTTCTCCTTAGCCACACCCCCTCATGTCAGAAGGATTTCCTTATTAGTGTGTGTGTACACAGCTTAACTTCTAACAGCACAGATACTCTTGGTATTCCACAGATGTCACCTCCTTTTGCTTAAATGTACCGGTATTTTATAGTGTCAGGAAAACAAAGCCATTTTCCTAGCACTATAGAATCCTTTTTAGCAAAATAAGGTAGGGTGCGAGGGATGTGGTCTGGGTGCCTACATTGTCCTCTTAAGTGTGTAGTAATGTAAACAAGCTTCTAGCTTAAAAGAAAAGAAAAAATGCTAAAAACATGCTACTCATAGGATTCCATATGGTACTCACCGCCATTTTGGTGTTTCAGAGCTAGGCAAACTTCAACTATCTGAACACCAAGCTCATAGTAAAAGTCTCCAACGCCAAGCATTTCAGACCAGAATCCTTTGCCAGCTGTGAAATTAATTACAAATTTAACCATCACATTCAGTGAATTAACTACATTGCGAGCATCTCTGAGCATAAAAGTTGAAGCAAAATTGACTACATTAGGAACTTTGCTAGATAGAAATGCAACTCAAAAAAGCTCCACTTTTAATACTAATGGAGTTTTGCTTTCTTGCATAAATTGAGGAGAGCCTCTGGAAGCAGTTTAAGCAGCAAGTATTGCAGTTAACATGTTAAAATAAGTGTAGGATCCACAGATACTGGGGTAATGTGACGTAGTGGTGTAACTGAATACCTGATGGTGATTTTTGAGCGTGCGCTGTTCCCTAATCTGTATTTTGTATATATTTGGTCTTTAAGGCAGCACCACCACTTACAAATGTGTGTTTTGGGTGTGCTCCCAATTTCCCTTTATTTTTTTACCATGATACAGCTCAAACTGAATATTTAAATTTGCAAGTAAATCCCATGAGATTAAACTTCATGCAAAACTTTTTAAAGGAACACTCAAGTCCCCATAACTACATCATAAAAAGTGACGTTGTTATGGTGTCCGGTGGTTCCTGGCACAGACTCACCTATTTGAGTTTAATGAACAGTTTCACTCTAAATGTTCAAAGAAAAAATGACTACTGGGTCAGAAAGCACTGACCCGAGAGTCAGAAAACGGACTAGATGGGCAACAATTGAAGGGCATAACCCAGAAGCGAAACTAGATAGAGAAATCCCAAAGGTCAGAGTTTCTGAAAGTGGAACAGAAGGGTCCCACTTACAAAACACGCTGCCACAGGGGTGTGCCCATATCATAGGTATATAGTAAGAATCCCTTGGTATACAAATTAAAAAATAATAATAAATCTTTAATAGATGAACATATTAATGCATATATAAAAAATGAAGTAAATACACCCAAAATCGAAACACAATAATAGGTAAAGTGAAAGAACCGTGAAAAGGAAAGTGCTTATTTACACTGGGTCTAAGTCTAGAATAAAGTCTAGCTAATGAGATGAAATCATCTTACTGATAGATGTCAAAATTAGGTAAATATCCAGCAAGGAATTTGTAGGATAAAGTTAGACCAGAGGACAGGGGTATCTGAGTATATAATGGACAGCTATTAGTATTGGAAGAATTGTCACGAATAGTGAGGGTAAACTTCCTGTATGCTAAGTCCAGATAGTATATATCCCCACTGATCTAGGTTACAAACACTATCCTATATATTTGTAAAGTTATATAGGAGGGTAGGTATTCTCTATAATCGTAGTCAGAGCCTAATCCTGTATGCTTGTATAATACAGGGATCTGAAGTGCTCTAGCAAATAGCTAGAAAATTCCCCAATGTCCCAATATTCAGAGGCAGAGTAGCTTAGCTGCTTCAAAGGCAGATAAAAGCCCATAGGCTACCTAGTGTAAAGTACAAAGTATCATTCCCCTTGTGCACATTGATATAAAGTATCCTCGAGTCTAATTTGCCTGGGTCCTGATACAATGTTGCCTGAGTACTGAGAGAGATGCACACAGCCGGTAGCTACTACAGATGCCTACATCTACTGAGTAGATCTGAGAAGTCTAAAGAGGATCTAAAGAGAATCCTTATCCTAAATATCCATCTCATAGAAATTAAATAGTAAACCTAGACTTTAAAAACCCATAGTGATTGAAAGAAAGAACCCTACACCTAGCGTCCTACTCGACGCGCGTTTCGGCGCTATGTGGCGCCTTTATCAAGAGCGGTAAAATACACAAGTAAAATACACTCTAAATGTCCATGTTCCAGCGCCGATCGCTCTGTCCCCTATCCTTCCACTATCTGAAATCTTAGACAACAAGAGGCTCGAGTAGCACCGGGGAGGGAGCCCACTGGCTTAGAGAGGTCAGCTGACACTGTAAGCCAATCAGTAGCTTTCTATCCATAAAAAAGGTACGTACACCCACTGATCCTTTAAATCAAAACTCAGACTTTTGTGACTAGTCTTCATAAATGTATTGTGATGCCAAGGGATGTTGTTTTATCCTTTGACTTTTATCCATACACCTCTATATTATGAATTAGCTGACATTTTGATATGCAAAGTAAACATAGAACCCAGGTAGAAAGCTCTGAAATGTAGATTTTATGCCACAAAATCTTTTGGAAGCTGACGAGTATCTTACATGCCAATGGGTCTACTCCAATTGTAGCACACATGTCTTGGAACTGCACTCTGAACTGGGGATTTTTGCGAATCTCTTGCTTGTGTTTACTTGCAAACTCTTCCAGATTGGTTTTAAACATTTCCAGCTGCTTTGACATCTGCAAAAAAACAAACACATCCTTGAGAATCCTTAAGAATCTGATAAACAATTACAAGATTTAATAGGAAAAAATTCTATTATGCAATGTGATCAATGTAATGGTGAAACAAATATATGAATGTACAAAACAATTTGAATTATCTATATGTGACTAATCTTAAAGGGATACTATAAGTGCCAGGAATACAAAGCTGTATTCCTGGCACAATAGCTCTCTCCCTCACTCCTCCCACTGATGTGAATAAAGGGTTAAAAACTCTTTATTTATTAACCTGATCCCTGCGTTAATGTACCTCAGCGCTGGGTTGTGGCTCCACCTCCCTCGACAAGTGGGCGCTAATGCGTATGAATGACAAATGCTGCACGCGCATAAGACCTCCCCACAGGACAGCATTGAATCAATGCTTTCCTATGGGGAAAATAGCTGATGCTGGATGTCCTCGTGAAGGTCGTGAGGACATCCATCATCAGTTACCGGACCAAAAATCCGTTAGCAGCCAGGAAGTACCACCAGTAGCTGTTTGGGACACAGCCATTGCAGGCAGACTTAATGCTGCAATGTAAATAATGCAGTTTCTCTGGAACTGCAATGTTTTACATTGCAGCACTAAGTGCAATAGGGACACTGCACCCAGACCAATTCAATGAGCTAACGTGGTCTGGGGTGCCTATAGTGTCCCTTTAAAGTTGATATTAAATTTGGTTTGCAACATATCTTTAATGAATCAGTAATACATATCTATCAGAATATGGGCCAAATGTACTCACCTGCACCAACTGATCCTCAGCTAATACTGTTCCCCGCTCCTTATACTTGGCCTAAAAAAAAAAAAAAAAAAAAAAAAGAGAGAACATTTTAGTGGAACCAAACAGTGTTTTCTTTGTAATAAACTATTTTTTGCTACAGACAAATATTCTGTACTATTTTCTTTTAGGCTGACAATAAATCGGGGTTGACAGACCAATGGCTGCCTGTGAACTACATATTTGTCAACCATGGCAGTAAAGGCTTCATCTAATTGCCCCCTAGTAACCCCCTAAGCCTCAGCTAATGTTTGGTTAGTTAGCAGTTTGTGCATGGATCTCAGAGGTGCCATCACCTCTGTAAAGGGACATTCGAAGCAACATATCCACTACAGCTTGCTGTGGTGATGTTGCCTAAGTTTAATATCATATTGTTTAAGAATGGTCTGATATATACCGGGAATCTTTCTAACCTAACGGGAATGGCACCATCAATGCATTTAAAGTTTGATGACACTTTTTAACTGAGAATGATGGGGTCCAGTTTAATTAATTAATTTTTTATATTGAATAATTAAAAGTATTTTATCTCAAATAAACTATGGGAAAAGAAGTTCGCATCCAGCGTGCAAAACGTCCATAGGAAAGCATTGAGAAATGCTTTCCTATGGACTGTTTGAATGCACGCGCGGCTCTTGCCACACATGCGCATTTCGCTCCACTCGGAGGCTGACATCAGCAAGGAAGCCCAGCGCTGGATTAAAGTAAGTAACTGAAGGGGTTTTAACCTCTTCAGCGCCAAGGGAGGGGGAACCTGAGGGTGGGGGGACATAAGGGTTGTATAGTGTCAGGAAAACGAGTTTGTTTTCCTGACACTATAGTGATCCTTTAATACCCTCTCAGAATTCTTCACTAAACTTTGAATTGCAGTGAATTGAAATCTAAATTACAAAATTTAAATAAAAAAAACCAAAAACCTGCTAATTTGGGAAAATTCTCAATTTAAGATACAGTTACAGTGTGACTACTTTTTGCCTACATCATGCTATTCCAATTTGTTATAATTTGAAATTAAATATCTCGGTTTCATCATTCACTAAACTCTGAGCGAAATCCTTAGATCACAATTTAGGCTAAAATAGCTGATCTGGCTTACTTTGACCTAAATTACCATTTTACCATGCTACAATTCAGTATTCAGTGAATAAACCCTGTGTGTACAAAACTACTATAGTCTGGGCTGGTGTTTGTGGACAGAGTGGTTAAATGTCTAGAAAGGCATAAAAAAAAAAAAAAAAAAGAAGCCAGTTAGGTAGGGAGATCGTTTGTAAAATATATAAATAAAAGTACTATTTGGATGGCCAGTGAGTTTATGGAAATACCAAAATAAGTACATTGCTGTTAAGAGTTACTATAATAATAATAAAGCAAAATTTAATTGACGTGAACGACAAGTAGTGTGAACCAATGACAAGGACCACGGACACACAGAAGGGAAATCATAAAGAGAGAACCCCCAAACTCTACAGTATGCCCCGCCCCTTCACCCGTCACCTCTGCCAGCTTCTTCTTGGCTATTGCCCCCGCTCCCACCCCTCTTCGGTGCATGGTTTGTGGCTTCAGGAGAAAACTTCCGCAATGCAACGTCATCAGCATTCGACGCCAGTATCATACAACAGGGCATCGACGTTTACCAGAAAACAACCGGTGAGGCACAATTTTGCTTCCGGGTGCAATTGACGGCCATTTCGGTGTAGCCTCAAAAAAACAAAAAAAAAAAAGTCGCTCAGGATGCCAACCTGTTCTGGGCCAACAAATACACACAAGTTCAAAATCTGCTGGCACTGCATCTTGTGCATGTTATAATATGGAGAAGCTTTAATTAAAAGGCTTTTAATTTCTGTGAAATATACATACATAAATTCTCACTGATTTAAAGAAAAAAAATGCTAAATATTCTTTTTTTTTTTTTTTAATTCTTATTTATTCCGAGACATAAGGACAAAGATAATGCAAACAATCACATTGCGTACAACCAAACATTTGTACAATCACATTCTCAATAATCCTTTCCATAACCGCAGCAAAGGCACAGCTGGTGATAGTTTAACAATAGTGATCCTTAATTGCTACTGCGTCCGTGTATCGAGAAGTAGAGCATGGAATCGTATAGTAGCAGATATCCTGTCTCATTTTTTTGTAAAATAAAAAGGTGAACCGTACACCACAATACAAACAGTTATAAGAGCATATTAGAGTATCGCGTGATCAGCAAGTGCATCCCGATTATAAGTACTCAATGGTATTATTGTACCCACAAGTGATCGCACATCGTCTCTATATTTCGTTAGCGACTGTAAGTCTTACATTTGTAAGTGGTAGATGGAAAAGATGAAAGTAAGAATAGAGATAAAGCAAGAATTCCCTCAGTTAACAGAGAGGGCACAAAGAGGGATTAGAGGCATGGAGGGGTATACGGGGGTGTGAATCCCTGAGCATCGCCTGCGAGAGGTGGATACACAGTGGCATCATGTTAAATCGTGCTCTGGGGCATTCTAGGTAAAATGCTAAATATTTTTACACAGATTTGGCAATATTAATGTGCACATAATTAGTGCAGCTTGAGAAAAGTAATTCAACTTTATTTGTCATGTCTTGGTGGATTTCCGTCTATTTTTGGTAGCCACACGTAGCAAAACGCAAGGAGCAGAATACAATATCAGTGCGCAATGATTTTAGAATTTGGTATGAATTTGGTATGTTTACACTCCTCCCAATAGTCCTGCTTTCCGCAGGATACTCCAGATTTTGGGGTTGTGTCCCGCTGTCCTGCTCAAGTTCCGTGGGGACACCAGAGAGTGCATCGTTAGATGTGTGGTGGAATCTCGGTAAAAATAAATTTAGTAGGCCGAGATTACCACGTGGCATGTGTACGTGCATACGCTGACGTATCGATCAGTTGGTTGCACGAGGCAAGATACGATCAGTAGTGTACGGAGCATGTGCAAGAATACAGGATGTAGTATTCCCCCTCCTCCATTGTGCTGGACAAGCCATGCGGTCAAGCAGGAAGTTAATTCTTATTTGTATTGATTGGTCAAGAGAATGTGCGGGTGGAGCTTAATATGGGAGGAGTTATGTGCCTATATAAGGAGCCTGCACTATTGTCCGGGACTCAGAACTTGTGGTATTTTGGTGACGCTAGTCCCTCTGAGTCCCGATCGGTGATCCAATAAAGAATCTCTTCCTTCCTGAAGAAACCTGTGTCCATCTCTCTGTGCTTCGCTTCCGTCAGTTTCTCCGGTATCATTTGGTGCATTGGCCGGGAAGGTCATCGTTCAACGGTAGCTGAGAGGCAGAGGCGTGAGACGGTCTATCTTTGCCCACGTTCTCTACGGCTGCACCCCTGAACTTCTGCGTGGACCTCCCTTCGTCTCGGCGCCACTGGTCTGTTGTCCAGGAGATCATCGGCCTCTACGTGAGAAGTGCTGGGGTGTCCCCGTCGATGAGTGTGAACTCAGGTTCAGGAACGAGGAGGTAAGACAACTGCTGTTTTAGACGGCAGAACCCACTAGGGGTATACCGATTGTGCGGTAGGCCCAAAGGGGTTTAAATCTGTGTATCTGCCCCCTCTGTCGGAGGGAAGGAGCGAAGGCGCACCGCTCGATCGAACGCTCTTTAGTCAGACCGTTTGATTTTGTTAGTCAGGCGGGGCTCTGGTGTAAATAGCCCTAGCCGGACACCGGTGTCTTGTCTAGACTAGCGTTCTAGGGTGTATATTTTGTTCGCTAGGTCGGAGGGACCGGGAGACTAAGCGGCGTCTGTGTAAATTCGGTTCGCTAGCTCTCATCCTATCTGGGCTAAGTGGGAAGGCGTGTAAATTTGGAACCCACTAGACTTTTGATAGTTATCGACTAAGAGGCGTCTGTGTAAATTCGGTCCTCTAGCTCGCTATATGTGGTGCTTGGGCAGTGTGGCTAACCAAAACGTATGTAGATTGTTTTTAGGTAGTCCATCAAGGTACTGGCCAATAGTTTAGTTGGGAATTGTAAATGTGATAACGATTGTTTAGTAAAGTGTATATCTTGTTAGATAGCGCGAGCTCAGCCGTCTAGCGAGAGTGTTAATAGTGTGTTGCTGTATTATAGTGCACGGTAACCCTGTATATTTACTGACACTGTATATAAGTACTAATCATTGTCGTCCATTGCATGTTTAACACCATAACCACTAATAATTGTATTGTGACCTTAACTTGTGCTTTGACCTATGCTAACCGTACTGTAACCGCTATTTGTAAAAGACGATGTTACTGGGGTGTGTTATAGACGGGTAATTCGTATATAGAGAATTATAGCGTGGGTGACTGTATAGTTACGCCAAAGGGCATAATATTGATTATTTAGTGACTGGTGTAACAGCTGTGTGTGTACGGGAATTCCCTGAGTGTTTATTGTGTTATTGTATACGTTTCACTTGGTAACTGTACCACGTGGTGCTGTTGCCAGAGGAAACGGGTGTGACTGTTGAATAGTACGCGTGTATAGTATTCATTGTCGACGACGTTCCATTGTTAAGTATGGGTGCGTCGCAGTCAACGATTCCGGATCCCTTAGGTTGTATGGTGAAGAATTTTAAAAAGGGATTCAAGACATGTGATTTTGGGGTTAAAATGTCTCCTGTACGTTTGGTCACTTTGTGTACTAGGGAGTGGCCTACTTTGGTTGCGGCATGGCCGCCACGTGGCAGTTTGGATCCAACTCTGGTACAGCGCTTACACGTGGCTGTATCGGGTAGGCCTGAACTTTACGGCCAGTTTCCTTATATTGATTGTTGGAGACAGGCCGTAAATGACTCGCCAAAATGGCTCCAGACATGCCACGAGGAGCAATGTCGCCTCATGGTAGCTAGGACTTGTTTGTCCACTAGGACTGGTGTTAGGCCCATTTTGGACACGCCCCCTGAGTCCGAGATCCCTTTGCCGCCCCCTTACTTTCCGTTAAGAGGAAGTGACGCAAATGCAGGAAGTCCTGCAACCCTCCCCTCATTACCCATATCCACTTCCGCTTCCTCCTCCAGTACAGGATCCACCCCCCCTCGTACTAAATCTCCCCTTCCGGAATCAGAACCAACCCCCATTAAAAACGAATATCCTGATTTGGCGCCACTTCAGACTTCCGGTCAAGCTTCATCTAGCTCGGCTCGAAGTGTTTTATTTACAACCTTTTCCCAAAACCAAGCTCCCACATCCCCATACCCTATTTCTCCCCGACTGGAACCTATGACTGACGCCCCTCCACGTAGCCCCATACAGACCCGACAGCTGACCGGTGCCCAACAATTAAAACACTATCAGATGCCTCTTCGTCTGAATCCTGGGCCAGCCTATATCGATGCCGCAGGCCAAATGGCACATGCTGACCCAGTCTTTGTATATGTCCCATTCACGACAACCGATCTCTTAAATTGGAAGACCCACAATTCCTCGTATACTGAGAAACCACAAGCTATGACTGATCTGTTCACCTCAATAGTACAGACACATAACCCGACATGGGCTGATTGCCGGCAGTTATTAATGACTTTATTCAACAATGAGGAAAGGACAAGAATTAATCAAGCGGCCATTAAAGCACTAGAGGATAAAGCCCGTACTTTAAACCAAGCCAATCCATCAGCATGGGCCGCAACACATTATCCCAACACCGATCCCGATTGGAATGTAAATGGTGCTGATATGGTTCAACTCAGAGCCTATAGAGACGCTATAATTGCTGGCATGAAAGCCGGAGGAAAGAAAGCCATTAACATGTCGAAGACAGTTGAGGTGATTCAGAAAAGTGATGAAGCGCCCAGTGTCTTTTATGACCGATTATTGGAGGCATACCGCTTGTATACCCCCTTTAATCCGGAAGACGCAGACAATTCCCGAATGGTGAACTCCGCCTTTGTCAGCCAAGCTTATGGAGATATTAAGCGCAAGCTACAAAAGTTAGAAGGGTTTGCAGGTATGTC
Source organism: Pelobates fuscus (assembly GCF_036172605.1). Taxonomy (NCBI): domain Eukaryota; kingdom Metazoa; phylum Chordata; class Amphibia; order Anura; family Pelobatidae; genus Pelobates; species Pelobates fuscus. The sequence continues at coordinate 234,934,970 of NC_086322.1, forward strand.
CATCACCCAACTAATGGAGGTAGCGAATAAGGTATACATGAATAGGGAAACAGAAAGTAAGAAGGAGGAAGAGCGCAAGATGCGTAGAAAGGCAGACATGCTAGCGGTAGCGATCGCAGGCGTAGATAGACGGGGCCCAGATAGAGGCGATAGTAGATGGAATGAGGAACCTCTAAGTAGAAATCAGTGCGCATACTGTAGGGAAGAAGGGCATTGGAGAAATGAGTGTCCTCGAAGAGAACAGTGTGAGAGAGACAGACCTAGGACAGGTTATGGAAACTTTAGAGGCAGAGCGAGAGGTAGAGGAGGCCCCGGAGGGAGTAATGGTAATAGAGGGAGTAATGGGAACAGAGGAAGTGTTAGGGAAGATAGATATACCCCAGCAGCGCAAAGGTCCCGCGATAGAGAAGGCAGGGACTTTGTAGGATTGGCTGACACGGTCATGGAGGACTATTGATACCGACCGGGCTCCATCCCCCTTGGTCGAGCGGAGCCTATGGTCGATGTATCAATAGGGGGAAAAAGGAGTGCGTTCATGATCGACACTGGTGCTGAACATTCAGTGGTGACTAATCTAGTTGCTCCTCCATCTGGAAGGACTATTACTGTAATAGGAGCAACTGGAAGAAGTGCTGAAAAACCGGTTCTTAAAAGTCGACTCTGTACATTGGGAGGCCACGTAGTAAAACATCAATTCCTTTATATGCCTGAATGTCCAGTCCAATTGCTGGGACGTGATATGCTATCAAAATTACAAGCGCAGATTACGTTCCTACCAAATGGAACAACATCCTTAAAGTTTAATGGACCTTCAGGTATCATGACATTATCCGTACCAAAGGAAGAAGAGTGGCGACTTTATACAGCGTTGACTAGCCAAAACCCTAGGAGTGATGAGACATTATTCAACATACCAGGAGTTTGGGCAGAGAACAACCCACCAGGACTGGCCCGCAATATTCCACCTATAAAAATTGAACTAAAACTTGGGGTTTATCCAGTGAGCCTAAGACAATACCACATCCCGCAGAAGGCTAAGAAGAACATCCAAACCTATCTGGATAAGTTCATACGGTATGGTATCCTAAAATTCTGTACTTCCCCCTGGAACACCCCATTGCTGCCTGTTCAAAAGCCCGGTACAGATGAGTATCGACCTGTGCAGGACTTGAGAGCAGTCAATGATGCGGTTGTTAGTATACATCCAGTTGTGCCCAATCCATATAACCTGCTTGCTTTAATTCCGGGCGGGGCTACTTACTTTACAGTCTTAGACCTCAAAGATGCCTTCTTTTGCCTCCGAATTGCCGCAGAAAGTCAATGTATTTTCGCTTTCCAATGGGAGAACGCTGTAACGGGCTCAAAACGCCAAATGACTTGGACAAGACTGCCCCAAGGGTTTAAAAATTCACCTACCCTATTTGGTTCAGCCCTAAGTCAAGATCTACTGGATTTCGAGTCCATCCCAGGAGAGTGTGTATTGTTACAATATGTAGATGACTTGTTGATAGCAGCAGTTACAAAAGAAATCTGTCAGCGAGCAACGCACGATCTACTACACATTCTCTGGAAGGCAGGATACAAGGTGTCTAGAAAGAAGGCTCAGTTGTGTTTGCCAACTGTCAAATATCTGGGATTCCATATCTCTGAAGGTCAAAGAATTATGGGGCCAGAGAGAAAAGAAGCTGTGTGCCAAATACCGATACCCAAGAATAGAAGACAAGTGCGAGAATTCTTGGGGGCAGCAGGCTTCTGTAGGATATGGATTCCCAGCTACGCGATACTGGCAAAACCTCTGTACGCAGCTATCAAAGGTACAGAGCACGACCCCTTCTTATGGACCCAAGAACAGCAAACGGCATTTGAAGATGTGAAGAAGGCTTTGATGAGTGCCCCAGCATTAGGTCTACCTGATCACACACGACCATTCTACTTATATGTACACGAGCAAAGAAGAATGGCTGTTGACACAGTACTTGGGATCATGGCAAAGACCTGTTGCCTACATGTCTAAGCAATTGGATGCAGTGGCCAGCGGACTTCCACCTTGTCTAAGAGCCGTAGCTGCAGCCGCCCTGCTAGTAGCTGAAGCCGATAAACTCACTCTGGGTCAAGAACTTTATGTACGAGTCCCACATGCAGTACAGACGTTGTTGGATTACAAAGGAAATCATTGGTTTAGTAATAGCCGTATGACCAAGTATCAAGCAATGTTGTGTGAAAACCCCAGAGTGCATTTAGAGACTGTAAACACCTTAAATCCAGCTACTCTTTTGCCACAACCTACTGAAAGTCAACATGATTGTTTGGAAGTAATGGATGAAGTATTCTCAAGTAGACCAGATCTTCGTGATTTTCCCATCCAGAACCCCGATGTTCAATATTATACCGACGGCAGTAGTTATGTGAAAGAAGGGATCCACTATGCAGGATATGCAGTAACAACAATAGACAAGGTGATAGAAGCTCGGCCACTGGCGAAAGGAACATCAGCACAAAAGGCAGAATTGATAGCACTGACACGAGCGTTACAATTGGCTGAAGGTTTAAGAGTAAACATCTACACGGACTCCAAATATGCGTTTTTAACCACTCATGCCCACGGAGCTTTGTATAAAGAAAGAGGACTACTGAATTCAGAAGGCAAAGAAATTAAATACGCAGCTGAAATCCTACAACTATTGGAAGCAGTGTGGGAGCCGAAAGAAGTCGGTATCATACATTGTCGAGCGCATCTGAGAGGAGATGGTGATGTAACTAAGGGAAATCGGATGGCAGATAGTGCAGCCAAGCGTGCTGCTGAATCAGGAAGACAGGAGTATGTGGGGCATATAGCTGCTCTTATACCAACTCCACTGTCCCAATGGACTCCAGTTTATACAGCTCAAGAAGAGGAGTGGTTAAAGACTGAACCAGGAAAGTATTTGGAGAACAAGTGGTATCAGCTAGAAGATGGAAGAATAGTCATACCAGCATCACTAGCGGTAGAAATTGTCCAAAATTATCACAACGGGACACATTCTGGGAGAGACAGTACTGAAGAATCTCTCAGAAAACATTTCTACATACCAAGATTGTCCAACTTGACTCAGGCCATTGTACGAAGAAGTGTAATGTGTGCTAAAAATAATGCAAGACAAGGACCAGTAAAGCCACCAGGAGTCCAGTTTATGGGGGGACTCCCCATGTCCGATTTACAAATTGACTTTACAGTGATGCCTAAATCGGGTGGACATCGTTACCTGCTGGTAATTGTGTGCACCTATTCAGGCTGGGTAGAAGCATGTCCTACTCGTACAGAGAAAGCAGGAGAAGTTGTGAGATTCCTGCTACGAGAAATAATACCCCGATATGGACTACCCTGTTCTATAGGATCGGACAATGGTCCAGCTTTTGTTCATCAGTGCCTACAACAACTGACTCATATGCTTGGTATAAAGTGGAGGCTTCATACAGCATATAGACCCCAGAGTTCTGGTAAGGTAGAGAGAATGAATAGAACTATTAAGAATCAGTTGGCTAAAATGTGTCAGGAAACCCAACTTAAGTGGAACGTTCTCTTACCCATAGCTCTATTGCGAATCCGCAGTACCCCTACCAGAAGGATGGGCCTCTCTCCTTTTGAAATCATGTATGGACGACCACCTCCCGTACTTGGTAACTTAAGGGGGGACTTGAGTCAGTTGGGAGAAGGAATTACCCGGCAGCAGGTTGTAGAGTTGGGTAAGACTATGGAGGAGGTACAGAAATGGGTACAAGATAGATTACCTGTGAATATTTATCCCCCTGTTCATAGTTATCATCCAGGAGATCAAGTGTGGATTAAAGAGTGGAATAATGTACCGTTAGGGCCCAAGTGGAGAGGTCCTTATGTTGTTCTTTTGTCTACCCCTACAGCGATAAAAGTAGCCGAAGTGACTCCGTGGATACATCACTCCAGGGTTAAACCAGCAGCAGTCGATTCTTGGCAAGTTACAGCAGATCCAGAGAATCCCTGCAAGATCCGGTTAAAACGCACTACTCAGTCGGAGTAACGAGGAACTATTGTGGATTACAAATTTTATTGTTACAGGGATTTGGTGAAGTGAGTGTTTTTAGACGGCCATAATAAAGCCTGTCCGCTTACCGACATATAGTGTATAAGCCAGGGAAAGTCTCGAAGGGACTCCTGTGAAGACGAGCAGAACTCCATTCCCTGCAGCCCTTACATCCTGGAAGCTGAGGTGCCTTCGCACGGACGAAGACTGAGGATGACGGCGAAAGATGTGTTGATGATAGTGTTTATTTATGTGTGTTTTTATATTCAGGAAGGTAGAGGTACCGACACTCCTAGCTGTGAGGTATGCATTAAGACTACAAGAACAGGTAACCATATTTCCCAAACCCTAATTTGGCATTCACAATACGAGTGTAAAGGAGATGTATCGAGATGTAGATACCTAAATATAGACTATAGTGTGTGCCATTTAGGAGTAGGAGAACCTAAGTGCTTCAGTCCGGAGTATCAACCCCGTACAATTTGGTTGACTCTCAGGAATGGAGATCCTCAGGGGACCCTAATTAATAAGACGGTGTTAGAATCCGTACATTCTTCGGGAGTTCTGCTATTTGATGCGTGTAAGGCGATATCAAGTGGTAGAAAGCCGTGGAATGTATGTGGGGATCTTAGATGGGAGAGGACGTATGGGTCTAATGATAAATATATTTGTCCCAGTAGTAAAAATAAATATGTGAGTCCTAGATGCCCAAATAAAGACTATAACTTTTGCCCATATTGGTCTTGTGTGGGGTGGGCGACTTGGGGACAGACAGTAGACAAAGACATGATAGTGACTAAGTTGCCTACCAGCCCATATTGTAAGTCTATGGAATGTAATCCCATCCATATACTTATAAATAACCCCGATAAGTTCTTAGACAAATATGGCAATTTATTTGGGTTTCAGATATACGGGACGGGTTTAGATCCTGGGACAGTATTGTTTATAGGGATAGAGACTGATACGGTATCCTCCCAAACTCATCAAGTATACCATTCCTTTTATGAAGAGATGAGTATAGATAATAAGATCCCCCATAATGCTAAAAACCTGTTTATTGATTTAGCCGAAAGTATTGCCGGTAGTCTTAATGTTACCAACTGCTATGTGTGTGGAGGTACTAACATGGGAGACCAATGGCCTTGGGAAGCAAAGGAGGTAATGTCCGGTTCTGAGGCAGTTGACCAATTAATATCTACACAAGCCGATTATCATATGAGTGTTAGAGGTAAATCTGAGTGGAGATTAAAGACCTCCATCATAGGTTATGTTTGCATAGCAAGGAAAGGAATAATGTATAATACTTCTGTAGGAGAATTAACTTGTCTAGGGCAAAAAGCTTATGATGATGATACAAAGAATACAACTTGGTGGTCGGCTTCAAATGTCTCAGAACCACTTAACCCGTTTGCTAGATACGCCAATTTAAAGGATGTGTGGTTTGATTTATCCATCACATCTACCTGGAGAGCCCCAGCAAATTTGTACTGGATCTGTGGTAAGAAAGCCTATTCGGAGTTGCCACAGGACTGGGAAGGGGCATGTGTGTTGGGTATGCTCAAACCATCCTTCTTCTTGTTACCGATTGAAACAGGTGAGACTTTAGGTGTTAAAGTGTATGATGTGAATCATAGGAAGAAAAGGGGACCCATAGAGATAGGCGCCTGGGAAGATGATGAATGGCCTCCCCAGCGTATCATAGATTATTATGGGCCAGCCACGTGGGCAGAGGATGGTACTTTTGGTTATAGAACCCCTATTTATATGCTCAACCGTATTATAAGATTACAGGCGGTGGTTGAGATTATTACTAACGAAACATCACAAGCGCTCAATCTTCTAGCGAAGCATAATACCAGGATGAGGACAGCAGTGTACCAAAATAGATTAGCCTTGGATTACCTTTTGGCAGTAGAGGGAGGTGTATGTGGGAAGTTTAACCTGAGCAATTGCTGTCTTCAAATAGATGACGAAGGGCAAGCAATAGCTGAGCTTACTAGCCATATGGTTAAACTAGCGCATGTGCCTACTCAGGTATGGAAAGGGTATAATCCAAGTAGTTGGTTTGGTAGCTGGTATGAGTGGTTTGGAGGGCTTAAGGCAGTGGTAGGTGGAGTCCTACTGATTTTAATGTTGTGTCTACTCCTGCCGTGTCTTATACCCTTAGTAGTTAGGTCTGTGCAAAGCCTGATAGAAAATATAGCAGAGAGGAAGGCTGCTGCACAGATAATGGCGATTTATAAGTATAAGGCTCTAGATCAGGGAGAACCAATGCAGGAAGATGAGTGTTAAAGATTCACATCATAGATAAGTCTGGTCTGGTTCAAGGTAACTTGCGGTGTATGCAAACCAAGGTTAAGTGATGCCTCAAGTAATTGTGAAATATCAAGAGGCATCAAAGGGGGGAATGTGGTGGAATCTCGGTAAAAATAAATTTAGTAGGCCGAGATTACCACGTGGCATGTGTACGTGCATATGCTGACGTATCGATCAGTTGGTTGCACGAGGCAAGATACGATCAGTAGTGTACGGAGCATGTGCAAGAATACAGGATGTAGTATTCCCCCTCCTCCATTGTGCTGGACAAGCCATGCGGTCAAGCAGGAAGTTAATTCTTATTTGTATTGATTGGTCAAGAGAATGTGCGGGTGGAGCTTAATATGGGAGGAGTTATGTGCCTATATAAGGAGCCTGCACTATTGTCCGGGACTCAGAACTTGTGGTATTTTGGTGACGCTAGTCCCTCTGAGTCCCGATCGGTGATCCAATAAAGAATCTCTTCCTTCCTGAAGAAACCTGTGTCCATCTCTCTGTGCTTCGCTTCCGTCAGTTTCTCCGGTATCAGATGCTCTTGCAGTGGGCACTAGAGCCATGCAGGGAGTGCTTCAGCACTGTACCCCAATGGAAGACCTATAGTGCTGGTGAGCCTGTTTACTGAATTTACTGACCTTTTCTCCCACGCTCGCTGCAGCTGTCCCAGCTTCCACAGCTGAGATCATCAATTTTGATAATCTCAGCCAATCGAATGCTGGAATCTATTGCACATGCACAGCAAAACACTGTGCTGCACCAGTCAGCATCTCCTCATAGAGATGCATTGAATCAATGCATCTCCAGTGGGAATGCTCAGCGTTTCCATGAGATGTTGAACGCCAGTGCAGCACACTGCAGCACACTGCAGCACTGGACTAGGAAGCACCTCTACTGGCCATATAATTGAAACTAGAGGTGTTACTAGACACAAATGTAAACACTGCCGTTTCTCTTAAAAGACAGTGTTTACATTGAAAAGCCTGCAGGGCCAGGCTATAGACACCAGAACAACTTCATTAAACTATAGTTGTTCTGGTGACTGTAGTGTTCCTTTAAGTACTGTGCCTTAGTAGAATGAGTTCACTACATAGTACTTTAACAGAATGAGAGGGAATATCTCCCTCTTTGCTGCTAAATCATATTGTAACAACTTGTCACAATATGATTTAAATCCACAGTGCAGCCAAAATCAGACACTGTGATCAGTACTGGGCAATCTGCATAGCCCTGTGCTGATCATCCTCTGCAGCCGGTGATCATGTTGCAGTAGGCTTACAAATAGACCAGATTGGGGTCTACTCAGACCCTGATACCCAGTCCTGGTGAGAATCCCTGCTAACATTAGAAATTATATCACCGGGACCGGAATTGCCACTGTGATATCAAGGGCTGTATACATCATTCACTTAGAGCGCTGCATACATGGTCAACATGGGGTCACTAACTCAGGCCCCAGCTGACAGAGGGAAATTGGAGGAAAATGATCCCTGCAGATAAAATATGTTATGAATTATTCCATCCTTTAGGGAAGGACAACCATGCCAGAATAATTATGTCAATGTTCGCCAGGGGTAACAATATGTCACAGACCGGCGATAAAGATTTTATTGAAAAAATGTATGTTTAGTCCTGAATACAAATAAATTACTCAATGAAAAGTGCTGGCATACAGTATGTTGAATCTATATCATACAGTAGGGAATTAGTTTATTAATTAGGATGACCCCATTTGCTTAGATTTGTTTTTTTTACCTCTTGTAACACATGACATTTTTTCACAATCACTTTTCATTTTGCCCATCATCGTGAAGAAGTTATGTGCCTATAAAAACATGGAGGGATTAGAAATCATGCATTTTTGATGTAATGTTAGGTAAAAACCACCACACAACCCCTACAAATAGTAAAATACACCATCTAATATGAGCCATTTGCATATTGCTTTGAACAGCATGCAGATTTTTTAGTAATTTAACCTAAGATTTTTCCACTGGGTGGTAACATCACACGTGGATTTTTACTTAAACCTAACCAATCAGGGTAGGAACCTAACAATAATTCAGCAAGTAATATAAATTTTCCATTGGCTGAGGGCATCAGCTCATGAGCACCTCCCTGTACTGCCAGGCCTGGGTCAGAGTAGAGCTTTCTGGCCCGAAGAAAACACAGTGGTGGGTACCTGGCGAACCGCAGGTAAGTTGTCAAACCATTTCGGTTTGACTATTTACCCTGGTAAGGCACCAAGGCATTCCTGGCACATAACAACTGCATTGGGCTGTAATGTTGTTGATACAATGTCGTTGTTCACCCCTCCAGTGACCTCATATAGCTGTGTGTGAAAGATTTTAATTTTTTTTTAATTTTGGCGGATATTTATACATCATATAACATACCAATTACAAAACAAACATAAATTGACAAGATAAAATGATTACTGCCGTGTAAAAGGGAGATCAAAAATCTACAGGTTAATATAAAAATTTTATCACAGTGAACTTTTTAATTAGGGTAAATAATCAGGTTATGAGTGTTCTTTTAATCTTACTAGCCACTGATCCCATATATTGTATTTTTTTTTTAGTTTAAAAGGTTAATGCTAATCTCTTTTTCCATCTGAATTTGATTTATTAGTTGAGTATATACTTTGTGCCATACCAGACTACAAGTAGATTTCCAATTTTGTGCAATTATTAGTTTTGTTGCCAATAAGATATGGATAAGTAACATTTTGTGTTTTAACGGTATGGTTGGCCAATTAAGATGTAGTAAAACTTCTGTTAGGGGCCAATTTATTTTAACTGTGGATATTTTAGTGAACCAGTGGAATGTTTTATTCCAAATATCTATAAGCATATCACATTCCCACCATATGTGTAAATAGGTCCTTTTTCTCTGTTACATCTCCAACATATTTCAGACTCAGACGGAATATGTTTTGCAGATTTTGTGGGAACCCAATACCATCTATTAATAATTTTATAATGCATCTCCAGAAGATTTAAACAGTAAACATATGGTGTAAAACTAATTAAAGTTTTATTCCATTCTTCATTCTCAATATTTAGTCTCAAATCTTTTTCCCGTTTAGATAAGGCAGGGATTTTTTGTATGTTGTTGAGATTTGTAATGAAGTGTCTTGTTTTTGACATTATTTTTTAAATTTTTGAGTAATTAAATATTTTTGTAATATTTGAGATTATCAAAGAATCTTCGAAAACAAGATACTTGTTTATGATATTCTTAACTCTAAGGTAATTAAAAATTTGAGAGTTAGGATGATGACATTCTTCCATCAGTTCTGGAAATGATTTTAGAGACGCATTATTAATCAAATGTGATATAATAGAAATATTTCTTTGTTTCCATAAAGTCAGATTCAAATCCTCTGTTGTTACCTCAATAATTTATATTTTATTTGATGGTAATAATTTTGACAGTATTCGCAATTGCTTTTTGATGTTTGTCCAAGAATGTGTTAAAGGGACACTCCAGGCACCCAGACCACTTCTGCCCATTGGAGTGGTCTGGGTGCCAACTCCCACTACCCTTAACCCTGCAGGTGTTAATTATTGCAGTTTTTATAAACTGCAATAATTACTTTGCAGGGTTAACTCCTCCTCTAGAGGCTGTCTACTAGACAGCCACTAGAGGGCACTTCCGGGACTATAGCACAGATTTTCTGTGCTCCAGCGTCACTAAAATCCCAATAGGAAAGCATTGAAAAGCATTTTCAATGCTTTCCTATGGGGAGGTCTAATGCGCATGCGCATTAGGTCTCCCCGCCGGCGGGCGTGATCAGTCTCCCCCCGCTGGCTGACTTGATGAAGAGGAGGAGTGCGGGCGGAGGAAGAACCCACGACGAGGGATATCGCCCCTTCAGCAACCGGGGATGGGAGGTGGGAGGAGAGTGTTTTCCTGGCACTGGAGAGTTCCTTTAATTGACTTAGAACTATACTTTGCTGTTTTAAAATAGTAATTCATTATTTTTCTTTAACATTCCATATAATTGAGGATAGATCCTCATATCCTGACATAGACCTTTCAATATCTTGCCATGCTTCAAATTCTGGGGAATAAGATTGTAACCGATATAAAGGGTCAAAACACTAGCTTGATAAATATTTGTAATATTTGGGAATCCTAAACCACCTTTATTCTTACTCATAGATAAAATATTTTGGCTAATCCTAGGGGGTTTTGCTTTCCATATAAAGCTTATTATCCTAGACTGTATCATATGAAGCCAATGGTCTTGGAAAAAGCTAAGTTCCTGTTGTTCGAACATAAATGGTGATTGGCCTTTTGACATCTCTGAGAACCGAGCAGTTGTTTTAGAGTTCCCTGGCAAGCGGTAAATTCCCTCCAGCAGTACGTTCTTGGCCTGCTTGGGTGGTAGTGTGGCGGACAGTATCCGTCTGATATATTGTGGCAGCTCGCCTGCGTTGATTGTGCCAGGGATCCCCCTGCATTTTCAGATTGCGTTGTCGTGTAACATCTTCAAACTGTCCCACCTTAACACTGAGCGCTGTGTATGCATTAGAGACCTCTTGGAGCTGGTGTGCAGTGGCGTTTTGCTGGGCACCCATGCTCTGGATACTGTCTTCAGTGGCATTGAGTCTGCCAGACAGCGTGTTCAGGTCTACTGTTAGCACTGCCAGTTCAGAGGAGAAAAAGGTTTTCCGGTCAGTGGTCATTGTAATGATTTCAGATTTAGTAGCCCACTGAGGTTCAGGTCGCCATTTAAACAGAGCTTTACTTCCTTGAGGCTGTGGCTGGAGCTCTGCTGGTCCCCTTGCTTCATCCTCTGAGACTGATGTGGAGCCATAAGGTTAGTTGGGCATCAGGGCAGCCATTTCGGGCCTACCTGATTTTGAAAGTAGAAGCCCAATATCTCGGGTATGCTCTCCCCCTGAGCCTCGGGACTTTTGGGAGTGTTTCCTTATTATCTCCTTTGTCAGATGGTGTCTCAGTAGGGGTGAAAGCAGCAGTAATGTGGGTCTGATTGTCGGATGTCTCCTCCGTCTTGCCGGAGCTCAGGAGACGTGCGGTATGTTGTTTAACTCCGCCCCCGAGTATAGACTAATTTTAAATGGACACTCCAGGCACCCAGACCACTTCTGCCCATTGGAGTGGTTTGGGGGCCAACTCCCACCACCCTCAAGTGTAATTATTGCAGTTTCTATAATAATTACTTTGCAGGGTTAAGTCCTCCGATAGACAGCCACTAGAGGGATGAAAAGTGATTTAAACAATGCTGGACGTCCTCACGCTATGCATAAGGACCTCCAGCGTCGCTGGAATGCCCATTGGAAAGTATTGAATAATGATTTCGTATGAGGAGGTCTAAAGCCGTGCGGCCATTGCCATACATGCGCATTAGGTCTCCCCCGCCGGCTGACGTAGATGGGGGAGGAGCGTGGGTGGAGCCTGACTCAGCACCGAGGAACAATCGCGCTGGATTCAGTAACATGTGATGGGGGGTGGGAGGGCAGAGGGGCACTGCAGGGTCCTGCAGTGCCAGGATAATGGATATGTTTTCCTGGCACTGGAGAGTCCCTTTAAGTTTTTTTTTTTTAATAGAAACACCTTTAATATTTTGATTGCTTCTTATTCTCATTGCAAAAGGTTCTATAGACAAAATGTATAAGAGAGGCGAGAGTGGACACCCTTGCCTAGTACCATTTTTTATAGGGAACCATTCAGACAAAATGCCATGACCAACTGTTCTTGCTGATGAGGTATGATACATGAACATAATTGCTTGCAACATCCAATCATGAATACCAAACTTTGCAAAGATTTTCTTATGAATCCCCAGCTGACTCTGTCAAATGCTTTTTCGGCATCTATCGACGGGGTCAGGAGGGGAGGCCCTTGTCTCTCTGCTAGATCCAATATATCAACCAGTCGTCTTACATTCAAGCCTGAGAATCTGTTACATTCAAGCCTGAGAATCTGTCTGGCTGTATTATATTGTTTAGAACTTGTTTAACCTATCAGTGTCACGGCACTGCCATGTACTCACCCACTCCTGGACACCCTCGCGGCAGAGGCGCGGTACTCGCCGCTCATGGAGACCCCTCTCCTGGGTCTGCGGCAGTTCCATCCCTACCTCTCACTGCCGAGGTCCGCAGCAAGAACACTGTCGCGGCAAGATGGCAGCTACCATGCGGACCAGGCGTTCTTCACAGGGAGGAGGAGGGGAGCTGTGGATCCATAAGGGAGGGACAAGTCAGGGACCATATTATAAAACAAGATGGCGCCGAGTCCCTGACTTCTTTTTATAGCCTACTGGTGGGAGGTGGCCGGTCAGGTGATCCTGGCCACCTATTTAAACCATGCACACCTTCTAGTCAGTTCTTGGTTATTACCCCGATTTTCAGCTTATGTTCCTGGTTCCTGATCCTTGATTCTCCGTTTGATTATTCCTTCTGTCTGCTGCCTGACTTTGCTTCTTCCCATTAAAGGCCTCCACACCACCACAGACCCTTCGGGATCTTGTCTTCACTTCCACTTCCAGGTGATTTTCTTTATTATTGTTCACCTTTAATATTAAATCCATTGATCTCATAATCTGAGCTTTACTAACCATGGCGCAACAGGATTGTACTGTCTTGCTATACCTGTTGTTTATGCTCATCTTTGTGTGTGGTACAGGTACTATCATGCGGTTCAAGAATAAAGAAAAATTGACAACATTTTTTTTATCTATCTTTATCCCCTTTTTCAGTTTGATACTGCATTAAATAAATATTATTGTAATTATTAAAAGGTATTGCATATTTGAGTTGTAGTCACATACCTCCCCTGATAAGTTTATACTCATAGAAGAGGATAAAGGTCTAGCTGACTGCCTCAATTAATATTTGTGTTCAGTATTTACAGATGAAAATTAGGGAAATGGACCTCAGTTAGGAAAATGAGTCATTTGTTACATGTGAGTAGTGATGTCCCGAACGGTTCGCTGGCGAATAGTTCCTGGCGAACATAGCGTGTTCGCGTTCGCCACGGTCGGCGAACATATGCGATGTTCGGTCCGCCCCCTATTCGTCATCATTGAGTAAACTTTGACCCTGTACCTCACAGTCAGCAGACACATTCCAGCCAATCAGCAACAGACCCTCCCTCCCAGACCCTCCCACCTCCTAGACAGCATACCATTTAGATTAATTCTGAAGCTGCATTCATTTTTTTTGTTTTTTTTTGTGTTTATTATACATTATCATCCATAGCCAGTAACCTGTGTTTATTATACATTATCCCCCCATAGCCAGTAACCTGTGGTTTTTATACATTATCCCCCATAGCCAGTAACCTGTGTTTATTATACATTATCCTCCCATAGCCAGTAACCTGTGTTTATTATACATTATCCCCCCCATAGCCAGTAACCTGTGTTTATTATACATTATCCCCTCACAACCAGTAACCCGTGTTTATTATACATACCTGTGTAATTTGACTCATAACTCTCTGATTGGTTACTTAATCCACCAATCAGAGTGTTATGAGTCATATTACACAGCGTGGGAAAATTCCACAGAACTTGTGGATTTCAAACCAACCAATCAGAGTGCTGTGACAGGTAAATGTAGAGACTTACCTGTCAGTCTCTTCATTTACCTGTCAGAGCATTCTGATTGGATGGCTTAAACCCACCAATCAGAGTGCTCTGAGCCTAATTGCAGGGCGGGGCAAGGCTTTATAGCCTTGCCCCACCCTGCAGAGCTCAGTCTGCGCGGAGCCCTCGCCGGGTGAAGATGGATTATTTTTTTTTGCGCTCGTTTTTTTTTTTTTTTTTTTATTGCGTCGGTTATTATGGATTTTTATTTGCCCTTTTTTGGGGCTGAAAAAAGAAGATTTTAGAAGAAAGAAAACATTGAATGGTAAGTGTATTTTTATTTTTAAAGGTACTTAGTTAAATGGTTCCCCCCTCATTATTTTTAGGATGAGGGGGGTAGGTAGGAGTTTATTTTTTTGGTGGAGGGGGTGACTCGGGATTTGGGGACCCCTAGTCACCTGGGGGACGGGGGTTAAATATGTATTTAGGGCCCCCACCCGCTGCTCAGGGGTGGGGGCCAGGGGGGAGGACATTAGGTCCCCCCAATTTGTGTTTAGGGCCCCCACCGCTCAGGGGTGGGGGCCAGGGGGGAGGACATTAGGTCCCCCCAATTTGTGTTTAGGGCCCTTACCCACCGCTCAGGGGTGGGGGCCAGGGGGAAGACATTAGGACCCCCCAATTTGTGTTTAGGGCCCCCACCCACCGCTCAGGGGTGGGGGCCAGGGGGGAAGACATTAGGACCCCCCAATTTGTGTTTAGGGCCCCCACCCACCGCTCAGGGGTGGGGGCCAGGGGGGAGGACATTAGGTTCACCCCCAATTTGTATTTAGGGCCCCCACCCACCGCTCAGGGGTGGGGGCCAGGGGGAGGACATTAGGTCCCCCCAATTTGTATTTAGGGCCCCCACCCACTGCTCAGGGGTGGGGGCCAGGGGGGAGGACATTAGGTCCCCCCCCTTATTCTTGTTTAGGGCCCCCACCCACTGCTCACGTGTGGGGGCTGGTGGGGAGGCAATAGGTCCTCCCCCCTTTTTTTACTTTAGGGCCCCCACCCGCCGCTCAGGGGTGGGGGCCGGTGGGGAGGACAATAGGTCCTCCCCCCTTTTTTTTACTTTAGGGTCCCCATCCGCTCAGGGAGGGGGGGACCCTTTTTATTTTTTTTATTTTTTTTAACATGTTTATTTAATAGACCTTTTTTACTTTTTATTTTTTTTGACATGTTTAATAGACATGCCCTTACTTGCGGTATTACGAGTAGGGGCACAATTTACTAATACTAAGTAATATTTACTTAGTATTAGTAAATTTGTCTGAAAGACCAATTTAGGTATTTCAGCCTTTTAGTAGATAGCTCCCTAATACCGTGGAAATTAGGGAGTTATCTACTTATTAATTCCTGTCATTACACTGACTGGCTTAGTAACTTACATTTTATATGAATGTGTGTTACTTGATTGTTGTAAGTGTTGCAAATGCTTACAGTTGAATCCTGTCTATGTTTGTATACTTTTTATTTGAAATTGTATACAGTGTAACATTCTTCTTCTTTCACTGGGTAAGTATATTGGTACTTAGGCAATACTGTGCTTCGGAACTTCGGCACTTCAGCAATTCGGCACTTCGGCACTACTAGACTTCGGAAATTCGGTCATTTCGGCACTTCGGGACTTCAGCAATTCGGCACTTCGGCGATTCAACTATTCGGACATTCGGAAGCACCTGAATGTCCGAATTATCTGAAATTCGGCCGAATTTTTATTCGGACCGAAACGAATTGCACATGTCTAGTATATACCGTGTTTCCCCGAAAATAAGACCTACCCCGAAAATAAGCCCTAGACGAATTTTCGGGGTGGGCTGCAATATAAGCCCTACCCCGAAAATAAGACCTAGGCATTTTACCTTTGCGGCCCGGCGGGACTTCCTTCTTCTATGAGGAGGGGGAGGAGCGTTGCGGGTCGCGGCATCGTGCAGCGTGATGACGACGTGCGCAGCGTGATGACGACGTGCGCAGCGCCGTCAGTCTGCCTTCACGGATCTTCAGCGGAAGGATCCATTCCGGGCGGTGAGGCACCCAGTGGTCGGACTCTTTGAACTGTGAGTAGATATTTTATGTCTGGGACTTAATTAATTAAAGGGGGGGTGCATTAATTAAAGGGGGGTGAATTAATTAAAGGGGGGATGAATTAATTAAAGGGGGGTGGATTAATTAAAGGGGTGGTGGATTAATTAGAGGGGGTGGATTAATTAGAGGGGGTGGATTAATTAGAGGGGGTGGATTAATTAAAGAGGGGTGGATTAATTAAAGGGGGGTGGATTAATTAGAGGGGGTGGATTTATTAAAGGGTGGATTAATTAGAGGGGTGGATTAATTAGAGGGGTGGATTAATTAGAGGGGGGTGGATTTATTAAAGGGGTGGTGGATTAATTAGAGGGGGTGGATTTATTAAAGGGGGGTGGATTAATTAGAGGGGTGGATTAATTAGAGGGGGTGGATTTATTAAAGGAGGGGTGGATTAATTAGAGGGGGTGGATTTATTAAAGGAGGGGTGGATTAATTAGAGGGGGTGGATTTATTAAAGGGGGGTGGATTTATTAAAGGGGGGTGGATTAATTAAAGGAGGGGTTCAATGTACATACCTTTACCGTAAATAAATAAGCCCTACCCTGAAAATAAGCCCTAGTGGGTTTTTTGTGACTAAAATTAATATAAGACCCGGTCTTATTTTCGGAGAAACACGGTAGTGATCATGATTTTTAGTGATATCCAATATTTTTAAGGTGTTCCCAGTGCCACCACTCATATCTGGTGTCACAATAGCTTGCATTTAAAAAAAACTTTTTTGACTGTAATATAATAGCAGTCAGTTTCCTTCACACGTGTGCATTTCAGGGCCTGCCAGGGCACAGTGTCCCACCAGTGCAACTCATATCTGGTGTAACAGTAGTGTACATTTAAAAAAAAAAAAATACAGGGGGCTTGTTGTCACCTTTCGGGGACCCTTGGTGTTGTACGTGGCTGGGTGGAGGAAGAGACCTTCAATGACATCAGTGAGGACAAGGAACGGGACATGGCTAGCTTGGTATCCAACCTTGTGCAAATGGGGAGTTTGCGGTTGTGCAAATGGACTGTTTGCGGTTGTTTGCGGTGCGTTAAACCGGGAGTTTGGTCTGTCACTGCGAAGCGGGCGTAACCCTTACACTACCTGATCGATACAACATCATACCTGATGTTTTAAAGCACGTTATTCCAAACAATTTAGGAATGTTAGGTGATTTATGCCCTTTATGGATTAAAACCAGACTCTGCATCAACTATGTAATTTTCCATGGGAGTTTTGCCATGGATCCCCCTCCGGCATGCCACAGTCCAGGTGTTAATCCCCTTGAAACAACTTTTCCATCACTATTGTGGCCAGAAAGAGTCTCTGTGGGTTTTAAAATTCGCCTGCCTATTGAAGTCTACGGCGATTCGCCGGGTTCGCCCGTTCGCGAACATTTGCGGAAGTTCACGTTCGCCGTTCGCGAACGGAAAATTTCATGTTCGCGACATCACTACATGTGAGTTTACAGAGGAAGAGGTTCTATTTCAACTGTCAAAAAAAAAAGACAAATAAGTCAATGGGGCCTGATGGAATACATCCAACGTTATTAAAAGAGCTTAGTGGTGTACTAGCAAAACCATTAACAGATTTATTTAACCAATCATTGTTAACAGGAGTAGACCCAGAAGATTGAAAGTTAGCGAATGTTGTGCCTATTCACAAGAAAAGTAGGAAGGAGGAGTCAGGAAACTGTAGGCCAGTAAGCCTTACTTCAGTAGTGGGGAAAGTAATGGAAACCATGTTAAAGGATAGGATTGTTGAACATGGCAGTGGCAGTGTTGCAGGCAACAGAGGGTTGTAGTCAATGGAGTATATTCGAAGCATGGTCTTGTCACCAGTGGGGTACCTCAGGGATCTGTACTCGAACCCATTCTCTTTGATATTTTTATTAGTGATATTGCAGACGGTCTTGATGGTAAGGTATGTCTTTTTGCTGATGATACTAAGATATGTAACAAAGTTGATGTTCCAGGAGGGATAAGCCAAATGGCAAATGATTTAGGTAAACTAGAAAAATGGTCAGAGTTATGGCAGCTGACATTTAATGTGGAAAAGTGCAAGATAATGCATCTTGGACGTAAAAACCCAAGGGCAAGGTACATATTATTTTATAGAGTCCTAACCTCAACATCTGAGTAAAGGGATTTAGGGGTAATTACTTCTGATGACTTAAAGGTAGGCAGACAAAGTAATGGAACAGCAGGAAATGCTAGCAGAATCCTCAGTTGTATAGGGGGAGGTATTAGCAGTAGAAAAAGGGAAGTGCTCATGCCATTGTACAGAACACTGGTGAGACCTCAGTTGGAGTATTGTACGCAGTACTGGAGATCGTATCTCCAGAAGGATATTGATTCTTTAGAGAGAGTTCAGAGAAGGGCTACTAAACTGGTTCATGGATTGCAGGATACAACTTACAAGGAAAGGTTAAAGGATCTTAACATGTATAGCTTGGAGGAGAGCCGAGACAGGAGGATATGATAGAAACATTTAAATACATAAAGGGAATAAATACAATAAAGGAGGAGACTATATTTAAAAGACGACAAACTACCACAACAAGAGGACATAGTCTTAAATTAGAGGGGCAAAGGTTTAAAAATAACATCAGGAAGTATTACTTTACTGAGAGGGTAGTGGATGCATGGAATAGCCTTCCAGCTAAAGTGGTAGAGGTTAACACAGTGAAAGAGTTTAGGCATGCGTGGGATAGGCATAAGGCTATCCTAGCTATAAGATAAGGCCAGGGACTAATGAAAGTATTTAGAAAATTGAGCAGACTAGATGGGCCGAATGGTTCTTATCTACCATCACATTCTATGTTTCTATGTTGTCTTGCTTCAAGAGAAACACAAAAATACATGGCTTTGAAATGGAAATATTTTATTTTTACATCGTGAGTACATAGTGAACACTGATAATTATTAGAGCATCAAACATTTCCATGACTTGTCCTGCTGCGAAACATCATACTTCAAGAATTAAGTAGATAATGAATGATTACGAGAATCTAGGAAAAAAAGTTATAAACAATAAATTACATCATACATTTTCCATCTATCTGATAAGACATTCACTTTATTTTATTAAAACAGAACTATATGAGGCTCAAAACAGGGTTGAATTCTCAGGTACCAACAGGCAAAGGATACCAAGCCCCAGTGGTGTATCTTGGTTTTGTGCTGCCCTAGGCAGGACAAAACTCAGACACCCCCCCCGCGCGCGCCACCCCCACCCAACCCTTCCCCCCTGCCCCGCCTTCTAAATACACACATATTCACTGACAGATACGCATACACTAGCTAACAGACAAACACAGTCAGACACACACAGTCGGACACACACACACTAACAAACACACACAGTCGGACACACACTAACAAACACACACAGTCGGACACACACACTAACAGACACACACAGTGAGACACACACACTAACAAACACACACAGTCAGACACACACACTAACAAACACACACAGTCGGACACACACACTAACAAACACACACAGTCGGACACACACACACTAACAGACACACACCGTGAGACACACACACTAACAAACACACACAGTCGGACACACACACACTAACAGACACACACAGTGAGACACACACACTAACAAACACACACAGTCGGACACACACACTAACAAACACACACACACACTAACAAACACACACAGTCGGACACACACACTAACAAACACACACAGTCGGACACACACACTAACAGACACACACAGTGAGACACACACACACTAACAAACACACACAGTCGGACACACACACACTAACAAACACACACAGTCGGACACACACTAACAGACACACACAGTGAGACACACACACTAACAAACACACACAGTCGGACACACACTAACAAACACACACAGTCGGACACACACACTAACAGACACACACACTAACAAACACACACAGTCGGACACACACACACTAACAGACACACACTGTCGGACACACAGTCAGACACACACACTAACAGACACACACACACTAACACACACAGACACACTAACAGACACACACACTAACACACACACACACACACTAACAGACACACACTATCAGACACACACAGTCAGAGACACACACACACACACACTCACATGAACACTTTTTTTTTATTTACTCCCCCCCCCCCCCAGCCTCCTTACCTTTGGAAATGCTGGGGGTGGGGGGGTTCTCCCATTCCCTGGTGGTCCAGTGGCTGCAGGGCGGCACTGGCGGGCAGGCTGGGCGGCCGGCGAGGGAGCTCTTCCCCTGAGCTCTCTGCTCAGCTCCCTCGCGCGCCGCCCGCAGAGTGAGGCTGGGAGGCGGAGCCGGAATATGACGTCATATTCCGGCTCCCAGTCTCACTCTGCGGGCGGCGCGCGAGGGAGCTGAGCAGAAAGCTCAGGGGAAGAGCTCCCTCGCCGGCCGCCCGCCCGCCCGCCCAGCAACCAGCCCAGCATGTCTGTTAGCCGCAAGGCTAACAAGACAATTGCCTTGGGCATTTGGGGGCGGCGTTTTTTGCCGCCCCCTGGAAAATGCCGCCCAAGGCAAATGCCTTGTTTGCCTCGCGGCTAATACGCCCCTGCCAAGCCCCCCATTAAACGATCACTATAAAAATATTTTGTCAAAACTAGATTTTAAAAATGCTGCTTTATTGCCTGTCATTATTTCTATTGTAATGCATCTGTTTCACGTGTAAATAAATATGGGCATGCATATGTGTATTTCTGCACATAAATAGATCTGGATGAATTGCCATGAAATCAAAGTGAATGAAGTTGAATTTCAAATGAAACTCAAAATAGCCAAACTGAAAACATAACTGACTTGGAGAATATTTTCTTGATTCAGCTATTTTGGTCTGAATTTTGAGTCAAATAGTAAATAGCCCTCAAAGTGTACTTCTGTTTGTAGAGTGTGAATGGTATGTGAGTGCTGTATTGTCCATTCTTGAACATGTTGTTTGTAGACAACAGACCTCTTCCAACCCTTTTAGGAAACCACATATCTACTACCAACACACACCTTTTGTACAGACAATCTCTGATTGCTCACAAGACAAATATCACTACTCTATGTTACTAGTGAAAGCTGTGGAACTCATAGAAACACCCAACAATTAAACACTTGCTAAAAACCATGTGGAACTGCCTATATTAGCCATGCTGGACATCTAATTTATTTCTCTCCAAAAAAAAAATTCACAGTTACTGGTCTTGTTAGAAAGAATCTGAAGGAATAGTAAAAAATACTTCAATTTAAATAAATCTCCACATTTTTGTTCCAGGATATGTGCCCTTAACAAGCTGGTACATGTTACGTGCTGATTCTGCCTTCTGGCAAAACACTGGCCCTGATCTGAAATGAACATAGCATGGTCTTGCAGCAATGGTTTGCTTTACTTACCTCAGTCTGCACATATTTGTTGACATGAGTAGTTCCAATACTTCTTCACATAATGTAGTCTTTGCTTCATTGTATGAGCTGCTTGTTAACAAACACAACAGTTAAATGGCATAAGCATGTGTATTTGAAAATTAGTTTTGTAAAACATAAGAAATTGTTAATATGCTGGGTATTCTTATTCCAAGGGAAAATCTGATTGCCATTTTGGAGTCAAGAAAGTATTTATCCCCTTCTGTCGCAAAAGTTTAAATCAATTGAAAATGGGTTTATCATGCTTTGTGCATTATCAGAAGAAACCCAGATGTGTGAAAGTAAGAGCCTGGTGGACCTGAGACTATTTTTTATTTACATGGTAATTACATAGTTACATGGCTGAAACAAGACTTGCGTCCATGAAGTTCAGCCTTCCTCACATTTGGTTTTTGCTATTGATCCAAAAGAAGGCAAAAAAAACCTAGTTTGAAGCACTTCCAATTTTGCAACAAGCTAGGAAAAACATTCCTTCTTGGCCTCAGATTTATCCTTGGATCAAGCAGTTATTACCCCACATTAAAAAATTATATCCTTGAATATTCTGTTTTTGCAAGTATGCATCTAGTAGATGTTTGAACATCTGTATGGACTCTGATAAAACCACTTCTTCAGGCAGATAATTCCACATTCTTATTGTTCTTACAGTAAAAAAACCTTTCCTTTGCCTTAGACAAAATCTTCTTTCTTCCAGTCTAAACGCATGACCTCGTGTCCTATGTAAAGTCCGGTTTGTGAATAGATTTCCACACAATGATTTGTATAGGCCCTGAATATATTTGTATAATGTTATCATATACATATACCTAATGTTATCATATACATATACCTAATATCATATATACTTGGTAAATGTGCTTATTCTGTATAGTTTTTTCAGTGTGTGCAGATTTATTTTTTTATGTATACAATGTAGAGCTATGTGAGGTAATTTAGCTTTTGTATATATTTGTGAAGAACATGGTTTTACTGAAATGTATATTGGGTATAATGCATGATGTACGTATGTGTTCTGCATGGTGTTCAGTGTGTATGTTTGAGTGTGTCTTGCTCATTGCCTACCTCCCATTCTGTGACCTCACAGATGTCTACAGATGTTCCTACAGAATTTCAACTCTTGCTGTGTGTGCATATAACCAATATGATATTATGTTATGTTTTTATGTGTGATATGTTGCATTGATGTATTCACTAAACTCTTATTTCACACTGTTGTGTATATGTATGATATGCTATAGCTGTGTGTATATAGTCCATGCTGTAGCATAATGTATGTATAACTTCACATGGGAGTTTGTGTATTGCAAGTTGTAGTATGTTAAAGCTGTTTCACTAGGTTTGCAGGGTTTTACTTTCTAGTGTTGTACATGGTATGATGGTTTAATGTGTATAAGAAATGCTTATGCACTGATGCAGTGTGTTTAATTGTTTGTTTTGTCAGATAGTTAGATGATAGATAGATAGATTGATATATATATAGATAGATAGATAGATAGATTGTATGTGTTTGTATTTATTATGACTATTTTTGTGATTTACCTTTCTCCATGTCTGTTCCTTGCCAACCAGTTGAGAAAGTTCTTGCCACCTTCTAACTCTGAGTTAAAGTCTGTGTCCTTCATGTGCAGTTCTGGGTACTGAAATTCAGCCTCTCGTTTGGCAGATTCCGAAATATTGCTGAAATAAGATAATGACCAAATTAATTATTTGTGTTTGTCACAATCTATGTGATATTACTGAACCACACACTCTCTGTTCTGAATATCTTAAATAGCATTCAAATATGCCAATGGGATGCCTTGATAATGTGATATACTGGTATGTACATGTATGTATAGTTGAATACAGCCAATATAACAGATCAACTCATCATTACAGGTTAACGTATTTAAAATAATTATACAGTATATATATATACGTCTTACTCGCTTTTCTTCTCTCTTCGGCCCAGTAACCAGTCCACAAAGTTCTTTTTCAGCATGTTATCCACAGATCTGCTATAATCACTGGCTAAAATAGCTTCCGAGTATCGTCTCTGCATGGACTGTGGTCCTTCACTACTTATTGATTCGCTGTAAGATAAATTGAGGATGTTCATTTAATCAATGTGATGAACTCCACCTTTTTTTATGTTATAACTCTGCTTGATAAACTTTTTGTAATATAAAGTCAGTCTTTTAATAGTAGAGTAAGACAAATTTCTATTTCATACATTGAGTTGAGTTTTCTCTTCTTTGATCTTATAAATTTGTTACTTAAAACATATTTTTTTTTTGTTCACACATTGCGGCTGAGTAGCAATTACAAACACAATGGGAGTTTAAAGGGCTAATTTCTGAGTTCTTATAGTACCTATCTGTTGAAAGTCCCAACTTGCTATACTATACTCTGATCTCTTATTACATTGTCACTTCCATGAATGTTTAAGTGCATTCTTTCATTGTTGTTCAATATGTTTGACTCAGTGCACATTTTAAGGATTGTCACTTACTTTCATGTTTTCTTTACACCCTTACAATTTATTGGTAAACAAATAAAACTATTCTTAGATCACTTTATTATACCATAGCCACAGATTAATTTATATGGATCACTGAAATCATACCAATGACTCAAATACCTTAATTTAGTATCTTCTCCATCCACAGTATTAAAGATGATAAATGTGAAAAGGAAAGCTAGATATTTTGGAGCCATCATTGTCTTCCTGAGCTGAAAGAAGTAAATGCAAGTAAACGATATAATGAGTATAATAATGTAATAATTAAAATATAAAAATAAAGAATGGATATGAGTTTGGATTGTAAGTAACTGTGTGACCATCAGTTCCAGCAGAATTGTAATTCTCATGATATTTAGCAAGTCTTAAAGGAACACTGTAGTCACTGTAAATGTTTCAATTCATGGTAGTACCACCATCCTTCCATTCAGATTTAAACCATTTTTAATGTTTTAATGCTAAGCAAAAGTCCCCTCTGTGCTACTTTGTCTAATGAGGAAGCATTAGCCTGAGCAGTAATGGGCTGCTGTGATTTTAAGAATCAGCATGGCTAGAAAGAGATGTGTAGTTTCTGTCTTGCTCATACCTCCATTAGCGGCTGTTCTCTGGGTGGTCATGGAACCTTAAACTTTAACTTAAAGAATGGTTTAACACTGAAAGGAGGGACAGCACCAGATGACTCCAACATTATAACCTATTCAATGAGATGGAATGGTTATTGTGCCTACAGTTTCCTATTACAGCTGACCACAGCTTAGGTCAATGCAAAATGGGCAAAGCAAGCTTCCACCATGCTTAGTTGAATAATTAGAGGCTCAGCGTAGAAGAACCTAGACAGCATTAGACATAGTCACAGGCTCTAATCCAAGCCTAAGCCTCTCAATCTGTATGTAGGTTGGGTGTTAACTATATAACTATAACTATAACATCAGATTTAAAACCTTGTAGTTAAGGAACAAAAATGTCACATAGCATTATGTAAATCCAAATAAGAAGATGGGATTGTAGAATTGGGAGGTAATATTAAGGTATAAAACATAGCCACAATAAAAGAACAATTGGTATCCGATACTCATAACCGATGTAAATGAGAAAGAAGCTAAAATATTTGAATTTTTTTTTTAAGATTTAAAACAATTCCAGCAAAGTCTAACTTAATAAATGTTTGCTTCTCAGGTATAAAGCTAACCAAAATGATTTATTTTATGTGTCTTGACTATTTGGCTAACTCTTACAGTGGGCCAGCATCTCATGGTCCAGTCCAGATTACTAATGCAGTATACATCTTAACAGTAACTAGACATGATTAACAAAAAACAACATAAAGACTACTTACTGTGAGTGGTGTTCAGTAGTTTGGTTGTACTTGGGGTGAAATCCAGTCTTAAATACACTTCAAACTATTCCCATTGGCTGAGCATAAACATGCCAGGTGTCTAAAGTCGGATACATATTTCCTGCTTCATTAAACTCATTGAGCTGATCTACTGGAAAATGCAGGACCTGTTATGCAGCAATTAATTTAACTTAAATTAGTTAGTTATATGAGCCTTAAAGATCTCAGATGAGGCTTTTTCCATGTAAAACCTCTTGATAACATCAAAGTGGTACTTCCCAAGATATCACAAGCTTACCAGAACTCTAATCAATAAACACACAATTATTGTGCGCTCCATATGCCAGATTATATTGCAGGCTGTTAGTGAGTTTATACAACACTAATTGTAGATTGTTACTATGGGTCCATCACGTTTTACCCTGCCTCCATCACATAGCTTGAGGACAGAATGTTACCGTGACATTCTACCAGCATGAATGGAGAAATATAATCATCTATGTGATACACCAGGTCAAATAACTGTGAACCAAGGTCGACAATGTAAAGCCAGTTCTAGAACCTTAAGTCTAATTAGCCATCTTAATGATTACAGAAGACAATTTACCACTGTTTAGTAGACATTTTCTCTATCTCATACAAAAGAGCACCTGTGTGAGCACATGTCTTGGGATTTAGATTTTAGATTGCATGCTCCTCCATGTCAGTTAGTCTTTATGCTTGAAAAAAAAATAATAATAATAATAATAAAAAAATAAATACAAATATTATTACTTATTTATTATTTTTTAAATTTTAAAATGTTATATAATTTCATTCTAATTTTATTATATATACACCTTTGGACCATTTTTTGTTCTCTCTGTGTAGTCCTATATGCTTTTTTCAATTGCCTTGGAGCATTTATTAGGATATTGAGGTCTATTGTCAATAAATCCAAAGGAGGGTGGCTCTGGCTTACTAGGATAAAGTATGATCCCTGAGATATGTAGGGCATCAATTTGTTTATTATACCTAGGGAACAACACACATTTCTTTTCATGCAATACTCGTGCCAGGATGTTGTGGCTTTCTCATGCCTAAATAACAAAGTTCTAACAGAATTGGCCCCTCAAACTACTTGCACCAAATACATGTAAGATGCACATAAGACAAGGATAGAAAACCTTGTGGACTACATCTCCCATTATGCTCTTATAGCCACACTGATAACACAGTGTCAGGGGAGATGGAGTCCACAACATCTGGAGTGCCAATGGTTGCCTAACCCTTGCCTAAGGGCATCATTGTGTCTTAGCAGTTTTCAGTAGTTAAAAATGCAGTTAAAACCAATATATTAATTTAAATTCTCATGTATAATGAGAGATTCTCACTTCCAACCAATGTTTTCAATCAAGACTCTGTTGAATTTCTGGAATACCATCTCATTTCAAATAGAACTCCAAATGAGCTAACCTACCCTAGCAACCTGCATCATCACCATTCAATCATTTTTCTCTTTACCCATGTGTCAATATGAGTCCAGCTATATTCAACATTAGCAATCAAACAGGTATATACTGAAGTCCAACTATCCATTCGAAAACACAGGATATTATCTTAGAACACAACATGTTGTTTTAAATGAAAAAGATTGATTAATTTTTGCTAAACACGTTGGAAAGGGGCACCTATACAGTGAGGGAAAAAAGTATTTGATCCTCTGCTGATTTTGAATGTTTACCCACTGATGAAGAAATAATCAGTCTATAATTTTAATGGTAGGTGTAATTTAACAGTGAGAGACAGAATAAAAAAAAAAAAAAAATCCAGAAAAATGCATGTCAAAAAAGTTAGAAATTAATTTGCATGTCAACGAGTGAAAAAAGTATTTGACCCCTTTGACTTAGTACTTGGTGGCAAAACCCTTGTTGGCAATCAGACGTCAGACATTTCTTGTAGTTGGTCACCAGGTTTGCACACATCTCAGGAGGGATTTTGTCCCACTCCTCTTTGCATATCCTCTCCAAGTCATTAGGGTTTCGAGGCAACTCGAACCTTCAGCTCCCTCCACAGATTTTCTATGGGATTAAGGTCTGGAGACTGGCAAGGCCACTTCAGGACCTTAATGCGCTTCTTCTAGAGCCTCTCCTTTTTTTCCTTGGCTGTGTGTTTTAGGTCATTGTCATCTACAACCAATTTTCAATGCCCTGGCTATGGGAAGGAAGTTCTCACCCAAGATTTGACTGTACATGTCTGTACATCGTCCCTTTGATGCAGTGCAGTTGTCCTATCCCCTTAGCAGAAAAACACCCCAAAGCATAATGTTTCCACCTCCATGTTTGACGGTGGAGATGGTGTTCATGGGGTCATATACAGCATTCCTCCTCCTCCAAACACAGCGAGTTGAGTTAATGCCAAACAGCTCGATTTTGGTCCTATCTGACCACAACACTTTTACCCAGTTCTCCTCTGAATCATTCAGATGTTCATTGGCAAACCTTAGACAGGCCTGTACATGTGCTTTCTTGAGCTGGGGGACCTTGTGGGTACTGCAGGATTTCAGTCTTGTTATTATTAGAGACAGTTATTCTGTCTCTCACTGTTAAAATACACCTACCATTAAAATTATATACTGATCATATCTTTGTCAGTGGGCAAACGTTCAAAATCAGCAGGGGATCAAATACTTTTTTCCCTCACTGTAGTGGATAAATGGGATGCTCAGTCAAATTGGAATTGGTCTGGATTCCAAATCTACAGAATCACAGAAAAAATGGGAATTGGGGGCACACCCAGAACATACATTTCTATGCAGTGGTGCTGCTGTAAATACCAAAATCTATACAAAAAAACAGTAAAAGGAACAGCGCACACAAAAACATAAATACAGTTTTACATTTTACAAGGCTGCTTACATTGGTGCCCCTTTGGAGGTGACCACAGGAAAGCATAAAGTGAGGAGTCTCTTACAGTCATTTAAGAAGTAAGTATTACATACAAGTTAGCATGTACATTTCTCATGTTTAGTCATTAGTATAGGACCCACTGATATTGAGGTACTGTGACGTAGTAGTGGAATTGACACAAATGGCGTTACTGAATCCCCATATTTGTTTGCTAAGATATGTCATTTTAAGTAACCTCGTAAAAATTAGAAATGTATTTTTATGTGTGCGTTGTTCCTTAATTTGTATTATGTATAATTTTTGGTCAATAGGGCAGCACCATTCCTGCAAATAGCATGTTCAGGGTGTGCCTCCTTTATGTCTCTACTATGTAAGACTATATTTTTCTCTTAGTGTGTTCCTTTAGCTATATTTTTTTAGTTTCAATGCCTGTTTATAAACTATATGTGTTCACCCTCTCCCTAGGTATTAAGACTTAGTCCCTTCACTAGAGTGTCCATTCTGATCACATACCTCTCAACATTTCAAATGGACAAAGAGGTACACTTTAATTTTAGGGTTGTGAGGGGTGTGTGACCAGGGGCGGGCTGTTCTGAGAATTTTTTTAGGTGTCTTACTAATAGCAATTTTTTTTTCTCAAATTCTTTATTTATTGGCAAATGATAAGATTACATATGCAATAAGTGGTTGTCACGGTAGTTTACCCCAACACGCAAGATTTAGTCCAACAATTGACAATATAAAGCAGATACGTCTTACCGGACCTTAGAATGGCCGGACTCGACGTATAACAGAGAAGTGACAGAGTCAGGAACGAGCCGAGGTCAAGGGAACAAAGAGACAGCGAAAACAAGAACTAGCCAAGGTCTGGTACACAGAAATCAGTAAGCCGGCAAACAAGACAAAACAGGGATAAGGATAAAAACGGAGTCAAATACAAAGCCAAGGTCAAGCACGAAAAATCACAACTGAACAATACAAGCACTAAAGGGAACTGAAACAGAAACCACGATACGGCAGGGAGTAAAGGGAGAGGCAAGTATAAATACCCTAGTATTTAATTTGATTGGCCCCTGTCATATCTACGCCCCCAAAATGTGTGTATGGGGAATGTGGAATGACAGGGGCCAATGGGAGACCGTTTTACCTTTCGGCTCCCACTGTCCCTTTAAGAGCGTGCCCGAGACGTGCGGCACGCTCTTAGAGCTAGACGGGACACGTGACCGCATCTCGCAGTCAGTAAAAAAGAAGGGTATAGGCGCTCACTAAAAACCAATAGATGTAAAAGGCAGCAGTAAACCTGCAGGACTTCCCAATACCTGCTATATGGAGAATGTGAAAATGAAAATAGTGGTAGACCGCGCCAAAAGAAAAGTGATCAAATAATCATATCATACATACATATCGTTCTTGAGTTATACAGCATGTAAAAACCTCAAAGGGAAATAACAATAAAAATAATAGTGCAGTATGTTATAGATATTATGATGATGTATATATAGAGTAAACTGTGGGTGAAAAGCAAACTCACACTTTTCAGAGCTGCTAAGAGCTCTGCTGTATAGCGCCTGGACGGTACAATCCCCGTCTTAGGATCTGAAGATATCGGGAGGTCCAGACTCAGCGGTCGTATGTATGTGGAAAAAACAAAATATACAGACCAATGGTACAGTATCATAAACTAAAAGTGATATAGGTAAATGTAGGTATCCTACTTACAATATCCAGAGCAATGACTTGCTCTGGTGATGATAGCTTGTGGTGGTATAATCCCCACCAGAGGATATAGCAGGAAACCAGCAGCACCAGGAGAAATGCAGAAGCCAAAGGATTTAAAGGGACACTCCAGGCACCCAGACCACTTCTGCTCATTGGAGTGGTCTGGGTGCCAACTCCCACTACCCTTAACCCTGCAAGTGTAATTATTGCAGTTTTTTTTAAACTGCAATAATTACCTTGCCGGGTTAAGTCCTCCCCTAGTGGCTGTCTATTAGACAGCCACTAGAGGGAACTTCCTGCTCTTTAGCACAGGTTTTGTGTGAGGACCTCCAGCATCGCTCTATTCCCCATAGGGAAGCATTGAAATTAATTTTCAATGCTTTCCTGAGGGGTGCGCTAATGCGCATGCGCGGCATTGCCGCGCATGCGCATTAGGTCTCCTCGGCCGGCGGGCGGGACCAGTCTCGCCCACCGGCCGACGTAAGCAGAAGGAGGAGCGGCGGGGGAGGAGGAAGCAGCGACGTGGGACATGTCGCTGCCTCTGGTAAGTCACTGAAGGGGTTTTCACCCCTTCAGCAACTGGGGATTGGGGGGTGGGAGGGAGAGGGACCCTCCAGTGCCAGGAAAACTGATCTTTTTCCTGGCACTGGAGTTTCCCTTTAAGGAAAAAGCTTAAATTTATTAATAAAAAATATATTTCAAAAATATATATATAAAAGTATAAAACATGTAGTATAGCTTTAAGTCCTATCCTTGACGTGTTTCGCCTGGGTTTGGGCTTTATCAAAAGTGTCCTTGGCATTCCGCCCGGTTTATGTAGGTGATGTTTATCTGGTGTGGTGCTGTTCTTCCTGTTTGGTCGCGGGTGTCGACCGGAAATGACGCGGCGCGACCATTGGTGTGTGCTGGGAGATGTAGTACATACAAACGTCCATACTGGTAATGCAGTTAGATCGCGGCCGTCAAACGGAAGTGATGTGCCGCGAGTACTAGTGTATGATAAGAAATGTAGTTTTTCCCAGTGTCCGTTTAGTATAGTCACGGTCGTCAACCGGAAACAGGAAGTGGCGTGCCGCAGACGGTTGCTGGAATCTGCAGTCTTTTGAAGCAACCATATTAAAGTGCATAATTACAATGCACAAATGCAATAGAATCTATTAACATTCTCTGTGAGGCATGCAAAGCATAGCATATAGTGATCAGTTTTAGAGAAGCAAATTATAGTAGTGTATTTAGGTCACTTATTAGGAAAACATAGCCCATAGTGATCAGTGCTGGAGAAGCAGATTCTAGTAGTATATTTAGGTCACTTATTAGGAAAGGAATTGTAGACATAATTTATATGGAATTAAAGAAAAATATATAAAAAAAATATAAAAATATACTTCATAACTATTAAAGGAACCAGGTATAATATATACCCTAGAATCCTGTTTCTCCCAATATATATAGACAACCAATATAGGGAATATTCCTAACTTTGAGGTAGGGATGATATAAGGAAGAGTTAAAGAAGAGAAGATTACTTCCATAAAAAGAGGGATAAAACAGTAATCACTTTTGGCAATAAAATAAATTTGAAGTGCAACATTTTACTAAGTTAAGTATATTTGAACAGAATCCACACACAAAATGCTGATTTGTCTAACTTTCTGTGCAAGCTATGCATAAAATGTTGAAAAATAAAAATAAAATTTGAAGTGAAAAAAAAAAATGGATATAAACCCTATTCGGGTTTTTAAAGGTCTTATAGTTCTTCCTATATCCTGTAGGCCACATGGGCACTCTAAGAGGTATATAACTTTTTTGCTCTCACAGGTAATGGTGTCTTTGATTTCATAAATTTTATTGATGTTATTTGATTTAAAGTTTAAGGTATGTCTATCTATCTTTTTAGTTTTTTTACACGCTATACAGCAGTTGCATCTGTAAAATCCTTTTTTAGTTTGTAGAAAGTTATTAAGGGCATTGGAGCTTTTCTGCTGTTTCGTGAATTTTTTTGTAAGTTGCATTTTTAAGTTAGGTGCCCCTCTAAATATTACTTTTGGCTTATCCGGAATAATGGTACCTAGTATGGTGTCCTCTTTTAATAAGTGCCAATTTTTGTTGATAATCTTTTTGATTTGTTTGTTTTTATTGTTATAGTCTAAGACTATTGGTAATGTGAATTATTTATCCGTATATCCTGTCTTTTTTGGAGTATTGCCTTTAATTAGAAATTCCCTATCTATATTAGTTATTCTCTCTATAGTTTCTTCTATGTTTTCTTTATCGTATCCTTTCTCAATGAATTTTTCTTTTATTTCCTTCGCCTGGATTTTAAAGATTTCTTTGTCTGAGCAGTTCCTTTTTAATCTTAAAAGTTGACTTTTAGGAATACTGTTTAGCCAGCTTTTATGATAGTCAATGCCCGCCTTCGTCTGAACAGTGAACGTGCCGCGCGGGGCTTGTGCAGGACCGCACGCGGTGGGAATAGAGGACCTCTGCTGGCCCCCGGATAAGGTAAGTACCGCTACAGTGGTTTAGTTGCCTGTTTCTTATAACAAATAAACAGTTACAGTCCACATCGCCGAGTACAGGAAACAGAGGTTCCTGTCCCGCGTTCTGCGCCGCCCGGCTACGCTACATGGAGAGACCGGCAGGAGGGAGCGCTCTGCGCTTCCCTCCTGCCGGTCACTCAAACCCGGCCGCCCTCCATGCAGCAGTGCTGCGCCGCCTGAGGCTTGTATAAGCGCTCAGGCGGCGCAGCATGAGGAGGCACAGCGGGGACAGGGATCCGGCGCTCCCTGATAAGTTGCGCCCTAGGCGGCTGCCTAGGTCGCCTTACAGGTGGCGCCTGCCCTGATTGTAAAATAAGTACACCTGCTTCACTTGGCGTGATCAATTAAGGAAACGTGTTTGAGTAAGTGTGCTATTGTACGGAGGCATTCTCTCTGTGTCCTCATGGTCAGCTAAGTGGCTTGTACAAAGGAAACTTATTCTAAATAAAAGTAATTATATTGATAAAGTAAACAGAAACTGAACCCGTGGCCAGTGGTGTATTCTGGTTTTGTGCTGCCCTAGGCATAACAAAACTCAGGCACCCCCCCTTCTAAATTTCACTTCCTGTTAAAAACCAACACTCTCTTTTCCTAACAGACACGCCTTTACTGATGCATACACTGACATACACTCACTGACAGATACACAGTCATTGTCACACACACTATTTAACCAACACACACTTTCACTGAAACATACACACTCACTGAAAAACAGACACACACACTCACATTCACTGACAGACACTTAAACTGACACACACATTCACTGACAAGACACATACACACATTCATTGACAGACGCACACTTACTCACTGACAGACGCACACTCACTCAGTGTCAAACACACACTGACAAACACACATACACACTCACTGACAGACACATGTACACTCAGTGTCAGAGACACACATTTGCTAACAGACCTACACATTGACTGACAGATACACACTCTCAGTAACACACACATACACACACTGACAGATACACACATTCACCAACAGACATACACACTCTCACTGACACACACTCTTTGACAGACACACACACTCTCACTAACAGACATACTAACACTCACCAACAGAGACACACACACTAACACTTTCACCAACAGGCACACTCACTAACAGACACACACACTCACTATCAGACACACACACACACACACTCTCACTATCAGACACAAACTAACAGACACACACACACTCTCACTAACAGACACACGCCTCTTAGTGATCCCGGAGCTGGAGTGACGTCATATTCCGGCTCCGGCATCACTGCTGAGCAGTGAAGAGCTCAGAATGCTCCCTGGCCGCCCACCTCCCACATCTGCCGAGATCAGCCTCGGGGGGGGGGGGGGGCAGAGTTTTTTTTTTCTGCCCCACAGAAAGTGCCGCCCAAGGCAAATGCCCTGTCAGCCTTGCGGTAAATACACCGCTGCCCGTGGCACTGGAAAATGCACTGCTATGTCGTTGGCCATTTTTATTGCAAGTTGATTAGTGTGTGTAAGTCAGTCCACGGAATTTTCCCTCAGGTCCCACACTTTGTGGAAGGTTTTCAGGGTGTTTCGCACTTGGGCTGTCAATTTGTCCATTAGATAATTGGCCCTTATTTTAGCGATAACTAGAGCGAGTAGGGGCAATTCTGCATTAATCCACTTCCATGCTAGTGCTATATGAGCCGCCAATTAAATCATGAATAGGAATTTCTGTTCAGGGTTGGTAAGGCCCTCAGTAGGTTTAGAGAGGAGACATGCCAAGGGATCTAAGGTAAGACACCTCTGCAGTACCTTGGAGCAGAAATCCAATGTCTCCCCCCAAAAGTCCTGCACCTTACAGCAGGTCTACCACATGTGGATATATCTTCCCTTGTCTCCACACGTGCGCCAGCACGTGTCCATGGGACTTAATCTCATGTGTTGTTGTTTGACAGGGGTAGTGTACCATCTGAACAGGGTTTTAAAGGACTGTTCTTGTAAGGAGACACAGCTGGAAGATTTGGCACATGCCTCCCATATGTCCTGCAAGTCTGTGCCTTCAAGAGCTTCCGCTAAGTCAGCCTCCCAATGATTCGTGTAACAAAGTTTTCCCCATTCGTTAGCTTCAGAGCAAATGTGGCTATACATGAGAGAGATTAACCATGCTGGGTGCTTTTCTATGAAACACATGCGTTCATAGAAGGTTAGTTGGGTGATAGCTACTGTTTTGACATTGCCACTCTTTGCAAAATCTCCAATTTTGAGAAATCCAAAGTAGTCCCTGCACTGACTATCTCGTTATCAATATAAAGGTGTACATATCTCTGAAGCTCTTTGTTTTCTATCCCCTTATATTCTCTGATTCTCATTCCCGGTGGGAAGGCCCTGTTGCGGAGGATCGGCATCATGGGTCAAGGAAATCTGTTAAGTGAGTATTTAGCTGCAGTCAAGTCTCATAGTCTAATAGAGTTAAGAATTGCTGGACATGTAGTCCGCAGAAAGGCTCTGTATTCTTTGGGGAGCCACATTAGGAATTCAGGAAGTTCTGCTCCCATGAGTAGTGATTCTATCTCGACCCAGCGTCTTTGGTCTGGGGGGAAGTGCCAGTGGGCTATATGAGCTAGTTGTGCCACTATGTAGTAAAAAATAGAAGGTGTGGTAGACCAAGGCCATACCTATTCTTAGGTCTGTAAAGTAAGTTTTGTGCTATTCTGGGATGTCGTCTCTGCCAAATAAAAGAGTCTATTGCTTGTTGCAAGTTTGCTAGGTCGCCCCATGTGATTCGTATTGGCAATGTCTGAAAAAGAAAGAGTATTCTAAGGAGAATGTTCATTTGCACGGAATGTAATCTGTTGATCCACAAGATATGTTTGTCCGTCCATTGCTCAAGCTCCTTAATTAACAGAGGTAATTGTGTTGAAATAGTTGGGTATAGTCTGCAGTGCGTTGTATACCCAAATAGGGTATTGCTATGTCTGTGATTTTTAAGTTATATCTAGTGTGTATCAGTGCCATGTTCAGGGCAGAGAGGTGGAATGGCATTGTTATTGATTTAGTCAAGTTAACTATACAGCCTGAGAGAACTCTGTACTGGTCTAGTAACACAGTGAGGTTTTTTCAGCGACTGGAGGGGCTCTGCGAGAGTAAGGAGTATGTTGTCCATGTATTCAGACACTTTAAATTGTTGGCCCACTATCGTCACCCCCCCTTATGTGTGTATGTTATAGCTTGTAACAATGGCTCCAGGGAAATCTCAAACAATAATTGGGTTAGTGGGCATCCCTGCCGGGTCCCATTACTCAGTGTGAATGGTATTCGACTTGCTCGCACTCCAGCATACAAGGCCATATTGCCGTAATATACAGTTCTGGGAAGCCCAGGGATTCAAGCAGGCTAAATAGATATGGTCATCTGACTCTGTCGAAAGTCTTCATGACATCTAATGCAAGTGCCAGAGAGTGTCCATCTAATTAGATTTTTCATAATACAGACGCTTGGACCATAATATGGAGCGGGGTACTCCCTCTAATGATAATTCTTTTATGGAATTGATAAGGGAATCTTTTAGGCAAACCAATAAGTTTGAATGACTATCTGTTCCTGACCAAATTAGAGATGTTTAAATTGCGTATACGCAGAAGTAAATTCACACTGACACACGGAGTTCAGGTTAAAAGAACTTCGAGAAAAATTATTAGCATCTGTTAAAAAGCGGGCTCGCAGACCCTTTTAACCCCTTAAGGACACATGACATGTCTGACACGTCATGATTCCCTTTTATTCCAGAAGTTTGGTCCTTAAGGGGTTAAAGGCAAAATTACATCATTGAAATTAATCTAGATATCAGCAAATAAACATTGTCAATTGGCTAAGGTGTAAAGTGGTTAATTAAATGCCCTCCCTGTTGGGTGTTACATCTTATGTCATAGCTGACATCATGACGAGCTCCTACAGGTTTCAGCACCATCTTGCTGGCACGAGGGAGCTCACTTTTTTTTTTTTTGGCAGTTGTCCATAATGAGCAACTGGTACATTAGTCGTTCAAGGTTAGTATCCTCAAGGCCTTTTTAGCAATTATACATTCTATTAAGACTATCTGCTACAATGTCTCATTTAACAGGATTCTAGCATTTCCTGCTGACATGCCATTTCTATGAACAAAGCAATCTTGTAAGATTTAAACTATGAGGCCTGAGAAATGAATATAAGAGTATAGTATTAAAGGGGCCCAGTAAAGGTATATTTTATAAGGGGCCTAATAATTCTACAACAGTCCCCCCTATAGAGTGTTAATTACTAAAAAGGATAAACTTTATTTGTTAGTATCAGAAGATTTGTTAGCCCAAAGACACATAAAACCCCCATGTCCGCTAATTTGGTGTTAATGCAAAGTGCAAGTCTATCCCTAATCTGACCCTAATAGGCTGCAGCTCATCCGTCAGTACGGCTCTCGAACACTTCACTCCATGGGTATCCCGCGGTGGCTTGCCCACCACTTCTCCACACGGTAGACTAACCCATACAGACAGAAGCTGTCCCTTCCTAGAATTTCTGCACTTCATCGTCATAGGGAAGAGTTTGTAGCGGAATGCAGGGCGATGTGAGATCTTGATCACCAATTTCCAGATGAGTAAAGGTTGGTGTCGTTTGGTCTACAGTCTTCTGTAGGAATTTTCTGAGGCATGGGAGGACACAACAAACGAGAAGAGCGAGAATAAAAAGAAAAATTAGTAGAGCCATACCAATATGAACTAAAGCTTTTTGCCAACCAGTCATCCAACCAAACCATTTTTCCCAGGGATCTGTCACCCCAGAATTCCTTTTCAACTCTTCTGAGAGCTTATTTAATTTTTCTATGGCCAGGGTGACCTTACCATTAGGGCCTGTGTTTTCTGGAATGTAAGTGCAACAAGTCATGGTGTCGGGTAGTATTTTACATACAACCCCCTTCTCGGCTAAAATCATGTCTAAGGCCAGTCTGTTCTGGAAGGTCATTTGGGATGTGGCTTGTAGTTGTTCGGCTAATCCCTGGAGGGCATCCCTGGTATAGTTAACAAAGCGCTGTTGGTTGTAATAGATATAATTTATCCAGTTAAGGTTCTTATTGGCAGTGACTATAGTGAAGAGTGATTCAAAACCCACTGCAACTTCATCTCTGGCTTTAAATTCATTAGGTACCCCCCTAGATACCCCAATGGCATCTATGTAAACATGTGGGTCAAAACTGCCTTTTACTGGGGTTTCTCACTTGGCTCTGGCTGGTATATGTGGTGGGCCGGGTGTGTCAGTATGATTATCGGAAATAATGTGTATAGGCATAATGACTTTAGCTAGGGCATACTCACCCCACCATTCAATCTCCAGTCTAGATCTTATCAGTAGATCCCCACATAACCAGTAAATATCCCCCAGTGACCTGGTATGATGCTGTAGCAGGTGTTTAGAGACAGTTCTGTAGGTGGCACAATAACCTTTTGAAAAGTTACCCACAAATTTACCAGTTTCGTCATAGTTGGTATAGCAAGTATAATTACCTTTGTAAATTGTAACTCCGTCAGGGGGTTTGACATTTCCAACTAAGAGAGGGTATTCTGCTGTCCATGCTTTGCAGAGGGACTGGTTGGAACCATAATTGAAGGCAAAAAGACTTAGAAAACATGTTTCTATTTCTAAAGGGATAGTTAAAGGGACGGTGCCAAGATGGGGACGGGCACCTCCACATACATAACAGGCGGTTTTATTGTGCTTATTGGCATTATATCTCATCCATTCTAACCACAAATTTATATCATTAAAGCCTGTTTCAGCAGCCATAGTATCTTCAAACGTGGGGTTAGCAATGGCCATCATGTCCTTAAAGGACTGGATATGTGGTTTCAGCGGATTTGGGACCATATGTTCAGCCCCTTGCCACTCTGGAGAGTGACACATGTCTTTGAGGTAGAAATGGCCTAGTTTATTATAGGAGCCTCTTCTCCAATACATTCCCATCACATATTGATCAGCATCCTCTGGGCCAGGATGTTCAATATTTAACATTAATTTCATAGGTGTACCTCCTCCAGGCTTTCTTAAAGTCATTCTTTGAAGGAGGGATCTACCATGGTCATCTACTTTTGATAAAGCACTTTTAGGTTTGTAACCCCAGGCAGGCCCGGCATTCCATCCCGCCGCCCCCCAATGGTTACAGTTGTGCCCCCACTGTTTGTCAACTACACAAACATAGGGGTCTTTTGCTTGTGGTATATCTTTATAAATGGCTTGGATCTGTGATTTAGGAATGGGCAGTCTACAATATCACTGTAATCAAAGGTAAAGGTGGCTACACGGGTACATGATGAATTATACCAGAAGGTGTACCCACTAGCATCTTTGGTAATGGCCACCTGCTGGGCTTTAAGAAGGCCAATCAAGGGGATTAGGTACCAGAAGTACATGGTTGTGCGGAATTAGCTTCCTCTGGAGCGGATGTCTTTTTGCAATGGGAGGCGTGAATCCAATGTGGCCTACCAGCCAGCTTGACAGAGGTAGCGGTTATCAGGAGAACCTGGAATGGTCCCTCAAATCTTGTTTCCAGAGTGTGTTTTCGCACAAATTTCTTGACTAGGACCCAATCACCAGGGAGCAGACTGTGGTTGCCTGTGTCAGAATCAGGATCTGGAATTGAAGAGAAAACTTGGGCATGGATTTTGTTTAAGGCACTTGCAAGTTCAGTCACATAATCTATTAAAACATCAGTCTGAAGCTGCAGTTGTTGGGGAAAATAGCAACCTAGTCTGGGTGCAGTACCAAATAGAATCTCATAAGGGGACAATGAGGGCTTTCCCCTGGGTGTAAGTAGACGTCGTGCTGTTGTTTTGGCGGTAATGTTAATCACTGGGTAGGCTTCTGGCCAGCCTGAGAACATGTCCACTATTACTAGTGCATATTCATAGTTGCCGCTCTTTGGCATCTGGATATGATCTATCTGGATTCTTTGGAATGGGTACATGGGCTTGGCCAGGTGCTTCAAGGGGACTTTAGCTGTTTTCCCAGGATTACATTTAGCACAGATGACACATGCTTTGCAGTAATTATTGGTTAGCGTGGTAATTCCAGGAGCTTCATAGTACTTCTGTACAAGGGCATTCATCAGATCTTTTGATAAGTGTGCAGGGCCATGTGCCCATTGAACAACTGCTGGGTACAAACTTTTAGGGAGACAGAATCTGAGGTTGTTGTAATACACTCCATCTTTTAAAACAGCCCCTTTCTGTTTCCATTTTTGTATTTCCTCGGGGGCTACTGTAGCTTGTTGTTCTCGTAAGATCTTTAGGTCAGTTGGAAGAGTCTGCAAAGTGAATATTGGAGTTTCTTCATTTATAGGAGTTTCTTTATTTCCGGACACTCTTCTTTCCACTTCCTGTGGTCCTCTTGCAGCTTGTTTTGCAGCTTGATCAGCTAGATGGTTGCCCTTTGCTTCATCCGAGTCCAACTTCCCATGTGCTTTTATCTTTAAAACAGCCACTTCTGGGGGCGTGGTTTGAGCGCTGAACGAGATGGCCGCCTAGAGAAGGAGCTCCGCACCCGAGACTCCCAATACCGCCCTGTAACCCGCTGTAAACCTCGACTCACCACGTTAAAATCCCGATCCTGACTCAGCCCGAGGAGGTGCACCCCCGTACCCGCGGATGTCCAGCCGCAAAACCGGCAAGTACGGCCGCAGAGAGGCAGTCTCAGTAGCAGACATGCTCACCACGCCGAGGCCCGCTGCACGTGGCGCACACAGTGACCAGGCTGCATCTCAGAGAGGAGACGAGAGTCCACCCGCGTGGTCGGATGCCCCTCCAGAAGCCTCCAACGCTGCCATCCTCCAATCCCTGGCAGAGGTAAAGGGGTATTTAGCAGCAGAGATCGCACGAACGGCGGCGGAAGTTAAGGCCGAAATCGCCGCCATTGGGGCCCGCACCACGGCCATAGAGCAACGCATGGCTCGCATAGTTACAGCCCACAACGGCTCCACAGCAGCCTCCAACGCCATGAAACAGCGAATCACGGACATGGAACTCGAGATAGAAGATATCTCTAACAGAGCGCGCAGAAACAACTTGCGCGTCCGCGGCCTACCTGAGTCTGTACCAGATGCTGAACTGGAGACTACCCTTATACACTGCCTCCGCCAAGGTCTGCCTGACATACCAGATCAACACTGGCTAATCGACAGAGTCCACAGAGCCCTCCGGGCCAAGGGCCCCAACAACAGCCCGCCCAGAGATGTGATTATAAAGTGGCACTATTTCCAAACCAAAGAAGCCATACTGAAACGCAACAGAACACAAATATATAAATGGAACGAAGTAGAGCTGCAGCTATACCAGGACGTAGCGCCGGCAACGTTACAGCGAAGGCGAGAATGGAAACCGATCACAGACCTCCTCAGAGCAAAGGGAATCCGGTTCGCATGGGGATATCCATTCAAGATAATAGCATTTAATGGCGCGAAGCCTGCCGTCCTCCTACCCTCAATGGACGTTCATGCCTTTCTGAAGAGCGTCGACATCACGGCTCCTGCGGACCTCCATATCCCCACCAGCAACACGGAGGGACTAACCCTGCTACCAGAAGCGTGGGGAGCTGGTGGCTCACACCACCCCAGCACGAGGGACTCCAGATAAGAAGGACATAAAACACGCAAGCTTCAGCTGATTACCATAAGTTTTACATTGCCATACTGCATATTGTTATTGCACCTAAGATAGCTCATTATGTTTGGGACATAGGATAGTGGGGGGGTAATTTGCACTATGTCACTACGGGCGGGGGGGGGTGGGATGGAGGGGGAGACGAGTTGTGCCTCAGGGGCCCTGGCTGCTCTTACAAGCACCAGCCCACCTACTGTGCGGACAGGGGGTGATGTGGGAACTCCGACCACCCAAACACGTGGCAATAAGCCAACAGCAAAGGGGGACGCCCGCAGGCCTGCTAGCCAAACTAGAGCGGGGGGCAGCCTGGTCACCTCTGCCTAACCGCAGCCATCGGACAGCGATGTCTTACGGGCATGATACGGAAGACCCAGCACAAGCACACGCACAAAAAAAAAAAAAAAAAGAAAAGAAAAACTAGGGATAAATAAATAACCATATGATTGTAAAAATGTTTATTGATATATTAAAAAAAACAAAAAAAAAAAAAAAAAAAAAAAAAAAAACAGCCACAAGCACCAACCACGTACGAACTCTATACTAAAACCCTAGAAGGAAAATGACAGGCCCTATGCCTACCCCAGTCCTACCCTGCCCACCAACTACAGCATGTGAACCCTACTACCTAAGGTTGTATTTGTTCTAAATGGGAGCCTCGTTAGGGTGCTAGGCGGCTGAGCCTCCACCCCGCCTGAGGCGAATCCCTCGGCGCGGTGGATGCACACCCCCATAGCTCCTGGCGACTGGTAAGACCCGGAATTGTTATATTATTATTTTGTTACAGTATCGTATTTATACACTGTTATACCGACCCACCACTTAGGGGGTTGTATTGTAGAACTGTGAACGGTAAACACGCAGATCAATACTAAATTGTATTTTGCTTTCTCTAAGGTAGCAGACCACCTATCGTCTACTACCCCTTCTCCTCATCTTCTCTTTTCTTCCTACCACTCTCTTGCTTTCCTCTCTCTCCCCCCCCCCCCCTCCCCCTCGGAGGAGCTACAACACCTGAAAGGACACAGATTACACGGAAGCAGACGGGCGAGCCTCGGACCTACAGTAAGCGACAAGGCACAGAGTGAGTACACCTTTACAACACACACTGACACAAAATGGACCTCAAACTGACCTCACTGAACGTTAACGGACTTAACGCCCCTAACAAACGCAGGTTACTTCTCAGGGAGCTACGCAGACAACAAACAGACATTGCATTCATACAGGAATCCCACATACCGCGCTCAGCTAAAACGCAGCTAACAAACCATATTTTCACGAAAGCATACACCTCCAGAGCTCCTTATAAAAAAAACGGAGTGGAGATCCTCATACATAAAAGGTGCCCCATTCAAATCACGGGCACACACACTGACACTGAAGGCCGGTACGTGGTACTCACAGGCACGCTGCACGCTAATACGTATCACCTAATAAATGTATACGCCCCAAACACCCCCACCCCGCAGTTCTGGACGAACCTAACCAGCCTGATTAGGGACCTCCCCAGGGGGATACTCATCCTGGGAGGCGACCTCAATGCCACACCCTGTCCCGCTTCTGACCGTAGTGGAGGCACACGCCTCCCCCGTTCGCATAACAGGGGAGCGCAAGATAAACTCCTACACCAGTTTATCCAGAGCACAGGCCTGCTGGATCCATGGAGACTCCAGCACCCTGGAGAACGGGACTACACGTTCTTCTCCGCGGCACATACCACTTACTCACGGATAGACCTGTTCCTTACAAACAAACTCGGCATGCATTGGCTTAAGACCACCGAGATTAACCCCATATCGTGGTCTGATCATGCAGACATTGCTCTTACTCTAAAAACCCCAAGCAACCACACCCCCTGGAAGTGGAGACTAAACGCCTCCCTCCTCAGGGATCCACACATCAAAGAGGACCTCCTCAAAGAAATAGTCCTCTACTTCCAAACCAACGACACCCCTGATATATCCCCAACCACCCTCTGGGCGGCCCATAAAACAGTAATCCGGGGTCTCCTTATAAAGATAGCGACACGACAAAAACAAAAAAAACACGAGAGGTTAGTAGACCTGCAAAACCAACTACGCAAGCTAGAAGCACAACACAAGCAAACAGCCACCCCGGCCACGACTAGCGAATTGACAAACACAAGAAGATCCCTCAGAGAACTCATGACAGATGACGTTGCTAAAGACCTCCTCAGGACTAAAAGACTTTTCTATGAAAAGTCTAACAAAATGGACACCCTCCTTGCGAGAGCCCTTAGACCCAGAGCTGCAAACACCTTAATAACAGCTATAAGAAACAAACATGGACAGGTCCTCACAACCCCTAAAGAGATAAATGAGGAATTCACAAACTATTTCGAGTCCGTGTATAACCACTCCCCCACACTAGCAGGAGATAATGCAACATACGCAGCAACGGTGTCCTCCTTCCTAGATGAAACCCAGCTACCACAGATAGGGGCCGACCTTATGGCACCCCTGGAAGAGCCCATAGATGCGGAAGAGGTAGAAAGAGCAATCGCAGGGCTCAAGGGGAACAAAGCCCCGGGCCCCGATGGTTTTGACGGCACCTACTACAGGGCCTTCAAGGACGAATTAACACCCTACTTAATGAAAATGTACACACAGTGGACTGGGGGGGCTGCCCCCAACCCAGACATGGCAACCGCGAATATAACACTCCTCCCCAAGCCAGGGAGGGATGCCACGCAAGTCACCAACTATCGCCCCATCTCTCTCATAAACTATGACGTGAAGGTCTATGCCAAGGTACTTGCAAATAGATTAAACCCCTCCTTACCACATGCATACACGCTGATCAAGTGGGCTTCGTCCCCACCAGACAGCTCTATGAAAACACGAGAAGGGCCACTGACCTCATGTGGTGGGCCGGGAGGACTCGAACGCCTTCTCTGATCCTCTCTCTGGATGCGGAGAAGGCGTTCGACAGAATCCAGTGGCACTACATGTTCGCGGTCTTGCGTAAGCTACAACTACCGGACCTTTTTATAACGGCTGTGAAGGCCCTGTACACCAACACCAGAGCGCAAACGCTTATCCAGGGCGCTGAAACACGCCCATTTACTTTGACGAACGGAACACGCCAGGGTTGTCCCCTCTCGCCCCTTCTATTTATAATAGCCCTTGAACCACTACTTCAACGCATCAGAGCCCACCCCCACATAACGGGCATGACTATAGCGCAGACAGACTTCGTGGTCTCTGCTTACGCAGACGACATATTGCTCACCCTCACCGACCCAACACGCTCAGTACCTAACCTCATCACCCTACTGGAAGAGTACCGACTGGTCTCTGGCTATAAGATCAATCTGGACAAGTCGGTGGGCATGCCACTGGGGTTGACAGAGACGGAAGTGACTTGGCTGCAACGAGCCACGAACCTACACATCAGCCCCCGACCAATTAAGTACCTAGGTGTACAACTAACCGCCGACCCCAAGGACCTCTACGCGGAAAACCATCAGAGACTCATGACCACCCTAATAAAAGACCTTGATAAATGGCACGAAAAACCCATCTCTTGGATAGGGAGACTCCATAGCGTTAAGATGAACCTTCTCCCTCGCCTCCTGTTCCTTTTCCAAGCACTACCAGTC
This sequence comes from Pelobates fuscus, assembly GCF_036172605.1. Classification (NCBI taxonomy): domain Eukaryota; kingdom Metazoa; phylum Chordata; class Amphibia; order Anura; family Pelobatidae; genus Pelobates; species Pelobates fuscus. The sequence goes on from NC_086322.1 coordinate 234,979,701, forward strand.
AAAGTAACTAAGGGAGATCTCAAAACACTACAAACATCCATAGACAACTTTATCTGGGCGCACAAGAGGCACAGGATAGCCAGACAGACATTGTATACTCCAAAGAGCAAGGGGGGACTGGGGCTCCCGAACCTCTACCTCTACTACCTTTCAGCACAGCTTGCACAAATCATCGAATGGCATTCACCACCAGATGCCCATAGATGGGTCGACTTAGAGACCCTGCTCATGAGCTCCGACCTCCCGCAGTTCTGGATCTGGGTGCCACGACCCGACAGACCAGAACTTCGAACGAGGTGCCCGGCCATCCTGAACTCAATCAGGATTTGGGACTTAACAGCACATAAATATGCCCTAACACACCAAGTGTCTCCACTAACCCCATACCTCCGTAATAAAGCATTCCCACCAGGACTAGTGGCGAGGGATTTCCGCAACATTGAAAATACGGACATACAGCGTTATCACCAACTATATCAGGGGAATCACATCAAAACATTTGACGACCTCAAAGCATTGGCCCCACTAACCACGAAAGACTTCTTTCGTTATATGCAACTGCGTGACTTTGCGGGACAACCACAAATACGCACAGCAGCTCAGGCCAAATTTACCTTCTACGAAACAATGTGCACAACCGGGGGACCACGTACCGGCCTCATCACCCTCCTCTACACACAGTTAAGCGCACCAACAAAAAACACACAGACACCCACATATGTGGCACAATGGGAGGCAGATCTACAACAACCCCTTGAGTGCGGGGAATGGCAGGACGTGTGGGAGGCGGCAGCAAAGGCATCCATTTGCGTCCTACACCAGGAACAATGCTACAAAACCCTGATGAGGTGGTACACCACACCAGTCAAACTCTGCAGAATGGGTAAAACAACCACAGACACATGTTGGAGGGGATGCGGGGACAAGGGGACATACTTCCACATGTGGTGGACTTGCCCAAAAGCGAGCGCCTTCTGGAGCGAGATAGCCAAGCTACAAACAGAAGTACTACACAAACACATACAACCGGACCCCGGTGCATTCTTAATCGCAAAACCACTAGATGCTCTGACACACAGGGAACAAAAACTATTCAATAAACTAAACTTAGCTGCCAGACGAGCCATGGCACAGACGTGGTTGCACGCCGACTTGCCCCCAATGGACAGAGTTACTGGTAACATAAAAGAAGCACATATCATGGACAAACTCACAGCTCAACTCAGATACACGTACCCCTCCTTTATCAAAACGTGGGAACCCTGGGAAGACTATACCGACCATTAGACGACATAACACCGACTCGCACACACATACAAGAACATTGCGCGCATTTACAGACGAATAGCTCAAGCTCCAACTGCAAAGTGTAAGTCCGTCCCGCTCCTCCCCCCTAAGCTTCTCCCCACCCCCACCTATCTTTCTTTCTCTCTCCTTATTTTTCACTACCTCATACTGCATCTCACCTCTACTAAAATAAAGAAAAACTCATGCCTAAACTCAAGCACTCTCGATCGTGGCATCAGTACTTAAAGTACAAACCGCGGATAGGGAACGACACTAATACGCAACGTTGAAATACAATGGCCAGGTATTGACAAAAGCACCACCAACAGCAACCAGAAGAACTGAAGGTGCATGCCAAGTGGGGTGCCCCTAGCGGGTGTCAGGGTGGGAACGAGTGGCCTGCTGTGTGTGGCAGTCTTGGCGGCGGAGCGGGGCCATCTTTGGTGTCTCTGTGTGGCCGCCTGGATGTCCGCGCATGGGGGCCGTGGCTCTGGTACACAAAAGCAATGATGCCTGTATATAACCACCTGAATGTAAATAGACAGCTTACAATGAACATGTGTCCATCCCGGCATCCCTGTGTGGCCGCCCCTCTGTATATGTGTAACAGATATGTAAACTGTGCATGGCTAACCCGGCATCTTTCCTAGACCTTCTCAGAGACTAAGCAAAATCGATTGAATATGTTTCCCTATGTATATGTTACCATGAGTAATGTGCTCACTTTTGTACCCAGTTTGTGCATGACCTGACAAATAAAGAATTTAAAAAAAAAAAAAAACAGCCACTTCTTCTGGAAGTAGGAGGGCATCCATCAGCTCCTTGATTGCAAAACTGTGCTTGACTGGTGTACCGGCAGTAGTAAGAAATCCTCTTGTTTTCCAAATCAGTCCGAAGTCATGAGCCACGCCCAGTGCATATCTTGAATCTGTGTAGATATTGGCGCGCTTTCCTTCAGAAATCTTGCATGCTGAGGTTAGAGCTTGTAATTCAGCTTCTTGTGCAGACTTTGTTGATGGTAGTGATGATGACTCAATAATTTCATCTGCTGTGGTCACGGCATATCCTGTATGATATTTTCCTTCTTCATCAGCATATCTGGAGCCGTCCACAAACAGGGTGATGTCAGGATCTGTTAGTGGATCCTCATGCACGGTTGGTAGGTGTGTGGTTTCCATTTTCATCTGTTCAAAGCAGTCATGGGGGGTTTCTGGATCATAGTCATGCTGTATGACCAGGTCTTCAAATTCTTCTTCCAGAAAGTAACGTGGCCATGCTCTTACAGGTTCACGTTCAGTTGGTGCATACTTGGCAACACCTATTTATTGAAGTTGTGAATCATCCATGGTGGCCCATAATTTTGCCATGGGCCCAAGATCACCCCATGACTTAGTCTTTGACTTGGTTACAGGGACATGTGGAATGGCTGTGTCCCAATGATGGTACAGATGTTTAAGTTCATGTGGCAGTTGGACTAAAGTCATGCTGTTACCTTCAGTATCATAGTAGAAGTCCTGTAAGGTGAATGTTATCTCAACCAATTGAAAAAGTTCATCTTCATAGCGAGGGTCAGGGTTGATGGTTGGTTTGTACCACATGGTGCAAAAAGCATATTCAGGCCCGTCACAGGGAGGCAAATTGGGGAGCAGTTTTGCCAGGGTGTGTGTAAGGAGTAGGACATATCCTTCATCCATGATGAATCCATAATAGGTACCCCCCTCAGGGAGTGGCAGAAGAGTGGACGGGTTTAAAACCTGGCATCTTTGGAGGGTGACATTGTCAGGTAATAGGAGGCGACACTGGAGTCGAAGGTGTCTGGCAGCTGTGACATGTTTGATTTGGACCTGGTTAAGCCAAAACAGTAAGAGGGTGTCCAAGAACCAGGTCCCCAGTACATTCAATAAGTTCTTGAGCTGCAAAGACAGCACGAAGGCAGGAAGGGGTGCCTCTGGCTACGATATCCAGTTGACAGGAGAAGAATCCAATAGGCCTCTGACGTCCGCCAGGACCATGTGGTTGAGTGAGGACGCCTGTAGCATGGCCTTGTCTTTCAGACACAAACAATTTGAAAGGTTTGTCATAATTTGGTAGGCCAAGAGCAGGGGCAGAGGCAATTGCTCGCTGAAGAGTATAGAAGTTGTCAAGTGCTTCAGGTGACAGGCAGAAGGGGTCTGATTTGAGAGCATCATACAAGGGTTGCATGAGTAGAGAGGCCTCAGGGATCCAGGCTCTGCAGTATGAGATGAGGCCTAGGAAAGCATGTAGGGACTTCGTGCTCTTTGGAGGTGGAATGGCCAACACTGCTCTGACACGATCACGTGTGAGGTGTCTGGTGCCATGTGACAGGCAGTGGCCTAGGAAGATTACAGTAGGCTGGCAGAATTGAAGTTTGATGAGAGACGCCTTACATCCTTGATCTGCAAGATAACAGAGGAGATCCAGAGAGCACTTATCTGTTGTGGGGAGATCATCTCCACAAAGGAGCAGGTCATCTACATATTGGAGTAGGACAACCTCCGGATGGTCAGACTGCCAGGGGTCAAGAATTATACTCATTGCTTTTGCAAACTGGCTCGGGGAATTCTGTGCCCCTTGGGGCATAACAGTCCATGTATATTGTTTTTTTTCATGTGTGAAGGCAAACAGGTATTGACAGCTTGGTTCTAGGGGAACACTGAAGAATGCATTGGCCAGGTCAATCACTGTGAAGTATCTGGCAGAAGGTGGAATGCCAGAGAGGAGTGTGTGCGGATTTGGCACAATTGGGGTGTCCAGGACTGTTGCCTCATTTACTGCTCTGAGGTCCTGGACCATTCGGTACTTCTCTGGTTCACCCTTGGGTGTCTTCTTTTTCACAGGAAACAAAGGAGTATTACATGGAGGTTCACATTTAACAAGAGCCCCTTTCTCCAGTAGTGCTTGGACTTGCTTGGTAATGGCTGCCGCTTGGGCAGGTTTCAATGGGTATTGGGACTTTCTTGGTAGCTTTGCCCCTGGAATGAGTTTGACCACCACTGGTGGGACTTTAAGATGGCCTATGTCCTCTGGGCCTGAGGACCACAAAGTCTTAGGGACATTGTTCATTAGAGATTCAGGAAAATTGTCCCTCATGTCCTCTGCATAACCATGGGGAGTTTCTAGATGAAGCATCAGAGGTAAGGAACACAAGGCTGAGGTATCTGAATCAGACAGGGCCGAAGATAATTCCACTTGGCCATCAGGTGTGAAAGTGATTGATGCCTGCAGGCGGGAAAGTACATCAGCACCTAACAGGTTAATGGGACATGTGGATGACACCACAAAACGGGCAAGCAGACTAGGACAGCTGCCAACCCGCAAAGGAGTAGTTAATGGGCTTTGTCTTGGAAGACCATCCACTCCCACACAGGAGACATCAATATTGGACAGAAATGAAGAATCAGGCAGGTCTTGTTCTCACAGAACACTATGTGCTGCACCTGTATCAACAAGGAATGTGGTGGGGTGGCCTTCAATGGGTAAAGTAACAGTGGCTAATGGCCCCCCTTGTTCCCCTGCAGATACTGCCATAACAGGGGTTAATGATACAGGCTTGCCAATATCCTAGTCTTCTTGGGCTGAATCAGGTGAAGGAGGTGCTGGGGCCTTTGTGGCAGATTTAGGCCTGTTAGATCTTTGGGGTTTAAGGGGTGCAGGGCAATCACTCCTAAAATGGCCCTTTTCCCCACAGTTGAAGCAGATTCCATCTGCAGGCTTAGTGCCTTTGGGGATTGGTGAACGTGACACCATAAGGGGAGTGGGATGGGGTCTCCTTGGAACCTGTGCAGCTTCTAAGCCCCTGGCAACTAGGAGCAGCTTATCAAGGGGATCCACTCTATACTCAGGGCGGCAATAATACCCTTACGTATAGAGTCCTTGATGCCTAGGACAAAGGCACCGGAAAGCATCTGAGCGTGTATTTTGTTACTGAGTTCAAACCCTAGGTCAGTGAACACTTGGAAAAGTCTAGCATTAAATCTTTCTACAGATTCACCTTTTTCCTGGACAATGTCAGTAAGGCCTGCTGCTAAATCTGCAAGTTTATCTTTAGCCCAGGCCCTCAGTTGGTCACAGAACTCAATACCAGACAAATAATCTGTGTCACTGACTAACCAATTAGTACAGAGGTGGCGGGCAATGCTAGGCCAGTAGGCATCCCCAGCTTTAATGGCACAAAGGCTCAGTAAGTCTCGCCAAGCGGCGGAATAAGTTTGCTGGATCTGAACTATTGCTCTGTAGAAGGGCATGGGCTGTTTTTCGGGGTCAGGGAGCGATTTCATCAGTGTACTGGCTTGTGTTGGGTTAAAGGTGACATACATTACAGGGGCCTCGCCTCCCTGAAGCCTGCGGCCAAAGGAGTCATTTAAAGAACGCCGGGCTGATTGGGGCGAAGCTTCCCTGGCGTCCGGTGGCACCTGGTAGCCATGGGTGCTAACCGAGTCAGATTCATCTGCTTGTGTCACCCGGATGCCTGGGGGGCGCACTACTTGGGGTGTCAAGGCTGGGGGCAGAAGTGGCACTCCTCCGGCTGGGGTTGCCGGTGTACTAAGAGTTGGTGGAAGCAGATAATCCGGAAGGACCGGCATAAGAGGTGCTGTGTTACTGGGGGACGCCATATTGGAGGCGTGGAAGGAAGTGACGTTTGGGTTCAGTGAGGAAGTGGCGGCCATGTTGGATGTGGGCATAACAAGGGCAGATGTAAGAGGGGCTGGTTGCGTGACTACGGGAGGCACAGGGGAAGTGGGTGTATAGGGCGGAAGTGACGGATAAGGATATGAGAGGGGCCAAGACAGTTGGGTGGAGTAGGCGTAGGGCGGTGGTGACGAATAGGGACTAGGAAGGGCGGAAGGATACAGAGGATACGGACATGAGGACGCGGAAGGGGAGGGATGAGAAGCGGGTGGAGTAGGAGGGGAAGAGGGTGGAGTAGGCGGGGCTGGAGGAGTAGGAGGAGGAGAAGGTGGGACAGGGGAAGTAGGGGAGGCAAAAGGAGGAGAGACAGGCAAAGGGGATGGGTCAGTGGGAGGAGGAGTGGAAAACGGACAGGCACGAGGGCGTGTCATGTTGGAGGGGTGGAATGGGCTGGAGGGAGATGGACGGGGTGAAGGGTTGGATGAGGATGATGGGAGTTGCGGGACTGATGGTGGGGAAAATATGGATCCATCAGCATTCAGGACTGGGTAAACGGGGGCAGTGGCAGAGAGGGGACTAGGAGCGGGAGCTATGGTCAGTTCCTTTTCAATCATGGCTGAAGTGATGCTGGGAGGGGTCACCTCGTGTGCGCCATAATTGAGCGCCGGCTGGGAGAGCCTCCCTGTAACAAAGTTTTTATAGTACACAAACAGTTTTACACCTTTATGATCAACCTCTTCCTCAATCCATCCCTCTTGCTGAATAGCCTTTGCCACCCGGTACCAAGCCTCAGCTGTTCGGACTAAATCATGATCTGAAAGCTTTCCCTTCTTTTCTGTCAGTAACTTACGCCAGCTCTCTGGCTGCAATCTACCGCACGGAGGTACGTCAATTCCACAGACTTTAGCAATCTTATCAACCTTCTTAACCATCTCTTCACCTTCTCTATCTTCTACCAAATCACATGCGAACCACCCCTTACTGGGTTTTCCTAATTTCTGTCCCATACCCTCTATATAAGGCGTGAGAGAGAGAGAGAAAGAGAGAGAGAGAGAAAGAGAGAGAGAGAGGGAGAGGGAGAGAGAGAGAGAGAGAGGGAGAGAGAGAGAGGGAGAGAGAGATAAATGGAAGAGAATGTCTACAATGCTCGACTGCTACGCAAGAATAAATTCCAGCGTACATCTTCCCAAAACGTAGACTAGTCACTGATTCCGCCTACCCAAGGTAGCCGCGGATTGGAGCGAGGCGAGAAGTGTGTGACCAATCACTTCTCTCAGAACAGAGAAATAGGAGGGGAAAGTGTAAATGATACAGAGAGTAAGATGAAAGTAAATACAGGAACCAGCGTGACAGACAATGAAAACAATATTCAAGTGTAAATACAGTACATGCATCACAGTGCAAATAAGTTCAACAGTTCAAACAGGGTTAGCAAAAATCCCTTTCCTTACACGTGTGGCAAAAGCCACCTAACTCAATCCCGTAGTACACCTGCAGACCCACCCGCAAGTACCACTACCACGTGGTGATGGAGACAGCAATACCAGCCTGAATCCACCTGCCACAAAAGTTAAACTGGAACACCCAGCGTCAGCGCTCGAGGCTGCAGTGTTCCACCTCCCTGCACACAACAAGCAGAGTAAAGTGGTATCCAATGAGGCTAGCAGTCAAAGTGACACTTATGGGAAACCCCCAGGAAGCAGTGAGTCTACACTCCTCCACAGATTCCCCCCCCTCTTTTTCCTTACTGCCGTAGCTACTCGGCACCTAAAAGAGGAAAACAGGTAAACAGAAGATCCCCAGGAAAACTTCCACAGATCCACCCCCCTTTTTCCTTAGCCACGTGGTACCTAAAAGGGGTAAACAGGCAAATAAGCTAATAAACTACCCGGGCACTAGAATAAGGACAAATCAATAAGAGCACACCCAGGTAACAGATAGTCAGTATGTGCAGGTAAAGTAGGTATCAACAAGTAAGGTGTGGGGTCTCTGGGCAAGATATTACCTGTCTTTGATGACCTCTTGGCAGCCAATCACAGACGCTGGGGCAGGTCAATCACAGGGGCTGGAACATACCGGGCAGGTGCTGCAGCAGGCTCAACCGTGTATTCAGAGGTGATCAATCTCCTTCCTTCCCCCAGGATTCATCCACCCCACGTCTTCTCGGACGGCTGCCCTAGCAGGGCATAACCCAGGCCGCACAGTTGGGCGCCAGCTGATAAGGGAATCTTTTAGGCAAACCAATAAGTTTGAATGACTATCTGTTCCTGACCAAATTAGAGATGTTTAAATTGCGTATACGCAGAAGTAAATTCACACTGACACACGGAGTTCAGGTTAAAAGAACTTCGAGAAAATGTATTGGCATCTGTTAAAAAGCGGGCTCGCAGACCCTTTTAAAGGCAAAATTACATCATTGAAATTAATCTAGATATCAGCAAATAAACATTGTCAATTGGCTAAGGTGTAAAGTGGTTAATTAAATGCCCTCCCTATTGGGTGTTACATCTTATGTCATAGCTGACATCATGACGAGCTCCTACAGGTTTCAGCACCATCTTGCTGGCACGAGGGAGCTCACTCGATGGGAGGGGGCTTTTGGCAGTTGTCCATAATGAGCAACTGGTACATTAGTCGTTCAAGGTTAGTATCCTCAAGGCCTTTTTAGCAATTATACATTCTATTAAGACTATCTGCTACAATGTCTCATTTAACAGGATTCTAGCATTTCCTGCTGACATGCCATTTCTATGAACAAAGCAATCTTGTAAGATTTAAACTATGAGGCCTGAGAAATGAATATAAGAGTATAGTATTAAAGGGGCCCAGTAAAGGTATATTTTATAAGGGGCCTAATAATTCTACAACAGAATGTTTAAGGGCCTTTATCTCTATAAGTTTAAAGGACCACTCTAGGCACCCAGACGACTTCAGCTTAATGAAGTGGTCTGGGTGCCAGGTACCTCTAGGATTAACCCTTTTTTTTTTTATAAACATAACAGTTTCAGAGAAACTGCTATGTTTATAATGAGGGTTAATCCAGCCTCCAAATCCTCTAGTGGCTGTCTCATTGACAGCCGCTAGAGGCGCTTGCGTGCTTCTCACTGTGAAAATCACAGTGAGAGCACGCAAGCGTCCATAGGAAAGCATTGTAAATGCTTTCCTATGTGACCGGCTGAATGCGAGAGCGGCTCCTGCCGCGCATGCGCATTCAGCCGATGACGTCGCGATCAAGATGGAGAGGAGGAGGAAAGCTCCCCGCCCGGCGCTGGAAAAAGAGGTAAGTTTAACCCCTTCCTCTCTCCAGAGCCCGGCGGGAGGGGGTCCCTGAGGGTGGGGGCACCCTCAGGGTACTCTAGTGCCAGGAAAATGAGTATGTTTTCCTGGCACTAGAGTGGTCCTTTAAGTTCAGTAGGGTGGATTTTGTGCTCTTGTTCTGCCTTATGTAGATTGGATTGCTGGTCCTGTAATAACTCAGTATTGCGTTTTTTTTTATAGGTTGCAACTTTGAAATGTCCCTGTAGGACCGATTTGTGGGCTGCTCACAAAGCGGTTGGATTTATCTCTGAGGTAGTATTTAGAGTGGAATAATCACTAAGGGTCTTGCTAGTGTCTCGATATATATTATCATCATTGAGTAAACTATTGTTTAGTTTCCAGGTCCAGTTGGAAGAATATTTGAGCTTGCCGAGGGTGATTGCGATAGCTACATGGACAGACCACGTAATACTGTTAATCTCTGAGTGAGTTGTTTTTTCTAGCCCGGTTCCCTTAAGCAATATGTTGTCTATCCGAGAGTAGGTGTCGCATGGTGCTGAATAAAATGTGAAATCATGTGTGCTCAGGTGTTGGATCATCCATACGTCTAGGAGTACAGTGTTTTTTTTTTTTCAGGAACGTATGCACCCCTCCATGGCACTGCATTGAAATCTCTCCCCCACCATGACCTCCCCCCGCGTTGTTTATCATTGTAGTGAGAGTGTAACCCAATATGGGTGATCTGGGTCGTTAGGGGCTTAAATAGCCGTGATATGAAATGTTGTTGTGGTTGTATGTAGGGTGCCTGTGATGGTAACATAGCGCAATTCCGGGTCAGTCTCCATCCCTGTTACCTGGAGGGGACTTTTTTTTTTTAAAGAATAACCACTCCTGCTCTCTTCCTCAGAGCCCTTGCCTCACATACTCTGTCAAAAGTTTTATTAAGTAGTCTCACTGGGGCTGATCTAGGGAGGTGCGTTTCCTGTATAACAGCGATGTAGGCCTATTTGGTTTTTAAGTCTCTTAGGACGATTCTGCACTTATTGGGCATGTGTAGGCCTTTGACATTAAGTGATATGACCTTAAGAGCCATAAGGTTGGTGTATGAAAGTGCTAAGTATAAATGCTGTGTGGGTAGTGAGACCCTTATCGGTATGGATGGCTTGGTGTGGAGTTTTCTCGGAGCCAAAATCTCCAATTTGGAGATATCAGAAATAGTCGAGTGGGTAAAAACAAGATATATAACATAACTGAATATAATTGACCTCATAACAGGGAATCCTAAACACAAAGGAAAACAAGGTTAGGTTTCTGGTTTTACACTTTGCCTGAGCATATCGGAGGATAGAGCCTTCCCCTCCTGGTAAACACATGTTCCCAAGTCAGTGTTGGCGGCTCCCAGCCCCAATTCGGTGTGCGTCAATGTGCACATATCATATCGGTTTCTTGCATTATATATGTCCTTATAATAATTCCCTTTCCCCCCTGCCCTTACAATCTCCACTCGAGTGCCTATTTTTTTTTTATGTTGTATTTGTCTTGATGCCTGTCACTATCGTGTACTATTCCCATGGGACTGTGCCCCATACATGAGAATGGCCAGTAACCATAGGGAGCCCAACTGATAATGAGGCATTTCTCCTTGAGAGATTGGACTGTTTGGGGGATTCCCTTACATAGTTACATAGTTACATAGCTGAAAAGAGACTTGCGTCCATCAAGTTCAGCCTTCCTCACATATGTTTTTTGCTGTTGATCCAAAAGAAGACAAAAAAAACCCAGTTTGAAGCACTTCCAATTTTGCAACAAGCTAGGAAAAAAAATCCTTCTTGACCCCAGAATGGCAGTCAGATTTATCCTTGGATCAAGCAGTAATTACCCTACATTGAAAGATTATATCCTTGAATATTCTGTTTTTGCAAGTATGCATCTAGTAGCTGTTTGAACATCTGTATGGACTCTGATAAAACCACTTCTTCAGGCAGAGAATTCCACATCCTGATTGTTCTTACAGTAAAAAAAACTTTCCTTTGCCTTAGACGAAATCTTCTTTCTTCTTGTCTAAACGCATGACCTCGTGTCCTATGTAAAGTCCGGTTTGCCACACAATGGTTTGTATTGGCCTCGAATATATTTGTATAATGTTATCATATCCCCTCTCAGGCGACGTTTTTCTAAACTAAATAGGTTTAAATTTGTTAACCTTTCTTCATAGTCGATATGTTCCATTCCTTTTATTTATTTTGTAGCCTGCCTGTGCACTTTTTCTAGTGCCATAATATCCTTCTTTAGAACAGGTGCCCAAAATTGCACAGCATATTCAATGTGTGGTCTTACCAGTGATTTATAAAGAGGCAAAATGATATTCTTGTCCCGAGAATGAATGCCCTTTTTCATGCATGACAATACCCTACTGGCCTTGGCCACTGCTGATTGACATTGCACATTGTTGCATAGTTTGTTGTCTATAACAATTCCCAAGTCCTTTTCGTGTGTTGTTATCCCTAATTCGCTTCCATTAAGGGTATACGTTGCTTGTGTATTCTTTACGCCGAAGTGCATAACTTTGCATTTTTCAACATTAAATTTCATCTGCCATTTGAGTGCCCAGTCCTCCAGTCTATCTAAATCACTCTGCAGCAAAGTAATATCTTGCTCACATTGTATTATTTTACAAAGTTTTGTGTCATCTGCAAACACTGAAACATGACTTTCAATGCTGTCTTCAAGATCATTTATAAACATGTTAAATAGAAGGGGTCCCAGAACAGACCCCTGAGGGACACCACTTGCCACCTCTGTCCAGCTTGAAAATTTACCATTAACGACAACTCTTTGTACTCTGTTTTTAAGCCAATGTTCTACCCAAGAACAAGCATTTTCATCTAGACCGATTTCCTTGAGTTTGAACACTAATCTTCTGTGTGGAACTGTATCAAATGCCTTGGCAAAGTCCAAATAGATCACATCCACTGCAACACCCTTACTTCTTCGTAGAATGCAATCAAGTTAGTTTGACACGACCTGTGCTTCATAAAACCGTGCTGATTTTTGCTGATATCTTTCCTTATCTTACTGCGCTTCTGCTCTGGCTGTGTATTTGACCACCCCACTTGTAATCCTTTGGTGGCTGGCCCTCTGGTCCAGCAGTTTCGGATGTGGGGGTGGTAATATTCATATAGTGATTGCTACACACCCTTTCACTCCCGCCCCCCACCACCCAGTTCCGTTGTGATCCCCTGTCTTAAGCTGGTCGCTATCGAGAGCAGTAGTTGTCCCCCTGACAATTCCCCCTCTGGTCTTCCTCCACCTCCTGGGCAGTGAGTATCCCCTGCACAGTTGTCATATATTCCTTATTCATTAGTGATTGGCTGGTTAATCCCTCCTTCCTGGCCTCAGGAAGGGTACACTAACTCATATAGCAAAAGTAACTATGTACAATGTAAAAACAAAAATAAAGGAATACTGTTTGGCTTATGACAAAATACCAGTCTACCACCCTCTCGGCACACGACTGCTCAACCATGTGGATTTCCTAAATGCGGTTGAGAGTTCATTTAGTTGTATGGGACTTATGGAATGAGTCCAGATGGTGGCTGGTGATACTGGGGAGCTGAATTCGCTGGAGGCTTAATAAACCGGCAGAGTTCCTTCATGTGCGGCATTCCTGTCCCTTTCCCAATTCATTCCAGTCTCTTGGCTGGGAGTACATCCCAGGAAGGGTTGGTCGAGGCAATGCAAAGTGGTTTCACTCCCAGCGCTTAAAGAACTTAAAGAAATGGTGTCAGGTCGGCGCCCGGGAGCAGGGTGTTGGCCTTCCCCGCTGGGAATGCTATCATTTTGAAGGGGTGACCCGACATGTAGCGGATTTCGTTGCGTCGAAGGAATTCCGCCATAGGCCTCTATCTTTGCGCTGCTGTAAAGTGACTGGTAAGAGATCCTGGAAGACAGTCAGCTCAGTCTCCTGGTATTGGAGCGTGTTCTCCCTGCTGTACTTGATGATGGCTTCTTTTAAAAATTACGTGCAAAGGCACAGATCCCTCTGTCCTTCTAGCTCTCAGCGTCCTGTGAGCCCGGTCCACCACCAATTCATGTATGTCCGGTAGTAGATGCTTAAAGAATTCCACCATCGTCTGTACCAGTGGGCCTTCATTAGGCTTTTTGGGGAGGCCTCTAACTCGCAAGTAGTTTCGACTTGCGCAATTAGAGAGGTCTCTGGCAAAATCCTCTTCTTACCTGAGTTTGCCACAAGCTCCTGGAGGAGCCTGCTTGCCAGCCTCATGCCCACAGACTATGGGCCCTGCAGGGAAACCTGTAAAAGACTACCGAACTTGACTGACTGTTAGCACTGATTTCCCTGGAACTGTTTTGGGCATGGGGCCATGCTTACGGTCGGTCAAAACTATGACTTCCAGGAAATTCCTGAACCCCTTGACCCCTTAAGGACACATGACATGTGTGACATGTCATGATTCCCTTTTATTCCAGAAGTTTGGTTCTTAAGGGGTTAACCGATCTGGGTGATTTTTGGATATGTTGTTCACCCAGATCGGGGCTATCAGGTTTTGTGTGTTTTTAAGGTCCTTTTTCGGGTTTCATAAAATTGTATGTTTGTTCTGTGCATGGAGATACTTGGTTTAGATTAGTAGCGTTCCTGATTCAATTATCTCCCAAGCACAGAGGAGGGATTCTATTGTTTGTGTATGGGAGTGTCTCACTGTATGATTCTGTTTTTATTGGTTTGTTCACTTTGTGTCCCTGTGCCCAACAAGGTCCACCTGGGTGTCGCCCTTGTTGGGAAACTTGCATAAAAGACCAGTGTGCCTCCATTAAAATGGTATTCCAGCTTACACTCCAAAACTGTGTGTCATCCTGTTATTGGAGGGAAAGAAGATTTACTCCTGTGTCGGCTGATCCAGCTTGCAGGGGATTCAACGGGGAAAGTCCTTGTAAGGACTAGAGCTAATTCCCCATTTGGCTCCAGGAAGGAGTGGTTCCAGGCCCCAGTCAAGCGACTGTGGGCAGAAGTGATTCTGTTTGTCCCCTGTTACAGCGGTCCTTGGCGGAGGTATCCAGCCGAGGTACAAGGAGCTCCGTTACAAGATCCTCCACTAACATTTCGAGGTTGTCAACCTGTTGTACCATGGAGTCTGAGTACACCACCACTGTGCTATGAGCCTTTACTACAGTCTCCACGCAGTGCTCCAATTGTGCCGTGCGGCAATTGTGCCAGGGCCTAGGTCTCGGACTTCACCTCCTGGGAGCTGTGGAGTATTTTACCTGCTAGGTAAGTTCTCACCTTGGCTAGCTTCTGGAGGATTTGGGTGGTGTCTCCAGACTGTGGGGCCAATGCGTCGGTCTCATGTTGTGAAGTTGGAGAAAATGAGCACGAAGGGCTTGATTGGCGGCCATCTTGTAGGGCCTGAGGTGTGCGCGAAGCAGCAAACAGGTCCACAACCATTAGTGCTGCTTTGCCTCTCTCCCCCTGTTTTTTCCACGAGTGTTTGGTGCTGGAGTTTGAGGGGTACATAGCTGTGGTATTTGAGCATAGTTTTGGGTGTTAATGCTTGATTGTGCGCTGATTCTCGGAAGGACTCAGATCATGTTGCCATTGAGCTTGATGGCCAAACCACGCCCCCTCTAATAAAAATGTTTGCAAATAAAATTTAATTTAGAACAAGAACAAAGTTCTGTTTTACACTGAGACATACCACAACATATATAAAAATGGAGTTCCTTGAAAAGAGAGAGATTATGATAGAAAAGAGGGACAGAAGGATTTGGGCCCAAAATATGAAATGTCTCTCCTAAATAGGGACACTTGGGAGGTATGCAGTCCTGTAGCTTGCCTAACACTTTCACTAAACCCAGTGATGGGAAAGAGTGGAGCTCCTTTGGTGGACCCCTCATGTTTCTGTTACATATGACATTTTGTTATATTAGTGGTAATTAAAATACTAATACCCGAACCTTACTTACTAACCAGGTTTCGGTCAATGAATCTGTAACAGGAGGAGCCTCAAGATACAAAGTCATAAAAATAAAGCTATTCTCAAGTAAATGTAACTGCTGATTGCATGTTACCATGACCTTTAGACTTTGCACCACTTTTGTGATCACAAAAAAGGATAAAAGATAAGTCAACTCCCACTTCCTCTGTATATTATAGCAAATAGACAGTCTAAAATGTAATACATAAATATACAATATATATTGAGAAATATTTAGATTAAACTAAATGATGCACTGGACTATAATAAGATGATAGCCAAAACCCCTAGATTCCTTGGTATTAACAATTATTTGATGAGTCCTTGATTGACAGCCATATTTAACATTCTAGAACCTAATAATACAACATGTAGGCTGCACAATCCAGGTTGTCTGCATACTATGTCAGTAGCCCTTTCTTTAAAGCTTGCTCTGAAGTACTTGAGTTTCATTGCACTACATTTAATATTCTTTAGCTAAGGTTACTTCAAGCACGACTACTTCTTCAATGTTTTGAAACTCTGCACACACAGAAATATTTAATGTTGCTGTTGGAGGTGTAGCTCCACCTGAGACAGCAACTCAGCCTGCCCAAAATGAGTATTCTGGGCAGGCTAATGTTAATTTTGTGCTTGAGATTTGCACTGAGGTCCATCAATGATGGAAAGCACTTAGCTGATGCTCTCAACCAATGGTAAAACAGCTATTCTAACTCCAAACTCTCTTTTTACCTATATTAGATCTCACCTGCCCTAGCTCTGCAACCTTCTTCTACAAATCCATCCTCTAGTCGCAATTAGACATCATGGCACCCCCTAGACTTAAACACTGCAAGTGTCCCCAACTACAACCTTGGCTCTCAAAGCTGACCCAACACCTCCAAACATGTTCCAGAACTGTGGATTTCTGCTGGAGAAAGAGTCCTCTACATCTGACTTTCACCACTATAAATTAATGCTGCACTCCTACAGTTTGGCTCTTTCCTCTGCAAAAGTAAATTACTTCAATACCCTCATAACCACACATCCCACAAATCCAATTGCCTATTTCACACTTTTAACTCTCTTCTTAACCCTGTTGCTCCTCCCCCTCCTACCAACTTGACCGCAACTCACTTCACTGAGAAGATTTCTACAATCAGGGAAGAGATCTCTCATCTACCTCCTTCTCCTACCAATACTTCCCCCAACTCCACTCCCTCTACTGTTCTATGCTCATTCACACCCGCTACAGCAGAAGAGGTTTCTGCTCTGATCCTCCAACCAAACTACCTGTTCTCTTGATCCTATTCCTTTGCATTTTATCCGCATTCTGTCTCCTTATTTTGCTCTGCCTCTCACTACAATTTTCAATATCTCCGTCCCCTCTAGTATATTTCCTTCACCCTTCAAACATGCAACCATAACCTTGATTCTGAAAAAAAAAAACAACCTTGACCATTACTGCCACCCTATCTCACTACTGCCGTTTGCATTCAAGAACCTTTGCTATAAAATGCAGAGAAAGTGGGAGTTAGTTCATCATTTAACATTTTTTATAATCACAAATGTGGTGCAAAGTCTAAACGTCATGGCAACAAATGCAATCAGCAGGTACATTCAATTGAGTGGCTTTTTTATTATTATCACTTTGCATCTCAAGTCTCCTCTTGTTACAGATCTATTGACTGAGCATGGCTAGTGAGTAAGGTTCAGGTATTATGCGAGATTGACAGATTTCCTCAAATCCATTTCTCTGCTTGTCACTCTGTGACATCTCTGACCAAAGTATCCAATGATCTAATTTTTTTTTAAATGACAGTAATACCAGTATTTCATTTAACACTTTTATTTTTAACACTATTACTATTTATTTGCCCCCCACATTTTAGTGTAGGACTCACCAATAATGGGGTACTTTGAAAGTAGTGGTGGGCTTAACAACATATGGCCATATGGTGGAACCAAATCCCCATATTTATTCTTAGATAGGCATTTTAGTAGCCTTCTTTGTTTTTTTGTAGTCTGAGTGCGCCACAACTATTTATTCTCTCAGTAATAGCAGGTGAGGCAAAACAGTTAGAATAAACAGTGGAATTGTATCAGATACATTTGCACAATTTTGTAAATACTATAACACTATAACAATGATGATTGTTGTCAAGAAAGGGTTAATATATGAAAACATGCTGAAAACAAGCCTAGGACTTTGAACAAGATCACACACTTTAGACTGCAGGATACAATAGATTATGTGGCCGTGTCTACTAAAAGTAGAGAATGCTTGGGCAAACATGCTGAGTACAGACCAAGAACGTTATTTAGGCAGTTAGGTTGGACGAGACACGTAATTCTATATGTGTGCACGAGAGTGTGTCTATCGTGTGTGGGTATGCAGAAAAGCACAAACTGAGAGACTTATCAGGCTATACTAAACATTGCTTTGCATTGTAGTCTGGAGGGCTAGAAAAAGGTCACATTAGGCCTTAAGTGAAGCTGCCAAGAGTAAGGGGGTCCACATATCTGTGTGAGGTGCACATGGGTACGGTGAAGAGAGCACTGGAGACCCGGGATAGTATGCGTGTGACTGTCTCTGTCAACCGACTCCCTCTGCTGGGAAACAATTGGAGGGCCGCTGCTGCATGGGTGCGGGTGAGGGTATCCCTCCAGCCCCAGGCTGGTGTAGAGGCCTGCATCTCGATGCCACAAACTCTGTGACTTCCAGAGTCCGAGTTTCCTCCACTTGTGCGAGTTCCGGAGGGCCTGGTGGTCTGCTGTGGCTTACGGGGCTGGCACCTCCGCAGTTGTGGGTGATGCTTCCGGGTCCTAACCCTTGTGACCTTCAGCCCAGGTGGGCTATGAAGAGTAAGGATGTTTGGATAAACGGGTGCTGCACCTTAGTGTGACCCCTTCGCTTCCAGCTGCTTGAGGCCTCGCCTACCCCTGACTAGCTTGTCTTGTGGCTCGTTCCTGGCAGACTGTTCGCACTCCCGAAGTCTCTCCCAGAAGTGGATAAATATTACCTCTAAGCACTGCAGGGAGTCAGTGACAGCACATTGTTGAGGCCTTTGGCTTGAAAGCAGGCTGTGAGTATAAGCTGAGTCAGCAGATGCCATCTTGAGTGCGCCACAAGAGGGTTTTGCCATGTGTGCGGTGTCTGAGACGGAAAACGTGCTCTTAGCAGGTTGCTCCAGACGCCCAGTGCACACCGGGATATTCCCCACCGGTTCAAAGGGGTGGAGGGTGGGAGGTAGGAAATTGGAGAGCTGAGGGATCCCTGTGCGAGTTTGCGAGCGAGGAAAGTGGCCGCCTCTCCCACGGCTCGAACCTCGGTAGGCCTCAGTGGATTATTCCGGGTTACTGGAAGATGGACGTGCCAAGTTTTTGGGGTTATTACCCCCAAAGCAATGATTTGTACCAGGAGCTCGGTCTTGGCACGTCTGCTCAGCTGTGAAGCTAGGCTCCACCCCCTAATTGTTGCAAATTCTTGGGGTCACTATTCTATGCTAAATCTCCTTGACCTTTCTGCACTGTTGAACATCAACAACTTCTCCTCATCCTCTGTAATCTCGGTCTGCAAGATACTGCTGTCTCCTGGTGCTCCTCCTACCTCTTCCAGCGCTCTTTCAGTGTTTCTTTTTATGGCTCTGCCTCTTCTCCCCAACCCCACTCTGTCGGTGTTCCCAAAGGTTCTGTCCTTGGTCCCCTACATTTCTTGATTTATACTGCCTCCCTTGATAAACTCATTAGCTCCTTTGGCTTCCTCTTTCATTTCTATGCAGATGACATGCAAATCTGTCCCCTCTTAATCTCTCGCTGCCCCTATTGACTCGAGTCTCTGACTCCCTCTCTGCTACTTCTTACTTGATGGCTGCTCACTTCCTTAAAATCAACCTGTCCAAAACAGAACTTCTAGTCTTTCCTCCAAGTGTTGTTACTCCCGTGTCTATCTCCCTCCAAGTTAATGGCACTCCCATCAGCTTACTGCCTAGGTGTTCTCTTTGACTCTTACCTCTCCTTCGCCCCTCATAATCCAGTTGATCGCCAAATCCTGTCGCTTCCATCTCAAAAACATAGTGCTTTTGGCCCTAATTAACGCGTGACGCAGCTTTGCCTTGACTACTGAAATCCACTTCTGTACTGAAAGCGATGACTAGACTCATCTTCCTGTCCGCCCGAAACTCCTACGCATCCCCTCTCTGTCAATCCCTGCATTGGCTTCGCATAGGATATAGGGCTAAATTTTAAATTCTGGTTCTTGCTTACAAATCTCTACATAATGCTGCTCCAACCTCCCTGTCCTCCCTGATACACAAGTATGTCCCGACTAGGCCCCTACGTCTATCCTCTGATGCTCGCGTTCAAGACTTCTCTAGGGCTGCACCGATCCTGTGGAACTCCCTTTCCTTTTCCATTAGACGTTCACCCAGTCTCCAGTGCTTTAAATAATTATTAAAATTCACTTCTTCAGGAAAGCATATCAGTTAAACTGTTAATAGCGCAGTGATTTTTCGTCCATCCATTGTACAGCTCTGCGAACTTTGTTGGTGCTTTATAAATAATAATAATAATACTAAATATATTGGTTTCATCTAAGAACTATTTGGTAAGTGCTTTGCAAGTGCTTCCATGCAAATCATTGCACAGAACTGGAAACAAAATGTGGGCAGTAAACTGAAACATTAAATGCTTCACTGATCTCTGATATAAAGGGTGCTTGGTGGGGAAATCCTCCCTTCCTATGATGAAAATGATGAAATGGTGTTAACGTGTTTTATTACACTAGTTCAGAAAATACGTTTACTTAACATGTTAAACCTGCGTCTTTTTTCAACCTAATTAACTACTGAATGTGACCTTTACTAAATGACTAAATAGATGTTGGAACGTCTATGTTTTACACACTTTTAATATATTTAGTATATTAAGTGCACAGATCTTGTTCCACTCACCTGGAAGGATTTTTAACTTTAATGATCCCTAATAGGAAATATGTGGTTTTTTTTTGTTGTCTAAAGGCAATAAATATAGGTAATAGGTAATAAACCCAGGTACTTTCCATTGCTATTAGTTTGGTTGGTGTGCAGAAACTCTTAAATATAGTAAGTAGCCTTTTTTAATTGCCTTAAAGTGACTTTGTAAAACTTTGATTTTATTACAATGAAATTCTTTATAAAAAAAAATATGGCTCTGTCGTTTTACCTTTTGCTCTTTTTTTTTTCTTCAAAAAGGTGTTAGTTTTTTTAAAATTATAGTTGGGTTAATATAATGGCGTTAGTGATGAAAATTTCAAGTCATAGGCTACTAGATAGGCCTCAAATGGCCTTCAATGGGCAGGCGAATTTTAAAACCAACAGGGACTCTTTCTGGCCACAAAAGTGATGGAAAAGTTGTTTCAAGGGGACTAACACCTGGACTGTGGCATGCCGGAGGGGGATCCATGGCAAAACTCCCATGGAAAATTGCACAGTTGATGCAGAGTCTGCTTTTAATCCATAAAGGGCAGAAATCACCTAACATTGACACCTGTCCTCAAAGCCCTGCCCTGATACACACTGACACAGAGCAGAATAGAGACTGTTCCCCGTCCTCAGAGACCATGATACACACTGACACAGAGCAGAATAGAGACTGTTACCCCTACATAGGGTCACTTGGCAGATATGGCGGGGTCGTGGGAGGGGGAGGATGACTTTCACCTCTTCCCCTGTTAGATTCCCATTGTGCTCTGACATCACCCTTATACGCTGTGTAAAGCATACTATTTAATTTGATCAGCAGGGCCACTTGAGTTTTCACGCTGCTTGTAGTTTATATGTGGTTCACAAAAATCAAACAAACGATAAAGTAAACGTGTAAGGATTCAGAATATTCTTTCAAACCCTTACACATTGTGTGTACGTATTTTTTGTCTTAAGTTTGTGGCTTTAAAGAGGTTTACGTTGTTTCTATGATGTGCATAACATGTTCTTGTAAATGTTTGTTACATTTTTCCTGGAATTGTAATTTTTCAATCTGAATAAAGATAGTCAAATCCCTGATACACACTGACACAGAGCAGAATAGGGACTGTTCCCCCTACATAGGGTCACTTGGCAGATATGGATTGACACCTATCCTAATGATCCCTGATACACACTGACACAGAGCAGAATAGAGACTGTTCCCCCTACATAGGGTCACTTGGCAGATATGGATTGACACCTGTCCTCAAAACCCCTGATACACACTGACACAGAGCAGAATAGGGACTGTTCCCCCTACATAGGGTCACTTGGCAGATATGGATTGACACCTGTCCTCAAAACCCCTGATACACACTGACACAGAGAAGAATAGAGACTGTTCCCTGTCCACAGAGACCATGATACACACTGACACAGAGCAGAATAGAGACTGTTCACCGTCCACAGAGACCATGATACACACTGACACAGAGCAGAATAGGGACTGTTCCCCCTACATAGGGTCACTTGGCAGATATGGATTGACTAATAGTTCGGACGAAGGCCCCTGCGGGGTGGCCTGCCTCTGCCTGTCATTTTTTTGGGGATTAGTGGTACTATGCGTGCAAGCTACTGTGAGACCAGATATGATTGGCAATGTGAACTGTAACAGTTCTGCAGAGCACACACTGTAGGCCTGACACACCCGCTTGAAGACAAGTAACTGCTATTCAATCTATAACAGTGAAAAATACATTTTGTTTTTAAAAGCACGCTATAGAGACACCAGATATGATTGGCAATGTGCACTGGAACAGTTCTGCAGAGCACACGCTGAAGGAAGGCCTGACAGAGCCGCTTGAAGACAAGTAACTGCTATTCAATCTATAACAGTGAAAAATAAATTTTGGTTTTAAAAGCACGCTATAGCGACACCAGATATGATTGGCAATGTGCACTGGAACAGTTCTGCAGAGCACACGCTGAAGGAAGGCCTGACACACCCGCTTGAAGACAAGTAACTGCTATTTAATCTATAACAGTGAAAAATAAATTTTGGTTTTAAAAGCACGCTATAGAGACACCAGATATGATTGGCAATGTGCACTGGAACAGTTCTGCAGAGCACACACTGTAGGCCTGAGACACCCGCTTGAAGACAAGTAACTGCTATTCAATCTATAACAGTGAAAAATAAATTTTGGTTATAAAAGCACGCTATAGAGACACCAGATATGATTGGCAATGTGCACTGGAACAGTTCTGCAGAGCACACGCTGAAGGAAGGACTGACAGAGCCGCTTGAAGGACACTGACTGGCTGCTATTAGCTTACACTGGAAACCTTTTTTCTTTGTAAAAGCACGCTAAAGAGACACCAGATATGATTGGCAACTGTCAAAGCACGCTGGCACAGGTCTGCAGAGCACACGCTGAAGTAGGCCTGACACCCAGACGCTTGCAGACAACTAACTGCTCTTCTATTACAGTGAAAAAAATGATTTCTTTACAATCTAAAGCTTAAGCTATTGTTAAAACAGATATGAGTGGTGGCACTGACTGTGCAAATGGGCAAGGCATCCAACCTGACACAGAAGCTGGCAGGCAGGCAACTGCTCTTCTATTACAGTGAAAACAAATTATTTATTTAAAATCTAAAGCTTAACCAATTGTTAAAACAGATATGAGTGGTGGCACTGACTGTGCAAATGGGCAAGGCATCCAACCTGACACAGAAGCTGGCAGGCAGGCAACTGCTCTTCTATTACAGTGAAAACAAATTATTTATTTTAAATCTAAAGCTTAACCAATTGTTAAAACAGATATGAGTGGTGGCACTGGGCAAGTAGGCACAGTATCCAATGTGAACCTCACACAGAAGCTGGCAGGCAGGCAACTGCTCTTCTATTACAGTGGAAACAAAATTTTGGTTGTAAAAGCACGCTATAGAGACACCAGATATGAGTGGCAACTGTCAAAGTACGCTGGCAGGGTTGTGCAGGGCACACGCTGAAGGAAGGCCTGACAGAGCCGCTTGAAGGACACTGACTGGCTGCTATTAGCTTACACTGGAAACCTTTTTTCTTTGTAAAAGCACGCTAAAGAGACACCAGATATGATTGGCAACTGTCAAAGCACGCTGGCACAGGTCTGCAGAGCACACGCTGAAGTAGGCCTGACACCCAGACGCTTGCAGACAACTAACTGATCTTCTATTACAGTGAAAAAAAATGATTTCTTTAAAGTCTAAAGCTTAAGCTATTGTTAAAACAGATATGAGTGGTGGCACTGACTGTGCAAATGGGCAAGGCATCCAACCTGACACAGAAGCTGGCAGGCAGGCAACTGCTCTTCTATTACAGTGAAAAAAAATGATTTCTTTAAAATCTAATGCTTAAGCTATTGTTAAAACAGATATGAGTGGTGGCACTGACTGTGCAAATGGGCAAGGCATCCAACCTGACACAGAAGCTGGCAGGCAGGCAACTGCTCTTCTATTACAGTGAAAAAAATGATTTCTTTAAAATCTAATGCTTAAGCTATTGTTAAAACAGATATGAGTGGTGGCACTGACTGTGCAAATGGGCAAGGCATCCAACCTGACACAGAAGCTGGCAGGCAGGCAACTGCTCTTCTATTACAGTGAAAACAAATTATTTATTTAAAATCTAAAGCTTAACCAATTGTTAAAACAGATATGAGTGGTGGCACTGACTGTGCAAATGGGCAAGGCATCCAACCTGACACAGAAGCTGGCAGGCAGGCAACTGCTCTTCTATTACAGTGAAAACAAATTATTTATTTTAAATCTAAAGCTTAACCAATTGTTAAAACAGATATGAGTGGTGGCACTGGGCAAGTGGGCACAGTATCCAATGTGAACCTCACACAGAAGCTGTCAGGCAGGCAACTGCTCTTCTATTACAGTGAAAAAAAATATTTATTTTAAAAGTAAAGCTTAACCTATTGTTAAAACAGATATGAGTGGTGGCACTGGGCAAGTAGGCACAGTATCCAATGTGAACCTCACACAGAAGCTGGCAGGCAGGCACCTGCAATTACATTACACAGGAAAAAAAAAAAAGCAGCCTGATGTTCTAGCCCTAAAAAGGGCTTTTTGGGGTGCTGTCCTTACAGCAGAGATCAGATGAGTCCTTCAGGATTGTAGTGGACACTGAATACCCTAGCCTAGCTATCAATTTCCCTATCTAATCAGCAGCAGCTAAACTTTCCCTCCTCTCACTAAGCATGCAGCTTCAGAATGAATCGAAAATGGATGCTGGGAGGGAGGTTGGAGGGTGTGGAAGGGAGGGAGTGCTGCTGATTGGCTGGAATGTGTCTGCTGACCGAGAGGCACAGGGTCAAAGTTTGCCCAATGATGACGAATAGGGGGCGGATCGAACTGCGCATGTGTGTCCGCCCGCCGCGGCGAACGCGGACACGCTAAGTTCGCCGGGAACTGTTCGCCGGCGGACAGTTCGGTACATCACTAGTTACAAATAGGAAAAAGAAATGAAGGATATGACCACCCCGTTAGAAACAGGCTAATCACCTTCAAGCCACCCCAAGATGGCGTCTCACACAAAATAATAAAAAAAAAAAAAAAAAAAAAAAACTTTATTGGAAAAATAAGGATAAAAACTCAAGCGGCAAAAAAATGCCTAAAAGAAAATGAGTAACAGGGCTAGGTTTCTGATAAGTTGCTACAGCTATATATCCTAATATCAATCTCGAGTGTTTGTAACAAACTGTAACAATAATGGAAAGTATGGATGCAATTAGCAATGTAGCTTAAATGTAACAGGCAACCAGGCCCCACAGGATTAACACTTAAAATTCAGAAATCGAAAGGATAGAGGAGGGCATAACATAAGAGTGAAAACAAAGTGGAGATAACCAAGTAAACCTGATAGAGGTAGTATATACAGTTAGTATCAAACCACAGTTAAACCAAAAAAATGTAGCCCAACCTCCCTTTAATAGATTCCCAGAGTCTCAAAACGGCTCCTAAATAGAAAAGTATAGTATCCTGCTAGTAGGTTATGTCAGTTCAAAGTATCAAAAGTATCAAAGTAAATCACCATGGTAACCCATGGGCAGCCCAACGCGCGTTTCGGCGGTCCAAACCGCCTTTCTCAAGGGCACAAAGTAATTAGGTATAGAGTGAAAATAAACCGCACTTAGATTCCCCCCCAGCAGTCAATTTAAATGTCCCCACGTACCTCCCATCCGACACAATTGGTCACTGACGGCCAATTGAATAGTTCCTCTCAGTGGGGAGGGGTAGGGAGGACTGCGCATGTCATCCGTGCTACGCGCATATCCGCATATCCGTTCGTGCGCATGTCAGAAAAGGAAATACAAATGCGCATGTCTGTATATCGGTCGCGCATGCGCAAGAACTTAGTTGTTTAAACCAGATTAGTATTAAGGGCGCATGTCCAGAGGCGCCTTGTTAATAAGCACGTCTATCGGTCACTGGATGCGCATGCAAAAAAGACTTAGCTATAAGAAGTGAGTTCCATATAATTGTTTCTCACTTCCATAGCAAACAGCCGAAAAAGTTTTGGCCGATGTGCAACAAACCAATGGCCAAAACTCTAGAGCCATATAAAAAGAGAGTCACACTACAGAGCAAGGGAGAGGGAGGGGGGAATGAGAATAATAATAAATCAACAGATAGTCCAATCAAAGTACAAATATGTAGTATATAGAGACTAAAGAGAATGATTTCATGATAGATTATCTCAAAAGAGGCTGGATCAAAAGGAAAAAAGGAGAAAATACATAAATAAACGATACTAGTAAACCATAAGAAAATAAAATAAAATAAATTAATTTAATAAATTAAATTAAATAAAGTGGATTCAATTAAAGGGGACATAAAAATGCAACCACAAGAAATGTGTATATAGATATATACATATATTGGAATATATGTATAAGTGGTGAATATATATACATAATAGTGACAAAATTTGTTTCCAGATCCATATATGTGACAAGGGAACGTATACACATATATATATACATGCGTAGAAGAGGTATGTAGGCAGGGTGGATGTATACATATATATATAGGCAAGGTGTATGTATACATGTATATGTACACATACACCTAATGAGTAGGTGTACACAAAGCAGAGGATCGACCTGAAGGTTGTTAGATAAACGGGGCAAAAGAAAACCCCTCATTCAAACCTTCAGGTTGAAGTGTCTTTAGTTCATAAATCCATCTGGACTCTCTCTGCCTTAGAATTTTGTCAAAATCTCCCCGTCTAGGGGTCCTTTTGACCAACTCTAGACCACAGAACCTAAAGTTATTAGCATCCCGCTGGTGATGTTCCTTCAGGTGTCTCTACCTTGTCTGGCTACAACTACATGTCCGTTCGTCCACCCATTGTAAAGCGCTGCGGAATTTGATGGTGCTATATGAATAAAAACATAATAATAATAATAACACTAAGGTTTAAAAAGAGTTACCGTATATACTCGAGTATAAGCCGACCCGAATATAAGCCGAGGCCCCTAATTTTACCCCAAAAAACTGGGAAAACGTATTGACTCGAGTATAAGACTAGGGTGGGAAATGCAGCAGCTACTGGTAAATTTCTAAATAAAATTAGATCCTAAAAAAATTATATTAATTGAATATTTATTTACAGTGTGTGTATATAATGAATGCAGTGTGTGTGTGTGTATGAATGCAGTGTGTGTGTATGAATGCAGTGTGTATATGCAGTGTGTATATAATGAATGGAGTGCAGTGCGTGTATATGAGTGCAGTGTGTGTAATGAATGCAGTGTGTATATAATGAATGCAGTGCAGTGTGTGTATATGAGTGCAGTGTGTGTATAATGAATGCAGTGCAGTGTGTATGCAGTGTGTATATAATGAATGCAGTGCAGTGTGTGTATATGAGTGCAGTGTGTATATAATGAATGCAGTGTGTATGTATGAGTGCAGTGTGTGTATGAATGCAGTGTGTATATAATGAATGGAGTGCAGTGTGTGTATAGGAGTGCAGTGTGTGTGTAATGAATGCAGTGTGTATGCAGTGTGTATATAATGAATGCAGTGCAGTGTGTGTATATGAGTGCAGTGTGTATATAATGAATGCAGTGCAGTGTGTGTATGAGTGCAGTGTGAATGCAGTGTGTGTATGTGTGTATGTATGAATGCAGTGTGTATGCAGTGTGTGTAGATAATGAATGCAGTGCAGTGTATGTATGAATGCAGTGTGTGTATATAATGAATGCAGTGCAGTGTGTGTATGAATGCAGTGTGTGTGAGTGCAGTGTGTGTGTGTGTGTGTGAGTGCAGAGCATTGGTGGGGGTGGGTATTTTATTAATTATTATTATTATTGTGATATATATTTTTTTTAATGTTGTTATTTTTTTTTTATTATTATTTTTTTTATTATTATTTTTTTTTATTATTTTTTCGTCCCCCCTCCCTGCTTGTTAGCTGGCCAGGGAGGGGGGCTCTCACTCCCTGGTGGTCCAGTGGATGGGCTGTAGGAGGGGGGCTGTCAGGAAGCTGTAACTTACCTTCACCGCAGCTCCTGTCAGCTCCCTTCTCTCTCCTCCGTCCGTGCAGCTCCCAGGTCAGCTCCCTCTGCAACTCTCGCGGCCGCGCGGAGCGTTGCCACGGTAACCCGTGGCAACGCTCTGACCCCGCGGCTCTCGCGAGAGTTGCAGAGGGAGCTGACCTGGGAGCTGCACGGACGGAGGAGAGAGAAGGGAGCTGACAGGAGCTGCGGTGAAGGTAAGTTACAGCTTCCTGACAGCCCCCGGTCCTTGTCTGTATTATGGCAATGAAAATTGCCATAATACAGACAACTGACTCGAGTATAAGACGAGTGAGTGTTTTTCAGCACAAAAAATGTGCTGAAAAACTCGTCTTATACTCGAGTATATACGGTACATTCTTTATTAAAAAAAATAATCCAAATCCAAAATTAATAAAAAATTTATTTGATTAAAAAGTTGGGACCTATTTAGTCTTCTCACTTTATAAAAGGCAACAGAGTGCAAAACTGTAGTTATTCCTCCCATTGAAGACATCTGCCATTCATTGATAGCTGATGATTGCTATCATCCCTACTTTTACCCTTTGTGTCACTATACCCCACTCCCTCTAGAATGTAAGCTCATTGAGCAGTGCCCTCCACCTCTTTTCCTGTACGTCCAATTGTCTGGTTAAAATTACATGTCTGTTAGTCCACCCAATGTACAGCGCTACGGAATGTGATGGCACTATATAAATAATAAAATAATAATAATAATCATAGACATTTCTGTGCATATGTTCTAAAAGGTTTGTAGATGATCCTCTATAATGCCTTTTGTACCATGGGATCTTACAAAGGCCACATTTTTGCATTCTTTACATGCAATAATTATGTGGTGGTACAACTCCTGCCAAGAGTTTCAGAGAAAAAAAAAAACTACAGCACCCAAGAGGGACATTATAGAACATAAACACAGTATGTACCTTACTTCTTCTGTTTAACGCAAAGGTTCTACACAATTTCCAACTAATGCAACAGTCAAGTAGCAATGGCATCATCAAATACAGTATATAAATGCTGTATTTACCATTATACCTGGCCTGTGTTTAATATTGAACATACTATAGAGTGTAAAATAGGTTATGGGTACTTACTTGCCTTATGTGCCAATGAGGAAAGGATTTGCCTCTGCAACAATTCACAAACAGTGATGTCGCTAACATAAAATTTTCGGTTCGCGAACGGCGAACGCGAACTTCCTCAAACGTTCGCGAACCGGCGAACCGGGCGAACCGCCATTGACTTCAATGGGCAGGCGAATCTTAAAACCCACAGGGACTCTTTCTGGCCAAAATAGTGATGAAAAAGTTGTTTCAAGGGGGCTAAAACCTGGACTGTGGCATGCCGGAGGGGGATCCATGGCAAAACTCCCATGGAAAATTACACAGTTGATGCAGAGTCTGGTTTTAATCCATAAAAGGCATAAATCACCTAACATTCCTAAATCACAATGGATATGGCATATGACATATTGACACCTTGACATATGGATTGACACCTGTCCTCAGAGACCCTGATACACACTGACAGAGCAGAATAGGGACTGTTCCCCCTACATAGGGTCACTTGGCAGATATGGATTGACACCTGTCCTCCGGGACCCTGATACACACTGACACAGAGCAGAATAGGGTCTGTTCCCCCAACATAGGGTCACTTGGCAGATGTGTATTGACACCTGTCCTCAGGGACCCTGATACACACTGACACAGAGCAGAATAGGGACTGTTCCCCCTACATAGGGTCACTTGGCAGATATGTATTGACACCTGTCCTCAAGGACCCTGATACACACTGACACAGAGCAGAATAGGGACTGTTCCCCCTACATAGGGTCACTTGGCAGATATGGATTGACACCTGTCCTCAGGGACCCTGATACACACTGACACAGAGCAGAATAGGGACTGTTCCTCCTACATAGGGTCACCATTTTTAGCCCAAGGCAGCTCATCTCATCAGGCCTTTTTTAGTCGAATGTATCGCCCACTGTCAGTCCCTTCGGGATCCATCCCTCATTCATCTTAATAAAGGTGAGGTAATCTAGACTGTTTTGACCTAGGCGACTTCTCTTCTCAGTGACAATACCTCCTGCTGCACTGAAGGTCCTTTCTGACAGGACACTTGAAGCGGGGCAGGCCAGAAGTTCTATCGCAAATTGGGATAGCTCAGGCCACAGGTCAAGCCTGCACACCCAGTAGTCAAGGGGTTCATCGCTCCTCAGAGTGTCGATATCTGCAGTTAAGGCGAGGTAGTCTGCTACCTGTCGGTCAAGTCGTTCTCTGAGGGTGGATCCCAAAGGGCTGTGGCGATGCATGTCCTCCATCAACAACACGTCTTCAAAGCGTCCTGTCCTTGCCGGCGTGGTCGTGGGAGGAGGAGGATTACTTTCACCTCTTCCCCTGTTAGATTCCCGTTGTGCTGGGACATCACCCTTATACGCTGTGTAAAGCATACTTTTTAATTTATTTTGCAAATGCTGCATCCTTTCCGACTTGTTGTAATTTGGTAACATTTCAGCCACTTTCTGCTTATACCGGGGGTCTAGTAGCATGGACACCCAGTACAGGTCGTTCTCCTTCAGCCTTTTTATACGAGGGTCCCTCAACAGGCATGACAGCATGAAAGACCCCATTTGCACAAGGTTGGATGCCGAGCTACTCATTTCCCGTTCCTCCTCCTCAGTGATCTCAATGAAGGTATGTTCTTCCCCCCAGCCACGTACAACACCACGGGTACCAGATAGGTGACAATGAGCACCCTGGGATGCCTGTTGTGGTTGGTCTTCCTCCTCCTCCTCAAAGCCACATTCCTCCTCTGACTCCTCTTCCTCACAATCCTCTTCCAGCGTTGCCGCAGGTCCAGCAAGCGATGCTGATAAGGCTGTTTCTGGTGGTGATGGTGACCACAACTCTTCCTCTTCACGCTCATCTACGGCCTGATCCAGCACTCTTCGCAGGGCACGCTCCAGGAAGAAAACAAATGGTATGATGTCGATGATGGTGCCTTCGGTGCGACTTACTAGGTTTGTCACCTCCTCAAAAGGACGCATGAGCCTACAGGCATTGCGTATGAGCGTCCAGTAACGTGGCAAAAAAATTCCCAGCTCCCCAGAGGCTGTCCTAGTACCCCGGTCATACAAATATTCATTAACGGCTTTTTCTTGTTGGAGCAGGCGGTCGAACATTAGGAGTGTTGAATTCCAACGTGTCGGGCTGTCGCAAATCAAGCGCCTCACTGGCATGTTGTTTCGCCGCTGGATATTGTGGTGTAATCACCAAATTAATATAAATATTACACAAGGTTCGTCTACATTAAAAGGTATTTATTTAGAAGGCAACACACAATACTATAAATGTATAACACACAGCCCAGACCCACGGAGCAACAACCCTTTTAAATCTATCTATCTATATAGTAATCCCCTTCCCCACACGTTTGATCTCACCCACGGTTAGGCCTTCACATCTAGTAATGGCTCACTGCTGCAAGTCCAACATCACATCCACCAAGGAAGAAAAGGAAGCAACAGAGTGTAACATGGTTCACCAAGATAGCACATGGCGTCTGCTCAGCAGCACAGCCAAAAAGGAACAGAGAGGAATGAGGATAGAGAGGAGTGGCTATCTCTCTCCTGACTTGTAAAGGTATTGAATTACCTACTTAACATATCAAAGGGTAAAGCTTATCCCCCTGTAAGAAAGATCTACATGAACTTGATCACATGACCCCTGGTCACCATGTTAGTTTGATGACAGAATGTCACCACATTCCCTCACTTTTTCTTCTCTTATGTTGAGCACATTTAAAAATAATAATATTTCCCTCTTATCTATCTAAACTATGAGATCTGAAGTAGGAAAGGGGAGCACAGGAATTAGTGTGAGTGAGATGAGTAAGGTAAAAGAAAACAGTCAAATAGGGGTTGCATCACCCCACATTCCCCCACTTTTTCTTCATCTATGTTGCTCCGTTATCTAGTTATCCCTCTAGTACAAGAGAACCTAGTGGGAGCAAAAACCTGATATACAGGAGAAATTCAACCCACCGTCCCTCCGGAATAGTTCCCTCAGCGACATAAGTTCTCCTGTACTTTCCTATGGCTGTCAATTCACATTTTATACAAATTTGTCAAAAAAACAAAACAAAACAAAAAAAAGAAATTTAGGTCAATGTGTGTGTGTGTGTGTGTTAAATATGTATGTATGTGCAATGTACTAGTGGCAGAGTTTGTAGAGTGTGTAGGACTGGATGTGATATTTGCGGAATTCCATATTCTTAATCCAGTTCCGACTCCTCCCAGAAGGGCTGCAAATATGTCCAGTTTTTCCTGACTCCCTGCTTTGCCTAAACCACTGCCGCCGTTGTTCCGGACACCTTGGAAGAATAGAAGGATTATTAAAATGTAGACTAATCTTTTTAAACTGACTCCCTTATTTGGAGTATCTTCTGCCCGCATTGCCTGTCTCCCATCCCTACTGTGATACAGCTTATACTTATCCATCCTGTAACAAGGATCCACCACAATCTTCTGTTGACACACATCATCATCCTCTTTGCCTTGCTCTGTGGGAACACTAGATCTCATCATTAGAAATGTATAGCTATATGGGAGACTGGAAAACTCAGAGAAAGAATCAAAACAAAAGAAAAACAAACATACATACAGATGTAGAGAGATACAAAAATTATGAGAGTTATTGATTGCTGGGACCCCCCAATTGAACAATCTTTTCCTCCTCTCTCATCTGTTCCCTCAGTGCTTTCACATCTGCCTCCAATCTTTCAGTCTGTCTCTTTAGGTCCCAGTAGTCTCTATTCCCTTCTTTATTCCTCCAATGATCCCAGTCCCGTCTATTGGTCTGATGCTCATCCCATCTATGGTTCCTTCTCCAATTATTCTCCCAATAACTGTTCCTGTTGTTTCTCCGTTTTTCTCCCCAATTGTGATTATCTGTCCTTTTTAGCCTCTCCCAGGTATTTTTATTATTCCAATTATTATTGATTACCTTAGGCCCCTCCCATCTATTTCTCCAATTCTCTCCCATTACATTACTTCCATTAGCACTGTCCCTATTCCTATGGTCCCTCTGTGGATCTCTCCATCTTTTGTCAAAGTCCTGTTTTGGTCTCCAGTTCTCATTATCCCTCTTGTTCTGGGGTACATCCCACCTCTGGCTTCTCCATTTACCATTTATATCTCTACCAGAGTCAACCTTGAATGTTCTTATGGCTGAAACAGAGAAGGCCTGTTCTGAGGAAGGATGCTTGATCCACCAATTGTCAGCTCTAGTTAGTACCATTTCTAAGTCTGCTAATGTTGGATCAAAAAGCCTCACAAATTCTTGACACTCCCAGGGAAGGGCTTCCATTACTTTAGCAATGTGTTCTGGTGAGCCCAAGACCAGAGGCTGCTGAGGTTGGCGTAGCGTATACCAGAACAATATCCTTTGAGCTACCTCTCTAGGACCATCTGCTGGCCTCATCGTAATATTCGCAATTTCTTTCTCAATGCTGAGTAAATAGAAATTTGTTGCAGCAATTCTTCCTGCCTGATCAGACACACTGTTATTAAATCCAAATAGTATGCTAGCCAAAGGACCCATAGCATATTCTAACAGTTCTGTCCATTCTTCTAAGTTAAGACCTCCTTTTTTCGCTCTATTTGCTCCCCTCATAAACCAATGTGTAAAGGTGTTAAAGTCGTCAGTTGGCATACTTCCCCACCATTTCTGGAAATTATCTTTGTCTGTGATTGACATAGTCCTTGTCTGTCTAGAGAAGCTAGTAGGCATTTCTCTTACATTAAAATGTTCAGTTATTATTATAGGGGCTTGTGGGACACAATTCACAATTGGCACATTTCCATTGTGTTTTGTTCCCACTACTGGTTCTTTAATAAAATACGACTGGCCTGGGCATACTCTAGGAATCTCCTTATCCCATTTATTTGTGTTTTCTTTAATTTTCATTTTATATTCCATGACTAGGTCTTGGAGTTCAGTGATCTTAGCACTATATGCATCTCTCTGTTGTTCTATTTCTCTTAACTCCTTTTCCAACCCCTCAATCATTTTGTTTGTTCTTAGGGCAGCTATTTTAAAACAATTTCTTTCATCAAGAGCATCTTCCATTTTATTAGTGGTTACTAAATTAGCTTGCTGCAATTCGAGTACCATGCTTGCCAAACCCCCTATTGCAGCAACAACCGCTTGTGCCACCAAGCTTTTCCTTTTCTTAATATTGCACTTTTTATTAGTAACAATCTGTGTCAAAACATCCATAAAACCTTTATATTTTCCACAATTGGGGCCTGCTGGTTCTGGAAGCTCATATGGTCCACCATGTTTGTCAATGTCATTCTTGAAGTACTCTAGTACTTCTACAGAAAAATACTTAGTACCCAGAAATGACATTTTAAAACTGAGCTCTCCCTGAGTCTTTAACAATGGGATTAATTTAAAAAAAAACTGAAACTGGCTCCAAAGAGATTAAACCATTTGAGAAACTTAATTACATTAACCTATTCAAACAAACTCTTGTCTTTTAAGAAAAAAACTTCACAGTTTCAATACAACAAATGCCCACAGAAAGCAAAACACAAAACCACCCTTTTGCCTTTGTTTAAGTGCAGTAGGGGGGAGGAGGAGGGAGTTACAAATAAACAGAATGACTTAAAGGAAGAGATGGAAACTGGAAAATACCTGACTGTAACTTCAGCACAATGATAATTCCCAACCATATAACAATCTAACATAGGCACCTTTACTTCATAATATTTACCTCAAATACAAACTGTTCATTTTCTATTAAACACACTCCAGTGTAAAAATGTAAATGTTAACCTGGCTAAACAGTAGCCAACACACTGTATTAGCCCCAATACCTTTATCATGTAAACACAATGCAAATTATATTTACCTTAGTATGGTGAAGGTAATACTTGCTAATTAACTTCAAAACCAGTAAATTAGCCCAAATTAGCATATTAAAATATAATAGCAAGGCTTGGAGGGTAGGTACCTAAACTAGATTATTCAAGACACACAAAAAAAGTATAAAGTATGGAAGCCTATAGTGTATTAAAATGCAGGCCTGAAAAAAATTAAACATTTTTTTTTTATTTTTTTTTAGGCCTGTACTATGATAGCCAAAACACAACAAAACTCAACCTTAAATATATGAAACACACAAAAAACAATAGTATGTTCAACATTGAGGCCTATGCTGGTAGTGTATTAAAATAAAATAAAATGAAGGCCTGAGAAAACACACAAAAAAACTAATCCGCATTCGAATACAAAAAGAAACCGCATGGAAGCCTACTATAGTGTGTTAAAATGCAGGGCTAGGCCTGTACTCTGATAATGAAGGCCTTAAAAACTACTAGGCCTGAACTATGGTAGTCTAAACACAACAAACTCAGATATTTGAAACACGCAAAAAGACTAATACTCTATTCAAAATTGAGGCCTGATGCCCAAGCTTGTATAAAGAATCAAATCAGCATTCAAATACAAAAAAGAAGCAGCATGCAAGCCTATTATAATGCAGGGCTAGGCCTGTACTCTGATAGCCAAAAACCCAATAAAACTCAACTCAGATATTTGAAACATATATTCAAAACTGAGGCCTGATGCCTAATCTGGTATATTAAAATGGAGGCCTGATGCCTAATCTGGTACATTAAAATGGAGGCCTGAACTAGACTCCAAACATAATCAGCCCTGGATTTCCCATGCAGAGGATAATTAAACAAAGTACTTTTTTTTTTTCCTCCCCAAAAAGTAAATCTGACTATCTATTAATGTGTTATTACCTCATAAATAACCTTTGTAGAAGTCTAAAATTCGTTGGTCGCCATATGTGGTGTAATCACCAAATTAATATAAATATTACACAAGGTTCGTCTACATTAAAAGGTATTTATTTAGAAGGCAACACACAATACTATAAATGTATAACACACAGCCCAGACCCACGGAGCAACAACCCTTTTAAATCTATCTATCTATATAGTAATCCCCTTCCCCACACGTTTGATCTCACCCACGGTTAGGCCTTCACATCTAGTAATGGCTCACTGCTGCAAGTCCAACATCACATCCACCAAGGAAGAAAAGGAAGCAACAGAGTGTAACATGGTTCACCAAGATAGCACATGGCGTCTGCTCAGCAGCACAGCCAAAAAGGAACAGAGAGGAATGAGGATAGAGAGGAGTGGCTATCTCTCTCCTGACTTGTAAAGGTATTGAATTACCTACTTAACATATCAAAGGGTAAAGCTTATCCCCCTGTAAGAAAGATCTACATGAACTTGATCACATGACCCCTGGTCACCATGTTAGTTTGATGACAGAATGTCACCACAGATATATGCAAAGT
This sequence comes from Pelobates fuscus, assembly GCF_036172605.1. Lineage (NCBI taxonomy): Eukaryota > Metazoa > Chordata > Amphibia > Anura > Pelobatidae > Pelobates > Pelobates fuscus. The sequence goes on from NC_086322.1 coordinate 235,015,770, forward strand.
GCACCATGGCCATGTAGGAACGCCTGAAATGGCCACACACCTTCCTGGCCTGCTTCAGGACGTCCTGTAAGCCTGTGTTATTATGCACAAAGCGTTGTACGATCAGATTACACACATGTGCCATGCACGGCACATGTGTCAACTTGCCCAACTTCAATGCCGCCAACAAATTTGTTCCGTTGTCACAAACCACTTTGCCGATATCCAGTTGCTGCGGAGTCAGCCCCTTTTCCACCTGTGCGTTCAGGGCGGACAGGAGTGCTTGTCCGGTGTGACTCTCTGCTTTCAAGCAAGTCAAACCCAAGACAGTATGACACTGCCGTATCCTGGATGTGGAATAGTACCTGGGGAGCTGGGGGGGTGCCGTTGATGTGGAGAAAGACGCAGCAGCAGAAGAGGACTCAGCCGAGGAGGTTATGGAAGAGGATGGAGTAGGAGGAGTAGAGGAGGTGGCAGCAGGCCTGCCTGCAAGTTGTGGCGGTGTCACCAACTCCTCTGCAGAGCCACGTATTCCATGCTTGGCAGTCGTCAGCAGGTTTACCCAATGCTCAGTGTAGGTGATATACCTGCCCTGACCATGCTTTGCAGACCAGGTATCAGTGGTCAGATGGATCCTTGCCCCAACCCTGTGTGCCAGACATGCCATTACTTCCTTTTGCACAATCGAGTACAGGTTGGGGATTGCCTTTTGTGCAAAGAAATTTCGTCCAGGTACCTTCCACTGCGGTATCCCAATAGCCACAAATTTTTTGAACGCCTCAGACTCCACCAGCTTGTATGGTAAAAGCTGGCGGGCTAATAGTTCAGACAAGCCAGCTGTCAGATGCTGGGCAAGGGGGTGACTTTCTGACATTGGCTTCTTACGCTCAAACATGTCCTTGACAGACACCTGACTGTGGGCAGATGAGCGGAAACTGCTCAAGGCGAGAGACGGAGTGGCGGATGGTTGAGATGGGGCAAGGAGGACAGCAGTGGTTGACGTGGCTGAAGATGCTGGACCAGGAGGAGGATGGCGGCTTTGAGTTTGTGTGCTGCTTGTACTCATGTGTTGATCCCATAGGAGTTTGTGATGTGCGATCATGTGCCTACGCAAAGCAGTTGTACCTAGGTGGGTGTTGGACTTCCCACGACTCAGTTTCTTTTGGCACAGATTGCAAATGGCATCTGTAACGAGAATATACCCCTACACGCGGGATCCAGCTAAACAGAAGACAGCACAGAGGAGAGATCCGTCTACCGGACCTTAGAATAGCCGGACTCGACGTAGCTTCCAAACTAATGTGATTGGCTCCTGTCACTTCCACACCCCCAAAAGGTAAGTGTATGGGGTGAGTGGCATGACAGGGGCCAATGGGAGCCTTTTTGCAATTTAGGCTCCCACTCTCTCTTTAACCCCTTAAGGACACATGACATGTCTGACACGTCATGATCCCCTTTTATTCCAGAAGTTTGGTCCTTAAGGGGTTAAGAGCGCGCCCGAGACTCGCGGCGCGCTCTTAGATTCAGGCGGGACACGTGACCGCATCTCGTGGTCACTGCCCGCCTTCCTGTTAGGAGAGTCTGATGAGCCGCGCGCGGCTCGTGCAGCCGCAGGACCGCGCGCGGCTTGAAGAGAGGACCGCGGCCGGCCCCCGGATAAGGTAAGTAACGCTACAGCATCGCTGTTGTCAGAGGCATACACACAAAAAAAATGCCACACTGCTGAGCTCTGCAATGACGGCATTCTGGTGGTGGACACAGCATGCGTTGATTGGCGTGCTGTCGGGCTGACCATGGGTGCCGATGCATGCTGTCTGACTGTGCCACTAGCTCCTTGCGACAACCTGCTTCCAACTCGTCTCCTCCTCCTCTCTGTCTCCCCATCTGAACTTTCGCCCTATTCCTCTTATTGCCGAGCGGGCACCCATGTGATATCCATGGACGCATCGTCATCATCAACCGCTTCACTTGTATCTGACAACTCAGCAAAGGAAGCAGCAGCGGGTACAACATCATCATCATCACACCGTACATCCATGTGTGTAATGCTGCCTGACTGAGACATATCCCTGTTATCTACATCCTCTGGCAATAATGGTTGCGCATCACTCATTTCTTCAAACGGATGTGTAAATAACTCCTCTGACATACCAAGTGAAGCGGCTGTGGTGCTAGTGTTGGTGGTGGCAGCAGGCGGGTGAGTGGTATCTTGAGAGGTGCCTGAAGCTAAGCTGGAGGAGGATGGTGCGTCAAGGTTCCGAGCGGAAGCTGTAGAAGATTGGGTGTCCTGTGTTAGCCAGTCAACTATGTCCTCAGAACTTTTCAAGTTCAGGGTACGTGGCCTCTGAAAACTGGGCATTATTCTAGGGCAAAAGGGAATCACAGCACCACGACCACGATGGCCCCTGCGGGGTGGCCTGCCTCTACCTGTCATTTTTGTTTGGATTAGTGGTACTATGCGTGCTGCAAGCTACTGTGAGACCAGATATGAGTGGCACTGTGCAGTGGCAGAGGTTGGCAGAGTACACGCTGTAGGCCTGACACACAGACGCTTGCAGACAACTAACTGCTATTCAATCTATAACAGTGAAAACAGTTTTTTGTTTTTAAATGCACGCTATTGTGACACCAGATATGAGTGGTGGCACTGGGCAAGTGGGCACAGTATCCACTGTGAGCCTGACACACATATACGCTTGCAGACAACTGCTATTCAATCTATTACAGTGAAAAAAAGATTGTGGGTTTTTAAATGCACGCTATTGTGCCACCAGATATGAGTGGCACTGTGCACACTGGCAGAGTACACGCTGTTGGCCTGACACACAGACGCTTGCAGACAACTAACTGCTAATTAATCTATTACAGTGAAAAAAATGTTTTGTTTTTAAATGCAAGC